>NW_008238126.1:1304691-1392506 GCF_000691975.1 Corvus brachyrhynchos
TAGGGAAATATGACCCATTATCCAGATCATAAGCAAAGAGTTATAGAGATCAACTATATGGTACTTACTTCAAGAACATAAAATTTCTGGAAATATTGATGCAAGCTTATTAACAGCAGTGTTCTTGAAACACTTTTCCTTTTCCATCTTCAGCAGGGCAAGCATAGCTTGGGAATTTATTACACCCACTTTAAAGCATAAAAGGATATTTACCTAATTTTTTTTATGCACTGTTGCTTAAGTAGAAGAAGAATCATCAAGTTTTTATGTGTCTCAAGCAATTGGTTCTTTATTCCTTCTAATCAGCCTCCAAAACAAGGGCAGCTTTGTTTGCTGTATGACTTCAGTCCTTTGTCTTCAACATGTATCTGATTTTGCTGGGTTTAGTACAGCACTGAACACACAATGGCTCTGCAGGAGTGCACCTCTTCTTCCCTCTCTTTTCATCTTTACTACTTGGCTACGTGCTGGCTCTGACAGCTTTGTTCTTCTGCTCTTGGTTTCACTGTGGTGCCAACGTTGTGAAAAATGACTGGCTGAAACCACAGTGGATTTGTCGCCAGATCTTTACGTAACATTATCATGAAGCTACTTTTGAGAAAGGTACTGTGCAGCTGAGCAGCAAGTGCAGGCAACATTTCCCAGCTTTATAAATAAAAATGGTACACTTTACAGGTTTCAAAATGCAATTACATCAAGTGTATTTAACTGCCATTTTAATAATTATTCATTCTAAGAATAACATATTAAGAGTGCTAATTAAAAAATTGCTGTATCTTGGAATTCTTAGAACACATATAATAATGGAAATGATTATGTAATTAGCACTAAACAGAATTTATGCGGCAGATAATAGATATGTAACTGTTATTTTTGTTATATAACTGAGTATGCAGTTGGCCCAGTTTGGGTTTTTTTAAGTAATCATAATTGATTGGAAAGTGCTCCTGTAGTAACATCTCTGTAATCTTTTTTCTCATTTTATATGAGAGGCCCTAGAACAGGTCACCCAGGAAAATTTTGGATGCCACATCTCTGGAAGTGTTTAAGGCCAGTTTGGATGGGGCTTTGAGCAACCTGGTCTAGTGGGAGGTGTCCCTTGCCATGGCAGGAGGTTTGGCACTATGTGGTCTTTAAGGTCCTTTCCAACCCAAAGGATCCTGTGATTCTATATCACACTTCTGTATATGTGAAATAAGAAAATATATTCACATTTGTGAACAAGAAAATAAGACTAATGCCAAAAAATATTATTATGAATAGTTTCTTTCAACTTCATGTCATTTAGCTCAGTGAAATAAGGTTTGTCACTTAAAAGTTAATTCCTGTTTGTGCATATAATATAGGGCTTAGGGACCATTTGATTAAAATCTTTACTGAAATAACTAGTGAAATTATTTGGGCAATATATAATATTGAACCATTTTTCAAGGCAATAAACATAGTTTATGCACATTTTGGTCATTTCAAGTGCTACAGGATATTTGCTAATTCAGGAAAACTTCAGTGAAGACTTGTATTTATACATCACTTCTTCATCTGGACAAAAACTGGTTGGTCTTTGAAATCTGTTGTTTGAATCCCACGTGTTCCCTGGAGCTCACAACCATTTAGAATGCAAGTTTCACTGAAAATTAAAATACTTCAAATTCTTAGTAGAATTTTTTAATTTGGAAGAAATGTTTTCAGATAGTGCTTGTGATCCAGCATAAATCACAGATGTGAAAAGGTGTGCTGCAGTTAATACTGCTCATTCCAAGCAGAATGATGCCTGTGAGTGTACTGAATAGCTTACAAAAGTCTTGGAGATAACTGTCCTAGGCTTTTTTTGTGGGGGTTTTGCCAGTGATAAGCCTGTCACTGAAGTGCTCATCCCAGTCGGCTACAGGTGCATCCTCAGAAAATCACTTTGAACCTGATTCAGCTTTGCAAATCATATCTCCCAAACCACAGTGAGAAAGATTGTAGTTGAGCAGGATTCTAAAGAGCCTAATCCTCTCTCTACCCAGAAATAAAATATCGCAGGCACACTTCACTATTACTCAAAAAATACTTTTAAATTTCATACTCTTTCAGCCTTGTCTGTCCCTTTACTGAATATTTAGTTGGATGCATAGGACAGTTTGAGAGGACGATGACTTATGTATTTGCATTTGGTAGTAAATGCATGAAGTATGCAGTAAAAGAGATGTCTGAGAACCTTCTGTGTTGTGTCAGTCAAAAGCACCTGAGGATAATGAATTGTTAAAGTGCATTTACACAGATGTGCACCCAGAAGTGCTGATGGAGCTGAGAGATATCATTGAGAGGACATTCAGGATAATCTTTGGATGAACAAGGTGGTTGGGAGAGCTGCCTAAGCATGGGAGAGCAAATGATACTCCTGTGCTGGTCCTGGTGGGCACCAGGGTGAACACAAGCCAGCCGTGAGCCCTTGTGGTAAAGAAGAGCCAGTGGCATCCTGGGCTGCCTTAGACAAAGTATTGGCAGCAGGTGGAGGGAGGTGGTCCTGTGCCTCTCCTCAGCACTCCTGAGGCCACACTTGGACTGCTGGGTCCAGTTCTGGGATCCCCAGTACAGGACAGACATGGAGGTACCAGAGAGAGCCCAGCAAAGGGCTGGCACTAAGATGATGAAGGGATTGAACATCTCTTCTGTGAGGAAAAGCTGGGAGGGCTGCTCAGCCTGGAGAAGGAAAGGTTCAGGAGGGATTTGTTGATGTGTACAAATTCATGAAGGGAGGGTACAAAGAGGACAGAGCCAGGCTCTTGTCAGTGGTGCCCAGTGATAGGATCAGAAGCAGTGGCACAAACTGAAATACAGGAGGCTCCCTCCACCTGAGCACCAGCAAACACTTTCTTAACTGTGAGAGTGACAGAGCACTGGCACAGGTTGTCCAGGGAAGCTGTGGATTGTTGGAGATATTCAAAAGCTTCCTGGACACAGTCCTGGACAGTGGGGACTTGGTGGCCCTGCTTGAGCAGAGGGGTTGGACCAGATGACTTCCACAGCTCCTTTCAGCCATTCTGTGATTCCACAAGGCAGCTTCAAAACTTTCTGATGGATTGATGGCTCTCCTGTGAGGAGCTGGCAGCAGCTGAGCAGGGTAGTATGTGGGCTCCCCCCTGCCCCACATGCCATTGTTTCTCTGTGCTCATTTGTGGGTGTGCAACTGAGGTTTTATCACATAACCTAATGTTTTTCTTTTCTAAAACCCTAGTTTAATTATAGCATCCTTCTTGCTTAGCAAAGCAAAATGTTTGAGAAAGAATTTGAGTAAAGCAAATTTGTTTGAAAAAGAAATTGAGGTTGGAAAGGTAGGGAAGATATTCCTGCTCCAGCTATTCTTGAGTAGTAAGCAATGCTTGGATCTTTTACCAGTACAATTAGCCAAATGACAAAGGTATGTTTCTTCACCCACTTTGCAAAGCAAAATCATAATTAAATTTATTTTTAAAAATCTGGAAATATGCTTTTAAAAACATTTTTTATAAACGCTCTCAAGTCTTCATTCTTAACCATAGTTGTCTTTAATTTCTGCAGAATTCATGAGGTATGTCCAGTTCCTGTTCAGAAAAATTAAAATGCTTTCCAAAACATTTCTGTCTCTGTACACGCTCTATACTTGTCTAGTGAATCCTGATTCTTGCCAATAGTCCAGAAATACGCTCTAGCTGTGCTTGCTGGAATTCAGGCTGGTTACAAACACACAGGGAAGATAATGAGCATCAGCTGTATTTTCAAATATTTTCTGTTTGGATGCTAGCATGTATTCTGTTCTGGTTTGTGCAATCAACAAAATTCAAAATTAATTGCAGCTGAGCTGCAGTTTCTGGTAATTCATTGATCCAAAGAGAACCTTTTTTGCCTCTTAAATGCTGGGGTTTGTTGTTATGTGAATCTAAAAATATATGTCACTGTGATATGGTAAATAATGACCCTGGTTGGACTGTTCTAGGCTGCCTTTCATGTTAGAATTACAAACCTGTATCCTGCCATAGCTGTAGGACATGGGTAAAATCCCTGTCTTTGGGTCGTGTGGGTTTTGCTTGGGCCAGCTTGCATCCTTTGCAAATCTTGCCTAAAATATTTTTTTTCTGAAAGCAAGATTCATGGTTTCTGATCCCACATTCCTGTTCTTTTGTAGTGTCCAGAGTTTTCTGCTAGTTTGGTAGGTACATCAGAATCTTGGGCAATCTTTCCACAAGTCAGCTACAAACATTCCTCTTGGAGCTTTTCTGCATGTACCGGTATTTGAGGGATTGGAGATGAACATGGTTTTGAGCTATAGGCAGTGGAAATTTGCAAAAGTAAAGATGTGTTAGCAAATCTTAATGGACCTCCTAAGTAATAGGTTGGGAGTGAGAACTATAGAGTTTAAAATGACGGGCATATTTTTGATCTGTAGTGTATATATGTCTGTATATTCATAATAAAATGAACACATAGCATAAATCCTGTCGTCTGACTGGTCTTCCAGCTGAAAAATTAAGCATGGAAAAAATGGTGAAGCTGAAGACCAGTGACAAACTGCCACAATCTGTGCTGCAGTTGTAAAAACTGCACGCTGATCTCCATGGAAATTTTTATTCTGACATCTGCATTAGCAAATAGTTATGAGTAATACATAAAATATGTAGAAGTTGAGAGATCTCCATAGGATGTCATTATGTGGGAGAGTGTTCAGTCCAGTTGTACACAGTGCCAAGCAATGGCTGTTTCCCAGGGTAAGAGTTGCTTCAGAAGGGGAAAAAAGGAAATAGATTTGTAATCTTTTTTGAGTAAAGAAAACATTTTGAGAAAAGACAAATATTAAAAGAAACAATTAGGTCTACTTGATACAAAGGCAGATGGAAATACTTGTGTTTGGAAGCTATCTTGTAAAATATATCTTGGCTAACACACACAGTAGAACACTGGAGCTTTTTAGCTGCTCAGTCAAGAGAAGCATGTAAATTTACATAAGTCTAAGACCTGAAAGTCCTGAGGAGACCTCTGAACTTGTTTCTTCCAGACATTCTACATTTTATCTGCTGTTCGAGTTCTACCATCTCTACCATCCGTTTTCTTCCAGTATATTACTTGTTTTGATGGAGTGAGTTAGGTACAAGCAATAAATTGTCTATACAGTTACATTTTAGGTAAAATCCACTTAATAAAAACTCTTAATGAACATATTTATATGAATTAAATTTTATCTTTAATAGTGCATTGAAATTTCTTCTAGTTCTGTTTTAAAACTACTACATGTATAACTGGTTACTTTAGGAGAAAGACCTGTGTTAACCAGCTCTGTGTGGTACTGCAGCCTGAGCACTTTCTGCCATGGCATCTTCCAGCTACAAGTCTTTTATTTTAATGATGACACTTACCAGGGGCAGTCTGCTCACACTGTATATATTGTATGTATTTGATTTCCTGATACAAATCCAGCCAACAAATATACACAGTGACAGTGAGTAAATTGGCAATGTAAGCAAAATCCCGGTGATCCATGGTAGGTTTACTTAAAATCTATAACACAGATTTTCATGGGAGGTTGTTTTTTAAGATCACTTTGTATAGATTTATGGTGTATTTCTTGGTTGGGGGAGGGGGTTTGTTCTTTGTATTTATTTTGCCTAAAATATTCAGTGGTCAATTTTTTTTCTGTTTTTTGAAGTTGCTGTAGAAGGAAAAGCCCAAACAAAAGAGACTGGTGCTGAAAAGTAATGTTTTGTTGTTTCAGAGTGTCTTAGTATTTGTTAAGGCAGTTAAATGAGAACTTAATTTTAATACTTCACATAACTAAAAAAAAGATTTTACAGATATATTCTAAGTTCCAGTGAAAGCTTCTTGTAGAGTCAGCAATATAAACCCCAAGCTTTCTTGATTTCCTTTAGAAGACTAATTAAATAAAGTTAAATTTTAAAAATTCAGTTTTATCTACTGTGACAGAACCAGTTACTGTAGCTTTCTTAATGTCTGTCACTTTTAACATTGCCTGTGATACAATTTACAGTCCGGGTCTTACTGAAAATATTGCCTTAGTTTATAGCATTACAAGTAGTGAAAATGACTTCTGAAATACTACTTTGCCTGAGCAAAGTAGATTTTTTTCCTTTGCCAAATCAAATTAGGAATTGAATCCAAGTTCCAACCACAGAAATGTTCATTACAACATGTATGTGTTACACTTCACTGTTTTCAGGTCTGTACGGGTTATCATTGCTGTATCCTCTTCGGTCCTCATCGTTCTCTTTGAAAAGCTGTACCAGACTGGAACCTGTGTTTCCAGCACAGGGTTGGATAAGTGGGGTGGCATGTTGGCAAAGAAGCTTTTAATCTCTGATATTGTAGTTCTACAAGAACCAGTCTTGTGCTGCAGAGTGATAGGGCAGCCACCATCTCCCCACCTCTTAGAAGCTTATCTGATTGAGGGGAAAACCAGTGAAGGAACTAGGATTCCTTGGAAATGTAGGATGCTAACATCTAGGACCATTAGATGCCACTTACATCTGTGCAGTGTGTGCTTGAGTATCACTGCTTTGCATCTCCTCCCCTTCCCCCCCCTTGAACAGCTCCTTGCTGCTGAAGGGGAAGGGAAAAAGCCCTGTTTCTTCATTGCAGCTCCCTTACTCTTCTGTCCTGTTGCTTCATTTGCTTTTATTTTGGTACTTTTTTTACCTTTGGGCTGATTTATTTTAATTCAAGTTGGGGGAAAAAGTGAATAGAGGACTTGCACCCTAAGTCTCCTAGTCTTCACTGTCTTTTGATTGGCTTGCTTCCTTTTTTTAAATGCACCTTATTTCAAAACCTGTTAGGGTTGAAGAGGAATTACCTTGTTAAGGGGAAAGCACAAGTTTGAATTTATTCATAAACAGTTAGAATTTATTCAGTTGAGAATTTTGATACTCCCTTTAGAGGAAGATAATCCTGTATGCTCTGTGTTTTTCTAGAATGTGAGACAAACTGATGTGAAGGTGCTCAGAAAACAGAAGAGATTTTTACTTCTTCTAAGTGTCTCTGTTTAAGACACAAATGCAATCTGGGATTGTAGTGGGAACTATAGGAGCACATATTGTAAATAGCCATGGTTGCTACCTCAGTTCTTGCCTAAATAGCTCATAGGCATTGTTCTGGGCATTTTTTTGCCCTAAATTACAAGCACCCTCACTGGAGAAAGTGCATGCACAAGGTAACACAACAGAGTGAGAGGAGAAATCCTCAAATCTTATCAAAGCTGCAGTAGCAGCTTATTTGTGTTCCTGTCTACTTGGTAGGACTAGTCAGCAAATAAATACCAATTAAAAATTTGAAAATATGCATTTCATTCTAGAAATGGTCTGGGCTACTAGGCTTTTTGCCACTGATTTCTGGTTTTTGGTCATGTCCTGTTCTGTTGGTGTGCTCTGTCTGTATGATTAACTCCTCTTACTCTGGGCTACTGAAGGTACTCATTCAGCTCCTTTCATGTCATTATCCCCTCTTTCCCCATCACATACTCAAATGAAGAGTTTACTAATTTGGGGATAATTCCAATCAACTTAATTCATTGTCAGTTAACATACTTTTAATAACTGATTCTGGTATTGAAACAAACACATACAAGCTTAGGCAAAAATCCCTTGCCTCCCCCTCCCTGGTCTTCATCCCACTGGCCACATGTTGGCTCTTTCATTCCTATGTGAAGACTTGGTCATTTGCTGATGAAGGGCACTGTTTTGTTCATTGCTTATCACTTTGTGGTTTATAACACAAGAGAATCTTCTACCTTGGTTCTGTTGTGTTTAGTAACTACTGAGGAATTATGGTCTGTACAGTAACAGTAAAAGCTATTCACAGCTTCAGGGCATGTTAATCTGCATTGCAAATGCTGGTCTGAGGACTGAGGGCACTTTACATGTGCCAAGATCTTTGGAGGAAAATAATCTTTTAATATCTGTTCTGGAGTTTGGTTTTTTTAATATAAAAATAATTTACATTTTGAAGCCTTTTTCTGTCTTCCATATAGTAATAACTACTGTAAGAAAAATTAGTTTCTTCAATGTTATAAATCCTGATGGGGAGAGAAAGTCTCTTTATAAAACTGTGTCTCTTCTGGGTTAGTATTTAGAAATGTTATGTCGTAGAACAGAGCTTTAGAGCTGTTCATGCTGTGATGACAGTTTGTTTGCTGATAGGAAGGCAGGTTCATATCCTGAATCAAATCTGTATCCTCATGTGGCATTGCAGTAACTGGATTTCTCCTTGCTCTCAGCACTGTACTTCACTATCATCTTTGCCTCTTGCAAACTGATTGCTGGATTTGCCCAAGAGAGAAGTAGGTCCTCTGAAGAATGTTGTGTCAGGTGAAGAGGATTCTGCAGTTCTTTTTCTGTATTTGTGATTACTCTTCTGAATAACAAGCCTTGGACCTTCAGTACCTCTGAATTCTTTGTTGCCTCAGTTTGAATCTGTGTTTGTGATTGTCCTGGTTTGTCCACTGGCCCACAACAGAAATTAATTACAATTGGTCTGGGTCTGAGGTTACTTGTAACGAGTAGGAACTGGTAATGTGGGGGCACTGGCTTTGCTGAGATAAGGCCAATTTCAGGATTTGCTCCATGCCTCTTAGAAGATTCTGCCCTCGTGTATCAGTTGGCACAAAATTTCTGAGTTTTGCATCACCCCACCCTTGCCCCACTTATGTTTTGTAGGTGCTGGATGGCACTTGTGCATAAGTTTTGTTTTGTCCTTCTTGTAATTACTGAGGGGAAGTAGGAGTTCCTTACCTCGCCAAGTGAACTAGGATCTGGCTTTGTATCCCTACAGATTGAACTTTCCACTGCAGTTGTCTGAGACTGTGAGAGCTTAAGGAATCTTGTTTCTTTCATAGTTGGATGGAGCCTGTCTGGCAGCAGACAGTCTTGCTGTGTTAGTAGTAAGTTAATTGGTGTTCACTTTGACATTTGCGTATGGGAAAAGTTGACTGAAGAAGGGCCCGATTCCTAACAGGATTTAGAGATTTTAAGGACTACAGTGTTGTAACATTTAATTTTCTTTGCAATGTGATATATGTTGTTACTTGTTTGTGTAAGTGGAGATTTTGGTAGCTGTTGGTTCTCTGAAGTGCTCTGGGAAGGACAGAGGAGCAGTTTTGTTTGTGTTCCTAAATTACTGAGGTGTAAATTGTCATTTTCTCTGGTCTGGAGGCTTTTGCACAAAGGCTGACCCAGAAAAATGTTCTGAGGGCTGGTGGTTGGCTTTGGTGGGTTCATTCTCTCCACCTGATGTTTCCAAAAAGTACTGTGTGTTTCAGGGATCAGGACTCAGGAAAGCTTGTTTAACCAGGCCAGCTCTGTTCTAGGCCTTGCCTTAGCCTCCTGTCTGGGCAGGGCTCTGGTGGATCCTGTTGCGACTTCATGGCTCCTTAGATCTTGAAAGATGATAAAAGTGAATGGTTTTTACCCTTCCATCTGATGCTATCGTGATGCATTATTTCAGTGTCCCAAGTTCATTCTCCAGCAGATTTTAACCATTCAAAGAGCAATCAAACTTCAACTCAAAGATCAGTTATTGCTGAAGGTTTTGTAACTTGTAGTATCAGGTGAGTACAGTGAGCATGTGTTGTAGTAGTAAAGGATATCTGTATACTAGAAAAAGAAGAAAATTCTTTAACTTTTAAAATAAAAAAATTGAAGCTTTTGTAAAATTTTCTTACAAGGTTGGGAGTTTTTTGTGCTTATTAATTATACTTTGTATAGATAATAGATTTGTGTCTCAAAATCCTTTTCCAAACTAGAGATGATGAATCAGATTTCATGACTACCAGCAGGCTACTGGTTTTATGTAATTTTTGTCATGTGAATCTTACCAGTATTTTAAAGATAAAGTTGTGGTTATAAAACAACAAAACTATGAAAATAGTCTGTAGAAGAAATGGTTGCTACATTTGTGCAGTATTTACATTTATGCTTCCGTACAGTTTTCATTAACGTATGTTGTAACTGTCCTCAAAGTTTAATTTGATGTATAACTTATACTTTCGGTACATGTGATTTTGCAAAAACTATTAAAAATGGGTTATGACAGATGTGTTGTCTGCTTTCATCATTCTTTGATTCCAGTATTCTTTGCTAGCAGCACGCAGCGCTTTTGCGTCTACGATTGTTCTTAAGTTGGCACAAGTATCACTTGAATAATATTGCTTGTGGTAACAAAAGGCTTTTAAGTGGATTTCAGTTTCATGATTTTCTGTGGCATTTGGGAAACAAAAGAGAAAAGACAATTTAATTTAATAAATTTTCAAGAATGCTGAAAAGTTCAAAGCTTTAAGCTCAGGTTCAATGCTAAGGGTTCAGTGTTGTAAAAAATGTGTTGAGCTTCATTCTTTTTTCAGCTTAAGAATGTTATGATGCAATTTAGTCTGTTTTTAAATCCTTCTTACCTGGGAATTATGAATAGGCTATCCAAACTGACTGTAATATGTAGTATATATAAATATATATAGAAATTGTATTAATTTCTCTATGCTCTGAGGCCATTTTATTTCCTTAATTAGTTGTTCATGAAGGAAGATTTATGCAACAGGATGATTTAAGCAGCCAAGTCTTACTTCTCTGTGGTAAATGGAGACTGAGGTACTGTAGCTAATAAGAAAAAACAGGTGCAGTAATACAGCTATAGTTAGAAAGCATTTGGATGTGCAAAACATGTACAGCGTGCTTTTATTATCTGTCCAGGTTTGTGAGCTCTACCTCAGCACCAGTCCAGAGCTGACCCTTTGGAGAGTATCAGCCCCATTTTCCTGGCACTTCATTTCAGGGGTTGTTCATTTACATTTCCACAGCTTGTGTCTAGCTGGGCTAATAAATCCTCAAGAATCAGGGTCCCTGTGACTTTGAAGTGACCTTACATGGAGCTAACTCAAGTCCATCATGGTTTATTAGTCCAGGTATTGACTGGCAGAGACTCTTCTGTATCATCATGCCCTGAAGCAGCAGAGCTGCTATGCATATACTGCATTTAAGCTCATAAATTCTGCTAGAACCTGAGCTGATTTTTAATTCTGTTGCAGATGCATATACAACCTGCATAAACAGCTCATGGATTTGCAAATTTGAGGTTTTATGTCAAAGTCACAGGTGCATAATTCATTTCCTTTCTAGAGTGCAGTGTTATACCCCTCCCTGCCTTGGTTTCTTGTCTTCCTGCTGCAGCATTCTGGAAAAGTGAGAACTAGTTGTGCAGAGTGAGACACACTGAACAGGTTGCTTCACCAAAAGAGGTTTGTGAAGGGAGGGAGGTCGTGCTCAGAACTAGTGTTTGCTTCTTCCTTCAAGGAAGGGTGGGGAGAGCACCTTGTGCCACTCCCTGTGCTTCAGGTTATTTTCAGAATCCGGACAAGGCTGCGTTCAGCCTGAGAGTCATGCTGTCATGTTAAGAGATAGTCTTAATTTTTGTTATGCAGACAGGAAAGGTGCTCTAAAAAGTCTGTGGAATGGATCAGGGCCCTCTTAACTCAGCTTTACATTTCCATGTATCCCATCATGCCAGATATTCTTTATCCTAGACAGAGATTTAACTTGTGAGGAAAGGAAATGTGGGTTACTTTTAACAAAAGAACCCTGCTAACAGTTTCTTACAGTGCTCTTGTAAAGCTGTTTAGAGGATGCAGATTAACAGTTATTCTTCTAATGTGGGCTTCTAAAGTATGCCAGTGGATATATGCTTTAATAATTTCATATTTTTGCAAGCTTATTGTTGCTCTTTCACTTTAGAGCAAGAAAAATGGGCATAATTTATAAAGGTTTGTTCTTACTCTAGCGGATCGTTTTGGATTTGGACACTAATGAAAGAAATTTGAACAAATTTGAGTCAAACCTTTTAGCACCTGAGAAAGGCTCATTTAATTTGAGAGGGTTTTATATGCAAGTACTTAAACAATCTTAGCTCTGTCTAGCAGGAGGAGCAATCCATTATTTACGGCTGGTTACTACAAGGCTTTATAGGTCCATGTCAGTCCCTCAAAATACCCTGTGACAGAGGAGGAAATTCTTGTGTATTACAATGTGATTCTTGCTGTTGGCATCACATGAAAGTTCAGAGGCAGTGGGAAACTTTATCAAAAGTTAATTAAAAAGCCATGCACGTGTACTGTTTCCAAGTCCAGTCTCCTACTTTGATACAATTTCCAAGGTCACAGTTTTTTAGATAATCAAAATGTTTCTAACTCAACTTTTGCTAAGTATGAATTTTAGGTATTTTTTGCTTATCACCAGATAATAAAGAAGGGAAGTGAAATATTATTTGCTTAATGCCTGGATAAGATTAAAAAAGAAAACTGTCTGTATTGGTGAAGAAAAATTGTCGTTTAAATAACATGAGAAGTGTGTGAATATTATGAAAGAAGATACTTCTCTGATGACCTGTAATTGTGCTAGGACTCAATTCATAGGCAAAGTTGTCACTGGATTGGTTCTTTATGGGGACATGTTACCTCTGTCAGCTTAATTTATTTTACAAAGAAAAGCATGAGGGACAGTTTGTAAAGATTTGTGGTATTTTCAGCCTGTTGTAAAATCAGAGACAGGTCAGGCAAGTTAAAACCTTATTCCTAGAGCTGTGACACGAATATTGCTAGAAACAGATTTGAGCTCTGTTGCACTGCTTACATCATTAACATCTGATTTCTGTGGAATGAAAGGAGGGGGGTGTGTTTTAAGAGCATTGGTTTCAGAGGCTTGGAGGAGTATTGCAAATGCACAAGCAGAAAAGGGAAAATGTGCTTCTTAAAAGCATTATAAACTTGGTATGCAGAAGTGCTTTATGGATATTTGGTAAGTAGCAAAGAGACTAGTTAAAACTTTGTTGGTTTGTTGGTGTGGAATCCTGAAAGTGCTGGTAAAATACGTTCTGTAGTGAATTTTTTTTGATGACTGAACTAAGACATGCACACTGGTTTTACAAAACTTGCTTTATAACATGCCAGTTAACAAAGAAAACAAAAAAAAAATTCTATGACTTTTGGTAGCAGTTGCGAAGGGAAGCATGTGCAGAAGTGGAACAAACCCAAATTAAATTTTTTCATAGCCTGGATTATTACTGCTTGAGAAGAATTTTCTGGTTCCTGACATTGTCCTGTCACTGAACCAGAAAATAAGTTTTGCTAAGGTAGTTTTCTTCAGCATTCAGACATTACTCCACTACAGGATTTCCAAGTAGAACAGAATTGGCATCACTCTTAGAATTGCCAGGTAGTTGTCTGTTACTCAGGGTGCACTGTAGGTGCTGTTTGTGCAGAGTTCCATGTGCTGTGCAGGGACTTTCAGAATTCAGCTGTCCCTTACCAGCAGCATTTACTGCAGCTTGTACTATTTTACCTGAGAAAAACTGCAGAGTAACCTGAGCTGTGTGCCAGCGGAAACACTGTCAGTCACTGAGCTACATGGCACTGCGGAATTAAAGTAGCTTTTAGATGCTGGTTTTGCTTGGGTTGTCTAGACTTGGGTAAAGTAGATGATTTCCTTTCTAGCATTAGTGTGCAACTGGTTTTGTATTGGCTGTGCAGAGCCCAGCAGTTCAAGACCAAAGGAACTTCGATCAAAGCAAACAAATACATTTTGTCTGTGTGAGGAGCATCTTAGGCAGTCAGTTCCCTCTTCTGAGTGCCTTTGGGCTGTTCCTGACTGTTAAGTTCAGTAGCAGAAGCAGTGTGATGGATTATTTAACCCCTCCTCGAGTAGGAGTTACAGACAGTTTGTCTAGACCAGCTGAATATGTTATGAATAGATTTCCTTTGTATCTTTAAAATACCAGAGTTTTTCCTGTAAAACTGAGATTCTTTATTATTATCAAAAAGTAAATTTGCCTGTCATTACATTTAGGTAAAGGCGAAGTCACAGAAGAAAAGACATTTCAAACAAAAAAAACAACCCCAAAACCTTCAAATGTTAGAATGATCAGCAAGAGAAATCACTTAATTTTTCAGGATCAGCTAACATCCTTTTCTTGATAATGTTCCGTTGCCTCCAAGGGCACTTACTTGATTTAATGTCATTACATTTTAGTACATGAGTACTAAAAACTCATTTAAAGGACTGCAATGTCTATAACCTTTAGTTAACCTGATCAGCCTAAGTGAATTCTGGCCAAAAGATGTGAACGTTTGGCATAAAAATGTTGTGCCAATCTAAGCATAACATTAGTAATAGTGCTTTTAGCACTTTCTGAGATACTGCATTACCTGTATTGCCATGGCCAAAGGCTGGAGAGAAACCATGAACACACACATACGTGCACACACACCTGCAGCAAAAAGAACCCTCCAGAAATGAACAAATGTACAAAAAATGAAACAAAGAACTCCACTCTGGGTAATTAACCTTTTAAAAAGGAGAAACTCCAGTGATTTAAACTGAA
The DNA here is from genome assembly GCF_000691975.1 of Corvus brachyrhynchos. NCBI lineage: Eukaryota > Metazoa > Chordata > Aves > Passeriformes > Corvidae > Corvus > Corvus brachyrhynchos. Next base: position 1,319,074 of record NW_008238126.1, read on the forward strand.
CTACTTGAAGGTTTTAGCTTTCTAAAGCTTTTTGCTGGACTTGGTAGCAATAAATGCAGACTGTGTTAGAGTTTATGGATTGAATGAAGAACTTCTGGCTTATGTGGGCAAACTGTGTTTAGATATGTTTTGGCTGTGCCATACAACTCTGTGTGTGCAGTACAGTACTGGTGTGTGGCCATCAGCTGCAAAGGGCTCTGCTTAGAGGTAGAGCAGAGATTGGTCTTGCACAGAATCTGGATAAAAAGGCACTTAGCACTGAATGTACCTTAATTATTTCAGAGTGGCATCTTTTCTTTGTTCTTAGGCCTGAACTGTGGGTACTAAAAAGCTGGAAGCAGAGGAATTTTCCAGATTTCTGCAGCATCCTGTGAAGTTTTCCTTTCTTACGCAAGCTAGCTGAAAACAGTTTGAGGTTTTTGTAAACCAAGACTTTATCTTGCACCTGTGAATTGTTTTCCAGTTTGTTATGGTACCTTGGAAGGTGGTTTTGAAAGGAGTGTTGTAGATCTCAACCAATTGTTCTGGTAGGTGGTTGATCAAGGGACCAATAATACCATGCCACTCTTGCGAACCAAGTTATATAAACGAGTTTATAATTAATTAAATAATCCCATTTTACCCTGGACTTGAATTCTGTGTTGTTCTTCTCATCGTTCTCGGTACAACAGCGACATGAACTGTACCCGTCATTAATCAGATCAAGGGTATAGAACTGGCCAAACACAAAGCTCTCAGCAGCTGAATCGATGCAGGCTCCATTCGTGCTCAGCTGCTGACTCCACGCAGATCAGAGCTGGAGCTGTGTTGCCACCTAGTGAGAAATCTGCAGGGACACATGTCCACGTGGAACTGCACAAACAGGACACTACCGAGGGAGAACAGAAATACCATCTGACTCACAAGTTCATCTCTCAGTTTTAACTTGAGGTTCAGTTAAATATATAAAAACATAAAACTAAGGCAATTAGCATGTCCTGATAATACTGTGAAATCTGATTTTCTGACTTTACTCTTTGGGAGAAGGGCAGCAATGTACAGACTGTTGAGATTTGACATATTGTCAAATGTTTTAAGCCATTGTTGCTGTAATCTGGCCATTTGTTTCTGTTGCTGGGCTGTCAACGCTGTTGTGCTCAGAGGTGTTTGTGCAGGTTCCCAGGACTTGCCAGAACCAGTTTGGTGGAAAAACAGCTCCAAGGGGGGGAGGGGAAGTAAACCAAGACTTTATCTTGCACCTGTGAATTGTTTTCCAGTTTGTTATGGTACCTTGGAAGGTGGTTTTGAAAGGAGTGTTGTAGATCTCAACCAATTGTTCTGGTAGGTGGTTGATCAAGGGACCAATAATACCATGCCACTCTTGCGAACCAAGTTATATAAACGAGTTTATAATTAATTAAATAATCCCATTTTACCCTGGACTTGAATTCTGTGTTGTTCTTCTCATCGTTCTCGGTACAACAGCGACATGAACTGTACCCGTCATTAATCAGATCAAGGGTATAGAACTGGCCAAACACAAAGCTCTCAGCAGCTGAATCGATGCAGGCTCCATTCGTGCTCAGCTGCTGACTCCACGCAGATCAGAGCTGGAGCTGTGTTGCCACCTAGTGAGAAATCTGCAGGGACACATGTCCACGTGGAACTGCACAAACAGGACACTACCGAGGGAGAACAGAAATACCATCTGACTCACAAGTTCATCTCTCAGTTTTAACTTGAGGTTCAGTTAAATATATAAAAACATAAAACTAAGGCAATTAGCATGTCCTGATAATACTGTGAAATCTGATTTTCTGACTTTACTCTTTGGGAGAAGGGCAGCAATGTACAGACTGTTGAGATTTGACATATTGTCAAATGTTTTAAGCCATTGTTGCTGTAATCTGGCCATTTGTTTCTGTTGCTGGGCTGTCAACGCTGTTGTGCTCAGAGGTGTTTGTGCAGGTTCCCAGGACTTGCCAGAACCAGTTTGGTGGAAAAACAGCTCCAAGGGGGGGAGGGGAAAAGATTGTTTGCAGTTGAGGTGGATCGATTCCTCGATTGTGTTTATGGTGCAGTTGCACAAGCATTGCACCAGCATGAAGGGAGGGATGGAGCAGGAGTGGAGAAGGAGCTGACAGAAGAGGGAACAATTGCTGCATTTAGTGGGGCTGCATTAAGTGTTAGTTTTCACTTCAAGAAAGCACGAACTGTGTAACTTTATGAAGTCACGGCCTTCTGGTTATTTCAGTGAAATCCACTGTGACCATACAGCTGAGAATTTTACCAGTTCAGTGCTCCAGCCAGTGTGTAGCATTCTTTTATCAAATACACACCATGTGTCCAATTGTTTCTGTTTTATTATTGTTAGGTTTTAAAATTTCACGGCATATTCTGACAGATGTGCTTCTGCACCCACCATTCCACTTCCCTCTGCTGGAGAACTCATTGTATCACAAAGTGTTTAAAATTGTGGTTTGCAGTGTAAAAACCTGTGGTCTGTGGTACTTGGGAAGGTGTTGTGTTTCAGGCTGTTGCACGGTGCTGGGAAACAGGTGGAACATGGGATTTAATAAATGTGGTTATCAGTAGTCAACCTGCTTTCATAACTTGATTGATCGCAACTTGAGAGTCAATGACTATTTTCAATTTCCTTTCATTAATTATTGAAAACAGTGCAACATTAGGAGAAAAGTGTTTCAGATCTACAGCACAGCTTGCAAAATGTCTTCAGCAATTCCATTTCTGTACAGAATGCCAAACTCACGACAGAGAAAACCTTCCTTACTCCTTTTTAATTTAGTTTATGGAGTTTGTAACCCTACTTCTAATTATTATGTTCCTTCCTGGGTTTGTGAATTGCTTCAGAAGCTGCTACTTTGCTGCAGAGAGAACTACCAACAGTATTTTGAAAGACAGATTGTGCATCTAATTAATTGAAAAATAATAATCCAGAAAGTGTTGCTTTCACATTCCTATGTTCCCTCTTTCTCTTTTCCCCTAGCCCTGAACCTGCTGTTGAGTATTAACCAAGAGGACCTAGAATGTGGAAAGTCCTAGATGAGAGATACCTAGTCTTTATTCTTCCTTGAAAAATGTTAAGATTTTTTTTCAAAGTGATGGGTGCTTTGTAAAAAGTTGCTAAAAGTTATCATTTAATTAAATGAAATTGGTTTAGATTATCTGCAGGAGGCAGCTGTTAAATACTCTTTTGGGCATTCTTAAACATTTTTATTAATTCAAGTTGATTCATTTCCTAAAATACACCATCTTATTTATGAAGCATTGCTTATTTGCATGTCAGTAAAAATGAGGAAGTGAATAAACAGAGGAAGAGTTGCTGTCATGGACACAATTATGCAAACCAGCTTACACTGTGTCAGATACATGATTCTGGACAAGTCTGGTGGATGTATCAGAAGCTGAGAGAAAAGTGGGATTTTTTCACACCCAGTTTCATGTTCGCCATAGCTGACAGAGTATAAATTGAGGAAGGAAAATTGCCTTTTAAGTCTCCCAAGACACCCAGCTCCAGCTAAAAAGTTATTAACATGGTTATATTTATGGCCTAAGACTGAGAAAGAATAGAGTAGCAAATGAAAGTTACTCAGAATTTAGGAAACACCTGTAAAGTCTAATTCCACAAAATGAAAATTTTCGTAGGTTTCTGCATGGAGATCTCAGAAAGGGAAATATTAGCTGTAACTGCATTTTGTTGGTCTTGCTTCATGTCAGCATTTTGTTTCCAAGTGCTACAGTAGCATTAAAACAAAAGATACTGACAGGAAATGGATTATCTCACATTGGCTCTGTACTTGTTGATTGACATGGTGCTTTTATCAAGGGCGACTCACAGCCGCATGCATTTGTTTCTTTTTGGTACATGTTTTGAGCATGTTTGCTAAGGTACAGATTGATTATGCAACACAGATTTGGTGACAATGGAGACACTTTCAGGGAAAGGTGTGTACTTGTGTTTTGCAACATCCTAAGCAGCACTAAATGCTGCTTTTCCCAGCCTTATTTGCTTTCTCCTTCCATATTCCTTTTGTTTCTTTTAAGTTGACTTCTATAATTGAGGTTGCTCATGAGCCATTTCACATGCTAAAACTGCAAAACACTGAGCCATTGGAGACAAAAATGATTTTTTTTTTTTTTTTTTTTTTTTATTTTAAATCTGAGTTAACACTGAAATGGTTTGGTGTGTGGTGTGACAAGCTGCAGGCTGCTGTACAGTGGAACAGAGGGCAGGAATGTGTGTGGGATGAAGGGGGAAACAGGCAGCAGTTAAATCAGCTTGGCTACTGCAGAGCCTTAGCCACCCCAAAGTGTGTGGGAGGAGAGGCAGGAAAGCTTTTAGTGCTTGTTGAGGCAACAAGTCATTAACTGGTCGGATGTATCTGTGTGATGAGGAGTTGCTCATATGTCCCAGGAAGACAGGCAGCGCTGTTTTAGTTAAGGGAAAGGGGAATACTTTCTTGTGGAAGAAAAAAAAAAATTAAAAAGAACAAACCTTTGGGGCTGAAACATTGCTGTGGTTCTGTAGTATAGGAGTTTCACTGCCAATGTCAATACAGGATGTTCCCACCTCCAGCTGCTCGTTCCTGTTGCAGTGTGTTGGCTGCGCTGAGAGCTTTTATGACTTCCCTGATGCATTATTAGAGTAATAAAGCCTAAAAGTAATTTTCACAGAGCAGCAAGAATGAGCAAAGAAAGGAGATAGGGACATTTTTAAAGCCAGTTTTTCCCTGGAGGTTCACCTGGGTTTGAAAGTGTGACCTCAGGTACAGCATGATTGGTTAAACCGGAGTTTGGTGATGTGCAGCATGTTCCACAGTTCTGTTAGAGGATGATTTGAGGCAGAGGTGTGTAGTGTCTACTGCAGAAAGGGAATTAGACCTGGATTAAATAGAAGTGACAAGTTTTTGATAATGGGAGGGTGCAGGGACAGCTTTTGTGGGAAGAGGCTCAGGGCTGTGGGTTCCCAGAAAACTCCAGTGGGCAAAAGCTGAATCCATGAGCCTTGTGTGTGGTGCTTCTGTGACAATATTTTTCAGAAGGGGTAGGAAACACTGGAGCAAAGTGTAGGGAGTGTGGAACAAAAAGAGGGAACACCACGGTTAGGGAAGGAGGAGATTCACCATGGCAGAGCAGATGGAGGACCCTTGCTGGAGAGGAACCACTGCAGTGTGCTGAGCATGGTCCTCACCCCTGCACCCCTCAGAGCTGGGGGCTGGAGTGAAGGAGTGAAGTTTAGCGCTTGAAAGGGGCGAGAAAATTTCTTGGTTTCATGTTTATCTTCTTGCTTCCCTCTACCCAAATCACTAAGTATTTGTTTTAATTGGCAAAAAATAAGTTAACTTCATCAAGGCTGTTTCACTGACAATAGTAGCTGATAAGCAATCTTTGTGTCTTCATCTCAACCCATGAACTTTTTTGTTCTTGTTACTTGTATTTTCTACCCCTGCCCAGCTGAGGGGGAGCCTGGGTGGGAGTTTGACATTTAGCAAAGGCTATTAATCCACAGGACAAAACCTAGTGTGTTTGTAGGGTGAAACAGCTGGGGCTGAGATCTCAGTGTCTGCCTTGTCCACACTTCACATGGGGCATCAGGCACGTTTCCAAGGCACACAATTTAGCTTAGTTGTATCTGGAAGAATTCCATTTGGGTGGTCAGGAGCTTCTCCACAATGCTCACCAGAGGATGGTTGGTGAGAATGACATAACCAAGTGAACAAAACATACTGATGTCCCTTTAAAACTTAGTACTACCACATGTATTTAAATTATATAAAATCATATCTTGCTGTATGAAATATATAGAAGCATTTTAAGCAAGAAGCTTACTGATGCAGATACTTCCTTTCAAAATACTGTCATACCCAAGCTGTGGCTTGAGAACTAATCCTTTAAAGGACTGAACCTGGAAAATCAGAATGGTGTATGTATAAAAATGAATTGTGTATACATAAAAATGACATGTGTCTTCCATCTTGCTAAGAAACTTGGAGCTGTCTGTCCCCAAAAAAGATGGGGCTGCCACAGTCTGTGCATATCACTTTTAAGATAATGAAATGGTGCTATAATGCAGGCTGCTAGAGAGCATCTAATTTCTTCCATGAGTATACTTTGAAAATATGTTCAGTGCATTTGAGATGTTTTAAAACCTTGGGTATCAGATTTTGAAAGGAAATCAGGTGTTTGCTAGAATTGTCAGAGATGTATAGGATATTAGGTTGTTAACTCCCATGGGAATTTTAAGTGATACTCATGTTTTATGTTTTCTATCAAAGACTGATACATCTTTGCGATTATTTAGAGCAGTTATCTTTTTTAGTGCTTCCAGCAATTCACTTTCAGTGTTGCTATCCACACATGAGGCTGTATTTTCTCTGTGTGGTGATCATGGCTGGGAATTCTCTTTTCCATCTTAGAACTTTTCTTCCTTTTTACCGAAGTCTGAACTTTGAAGCAATTTTAACAACTTTAGCGCCTCTCTAAATAATTAGCCAGGTCTAAAATGGAAACTTTAACATGTCTCCAGTTGCTAAAAAAACCTCAAAGTTTTGTAAACAGACTGAAATTCTGGAACATTTATTGGTAACAGTTGTGTAAAAGGATAGCTTGTAAATGCTTTTCAAATTATGATGTGTGAAGTATCAGCCTGTGTGCTAAACAAGTTCAGTGGAACATCACATCTTTTTCCCTATTTCTGGCTGTGTGACAATACCTTTCATGCAGCTGGCAGAGAAACCTCTAAAGCCTGTGCTTTTAAAACTTGCACTTCTATTTATTATTGCTGTTGTCAGTTATGTTTCATTTTGGAAAACGTGCTGACAGGGAAGGCTTAAAGAATTAACCAGAAAGTAATTTCTTCAGCTATATCAAGAAGAGAAAAATGAATAGATGAAGGGCTCAGGAGAATTCAAATGAAGTTAAATAGTAGAGCAAGTAAAAGATGGCAGTTTGGTTTAGATTCCAAGATTTTGTTTGCCTATGGGTATGTTCTTTCAGCTAAATATTTGTTTATTTGTGAAGGAGACTATTGTAAATATGGGACACATGACCATTAGCAAATGACACATCACCTCTTGCTGCTTTTAAAGCCAGCTTACTCCACTGGCAGATTCTAGAGTTGTCCTGTATCTTTTGTAGGTGTCTGGAATATGAAGGGCTAATGTGGATATGGGATGTGTGTCTGGGACCCTTATTACTACACGACATGGCTCAAATACGCAGCAGAGGTTTAGAAAACTTAACAGGAGGTAGCAAATAGTTCAGACAGTGTTACACTCAGAATGATGCCACAGATAATATTGTGGCTCACAAGACAATGGGATTTTTTTTTAGGAAGTCCTCAATCACCTGGTGCAGCCAAACATCTGCTTGGGTTTGTGTTGCATTCAGAACCGGAACCATATCTGTGGGTACTTGGGATTTTATTTACCTCTTGAACCTGTGGAGGTAAAATTTAATTCAGTCTGGTAAAAGCATTTGATAAAGGATTGAGTAGATGCTGATGTCATTTTTTTAAGTGAAAACAATGAAATGTATGTGCCATCTCTGCCTTTTCTCCTTCTCCCCCTTCCTTTTTACTGTTCTTAGACATGACATATTTTGACCTTTGGGTCACAGTCCACATGTACTCCAGAATCCGTCATCTCCTTTCAGCCTGTGGCTTTGTTGAATCAGTGTGGTATGTACTTGTCTGTCTCTCTATACCTAGTTTTCTTCTTCTTAATAGGCCTACAGCTGAACAAGTCCCTGCTGTGTTTAAAATAGGACTTTGTTCTGCTCTTAGCCCCAAGACCCCTTAGTCATACAAAACCTTGTTCTGTAACTTCTGTTCATTTGTTTTTCTGTTTGGAGATTTTATTTTCCACTTTGTTTCTCCTTCCTCTTGTGCTGGTGCTCAGTCTGTGAGCAATTGCTGCTCTCATCCAATATTACACAGAGGAATGAGGGAAATGGCAGCATATACTTTCTTCCTTTCAGTTCTAATTCTCTTCAATAAAGCTCACAAAATATTAATAAAGGAAGCAGCCAAAATAAATTATTTTGAACACAATTTTTGCCTGTAAATAAAGCATAACTTTCCTGTAATTTCCTGTTGGATATTTTCACTTGGCTTTCCATCTGAAATAGGTATCAGATGCCTTGGTGAAGTGTGGTAGCATTAAAGTTATAAAGTAAGAGACAAAATAAGAGCAGCCTACTTTCTGAAGATCATAGTTATTCACAGAATCACAGTTTTTCATTCTCTTACACTGCCCCTCGGTGTGTTCATCTGTGATCCTGTTTAGGAAGGACTGGATGTGCACTTGAGTGAACCTCTGCCTAGAAAAGGGGTGGGAACCATTTAGTGTGAAATCATTGCCTAACGTGATGGAAGGGAAAGTCACAGTGGGGCTTTAGTAGTTGCTCTGCATTAAGGTGGTGTAAGAACTGATAATATGAGTATTTTCAATAGTGTGAGACATACTGCTGTTTCCTTAGGTTGTAGAATTTCATCTACATAAATAGATATACAAATAAAGGACAAATTTTACATTAATTTCTTTAACAAAATGTCTTTGCCATCACTGAATGATACTTCTTTTTGCTGTTCTGCTTGCACTTCCTGAGGTGCCATTACATGATGGTTTCTAAAGGCTTGCTCTGACATTTTGCTTTTAGATTATATTTGCAAGGTTGTGAGGGAGGAAACACATGATGCATGTGTAATATGAAGTTCTGGTAACAAAATATGCACTTTGTGAATCTGAACATTTTTCTTGGATTGAAATTCAGTCATTTCCAAACTCTCAGCTTTTCTTTTGAATTTATAGATGGCTGAAAGAGCCAAAGTCTATCATAAATCTGAGTTACCTGTTAAATGCTTCACATGAAAGAATGTTCATTTTGCTGCTTGCATTTTTCAATATTACTGATTCATGCTAAGAATATAAGAGGGCACATTAAAATAGGGCATTTTAAATTTCTTTGTAGTGTAGCCCAATAATATGATTAATAGTCTCAGGCCAAGAAATCATATTTTTATTGCTCCATAAGTGCATACGTAGGTCATTCTTGAACAATGACCAATTGTATGGAAAGAGAATAGAAAAGTAAAATGTCTACTTCAGAATTCAGACTGATCTTTTCCTCACTTATCAAATTATCATCAAAGCTATTCATTCAAGATTTTGCTATTCTTTCTAGAATACAAGTAGATAAAAAAAGTTTTAAGGATGGTTAAATAACAAAAATACCAAATAGTTTCAACAAAGAAGAAAGAAAATTAATTAAGTGTGGTGGTTTTTTGCATTTCTTTATCTGTAGAAGGATTGATTTGTGATCAGAAAAAGTGGGAATGCTGTTTAAAACAAAATCTCTCAAGGTTTGAGGGATTTCAGAGTGGTTTCTTTTCTTTTTAGTTGCAACTTTTCCTGCTTTCTTTATTCTTCTCTAGAGCAGAGATGCAAACTAATATATGCTGATTAAAATTTATGCCAGTGTCATTTCATATATTGTGATTTTAAAATAAATGTTATTAAAGAAGAGAATACTCACTATTAAAGAAGTAAGCAGCAACAAATTTAAGCATAAGGAAAATACTTCTTTACTTATGAGGGTGATCAGGTATCACTGTAGGTTTCCTGGGCAGGTTATAGCTTCCACACTTGGACACGTTCAGAGCCCAGCTGGGTGTGGGCTTGGACAATCTGCTCCAGTTCACCTTGCTTTGAGCAGAGAAATCCGAGACCTCCAGTTATTAATAATAGTTCTGTAGTGCTGTTAAAGAGCCTGTCTCCTGCATTTGGAGGTAATTCTGCAGTGGAGTTGAATATTTAGGATGAAAATCTTGGTGTAGTCTGCAACCTTACATTAAAGGGACTTACTTCTATAGAGTTCTTCAGACTATGACCAAGGAGATCTTTTATTAATATATGAATTCAAGAATCTCTTAAGTTTTGAGAGCTGTGTAAGTATTTTAATTAAGCATAATTAAATATCATCTTGTCAGTGTTCTTTATAAAGATTAATTAATATGTTAGAAATTTCAAATGTGCCCATCTTTCCAAACATTGTGTTCTAAACAGCTTGAATTTATAGCTAATCTACAACTACTTTCTTATCTCCCACAGATCTGAAGAGAGAAGCCAGTATTTGTCACATGCTGAAGCATCCTCACATTGTTGAACTGTTGGAGACATACAGCTCAGATGGAATGCTTTATATGGTCTTTGAGTTGTAAGTTTCTCTCCTTGATTTTACCTTCTTGTGGTGTCGTTTGCTAAATAAAATCCTAAAAGTATCTCTGCTCACACCTGCAGGTTTTGTAGCTCAGAGATCTTGAGTGCTTTAAAAATACTTATTTCTGACAAGTACAGGTTGTCCCAAATAAAAAAAAGTTGTCCCACTGTCTTAAGTGGTGAACACCAGGGTTTCCTAAAGATAGATAGGCACGATCCCTATTGTTGGCTGCAGGGTACAAGGGAACAAGTTGAAAATCTGCTGGTAGACATTGCTGCCTTCTCCTGGTCTTAAAATCAAGAGTCAAACACGGTTAGAAGGGAAAAAGGGATTTTACCTTGGTATTTATTTTAAGGATCCTTAGGTGCACTACATCCAGATGGAATGCACCTCCATGCACACCCCCAAAAGATCTGGTATAGCATTATAGGTTTTACTAATTAGCACATCTATCAAAGATTCCCCAATGAGAGGCTTGAATGAGCCCCCCCTCCCCAAGGAACCTTCCCCTGGATGGTTCTATCTTGGTTTACAAAGAATGTGTTCTGGAGAGGATCTTGGGGTCTGGGGCACACTGATCCCTAGCTACAAAGCTTCTAAAATGTTGAGTCTCCTAGCTGAACAAACAAGTCCAAGGATGTAGGCAAAAAGCACTAAAAATACAGAAGTTGTAAAAAGATATAAAGGGTATAAAAGAAAAGGCAAAAAAAATCATCATGGCATCAACATCATCTTTGTGTAACTGGGGATATTCTGTTCCAGTTGTGAAGTTTTGTTTATTTTTTTCCACACTGTTGCTTCTTTAGCAGTGCTTTTCTATTATAAGAAAGTAAAGTTATTGGTGTATTTAAGTATTCTTGTAAGTCAATGTACCTGTTCACAATATATGAAAAGAGGCTTTTATCGAAAATACTTGTTTTGGAAGTTTGAATGTAAGAGTTTAGTTGGAAGGGTGAAAAAAACATGACTTTCCAGCAGTGGATAGGTATTTTTACTCAACATAAAGAAATAAATAGGGGGCAGCCCTGAAATCACCATACTCTTTCTTTGAGGGAAAATTATTCGTCCTTCCTGAGTTAGGTTTTATCTAAATGGGAAGGACATAACCAGACATGTGGAATGGTCATTCTCTCTACCTACCAGCTCTTCTTTCTATGCTCCCCATATATTCTTTCCTAGTCAGTCTGGGCATATTATTTGTACCTCTTAAATTTCTCTGCCCTTCCTCCATTATGTTTTCTGATGCATTTGAGCTGCTGATATTGGAGTAACCACATCGTGCCAGTGTGTTAGGCCAAATGGGCTTGTCCACTAGAACCAAGAATTTGATTTGAGATGTCCACTTGCCATGTAGGTAGTGGAAAAGCCAGTGGTAACAGCAAAAAAAATAGGTAAAGCAGAAAATTATTGTTTGCAAGTCTTCTGATTTTTTTTTAGATGAGTTTATGAACTTAGGGTTTTGTGAAATAATTGTTCTATGCTTTCCTCTCTGTACATTTTGATTCAATACTTTGCTTTTTATGTTGTAAATCCCAAAGCATGGACCAAGGGACTTTAATTACCCTATTATGAAATAATTATGGACACCTTGGGGAGACATAGTCAGATAATTAACAAGATTTTGAAATGGAAGAAAGGGTTCGCTTCTATTTTTACAATGCTGATAGCTCAGAAATATGAGACAAAAGCAGTAATTATTTTTTAATGACAAGCCTATTATAATTTATGTTTGTACACATAGAAAGCAAGTCTGAACAATTAGAATTACTACACATACACTGCACCTGACTTCAGGCCACATGAAAGAAGGAATTACAATGCTAAATTGTTTGAAGGATAATGATTGTTTATCATATGTATGTCCTTGTCTCCTTTGTACACCAAAAACATCAGTCTTTTGGAGCAGTGATAGAAAATGAGGCAGCAGGAACACCTGTGCTCAAAAGGTGACAGGGAGTGGAAGAGCTGTGGGCAGGATGTGTTGTTGTGTTGGAGGGGGATGCTTTGGTAAAGTGATTCAGCAGCAGACTGGTGTTTGTGTGGAGTGAGACTGCATTGTCTGAGGCTGGGCAGGTTAGGGGCACACTCTGTAATTGTGACCATAAAAACAAACTTGGAGCTAGCAGAAAAGCATCTCTGTAGGTGTAGGTAACTCATTTCCCCCCTGCTCATTATGCTGTTATTGTAACGAGCTCAACTGATTCGCAGCAAATTTCTGTCTACAGTAATAAAATATATTTCATTAGGATCTAGTTACTCTGAAATTACTGAAAAGTGGAAGACAACACAGATCTGCAGAGGAGACATAAACCCAGCTGTGATGAGTGATTTGTGGGCTGACAGGTGCTTTGCATGAAAATTAAGGCAGGCCCAGCACGTGAAATGCATGGCGTAACCAAAGCTAAAACTCTGTGCCATCACTTGTACATAAATGATACATTGGTTCACTACCTTTTCATAGGCTGTGAGCTGCATGCCACAGCTGCTAGGAGGACTCTGAGTATCTTGCCAAACCTATTGGTACAGAGTAAGTTGAATAAGGGAAGGTAGCATGTACCTGGTAACAACAGTTTGAACCACTAGGAAAATGTACAATTTGTGCCCAATTTTGAAAACTTTTGTGAAAAGAAACATCTAAAAAATCAAGGCATGTTTCACAGAAGCACTGATGAACAGCAGCAATGAGGTTTAACACCAAAAAATGAGCTCTGTTTTTAATAAGGGGTTTTTAAACCCCTTATTCACACACGAGCTCAAGCACTCTCTAGAATGGGCCATGTCTCACGTTACCATAGGCTGCATGGTGCCACTGGAATAAACTGCAGTGAAGCAGTTGGTCGTAATAGATGAAGTGCATATGTAGAGTAAGAAGCAGACCCTCTCCCAGAAAGTCTTATTGCTAAGGTAAAAATACTATTTTAGAAGTATTTAGATGTTACTGCATCATAAATGAGAGAGAGTCTGCCTGTGCAAAATTATTTCCCTCACACACACCCTGGCTGTCCCCCCAGATGGACTCTTTGCTCTGAATACATAGGTGGGTTTAGTTTTTCTTAGTGCATTCTAAGAGAGATTTATCTCTTGGGACCTTAGAAGAACTGATGTGTTAAGCTTTAGCAGTTAGGATGTGTAGATGTCTACGTAGAGCTTTGCCATTTAATGTAGCTAACATGTAAAAATGCTTCAGGTTTAAAATCTCAAATTCATAAAAGCAGTACTTAACAGGGTTGCAGTTGGTTTGAGTTAAGTGAAGGTGGAAAATATATAAAAAATGTCGAGTTGTGAAGAGAAAAACACCATCGTGCACAAGCCTTCAACACACGTGGTACAAGCCTCAATAAACTCAGTTATGAGCAATATGTCAACTCTTAATTTTTTATCTTCTTTTTATTAAGTAATAAGTCAGTTCCCTAAATGAAGCTGTGCTTCTAAAGCTTTCTCATTTTTCATCAATAAATTAAATTGTAGGCCACATCCTAATAGGTCTGCAAATCCAAAGCTATCATACCCCCTAGTATGAAAACACAGATCTCTTCTGCAGTGTGCTGTCTATTCTTCAGTCACTGCTGGTGTCAGAGCAGATTTCTGTATATATATATTTAAATTTATATTTACTTATTGTGTGTAGATATATATATAAATATGTAAAATACATTGGTCCCGGTCTGTTCATGTCCCTGCCGTGAGCTCCCTCTGCTGGTGTCAGGGAATTCTCTCAGATTAACAACCGTGTTGTGGTTTTTTCCCAGATTTTTTTGCATCATCCACTTACGTCTTCAGTGTGAATATATTTGTATGTTTACTTCAGTGGATTTTAACTTTTCTTTTTGTCTTTTTTTGTGGTTTTCACATGCTTATGCTGATAGTTGCAAACCCTTGAGACTTCCTGAACTTTCATTCCATCAGTATTCCAAAACTTTAATGCTCTTTTATCATATAAGGCTTTCAGTTTCTGCAAAGTCATCTTGTAAGTGGTTGAGCTGTTGCTGAATTTTTTGTCTGTTGGTTCACTGAATTTTCTGGGATATCTTGTAACTGGAGTTGAGACTGGCTTTTTTTCAGCCTCAGGCTAGACGAAAGTCTCATGATTTTCAGGTAAAATTCAGTATCATGTATTGAATGTGTTGTATCACATGGGGTGACACAAGGCCTCTGTATACATGAATCAAAATCTACTCTTAAAAAAAAAGCTTTTTCATTGAAAAAATAGTCAACTGAAGTCAGAGATTAAAGTACACCTGACACATATTTGTGCTTGGGAGGCCAATAGAGTTCATCTTAGTGGAGTGAAACTTTCAAATGTATTTGCCAGGAAGAAATTTAAACTGCCACTTACTGTTAGAAAATTTCAATGAAAAATGCTGGTATCTGTAAGTGGGAAGTAGGAATACATGTTAAAGACTATGCTCGTTATAAACACTTCATTTAATAGTAAAGTCAATGTAAAGAAATTACACTATTCTCTCCATGTCTCAGAAACTATTGATGCTGCTTAAAAAGCTTGAGTGCCTCTGGATCTTTAATTTCACTGACTTGTTATAAAGTACAGATAATTAGTCTTCTAAAGGGTTCTGCTTCTTCATGAGAATGACATCTCCTTATTTTTGGTAGCTGATTATATATTTTGTATATTCTACATGTGAGAAAGAGTTGAGAGGCTGACATGAGGGATTTTTTCCAGTGACCAGTGAAATCCAGGTTTATGCTGCTCTCAGTGAGCCTGCCCCATGGCTGCTGTACAGGACTCTGATATTCTCTGGGTGATGTTTTGGCCACTGGGTGTAGGAAATTGTGCAAGACAGAGAAACTGCTGGGAAAAAGCCTGCAGAGGAATATATTGATGCAGTGAAGAACAGCCATGATTTGGCAGTGTGGGGTTCTTTGCACTCTTCAATATGCTTTTCTTTTGGTTACCAGTCCCTCTTAGAGTTGGCAGTGCTCTATCCACATGATAGTGTATTTTGCATGAGGGAGACCTTTGGGATTTATTTGGGAATTAAAGCTTCTGCACATGGCTTGTGACTCCCTAAGCAGAAGTTTGGCATGGAAGGTATGTAACAAAGCAGAAGTGATGCTGATACTCTGAACAGCTTACTGAAACAGCCCTGGGAATGTTGGCTATCCAGATACCCTGGAAATTCTGCCTTTTGGGTTTTTTCCCCCTTGAGTCTTTGTGGAGGGGAAAAAGAAAAGGTGTGAAGTCTGAAAATGTCATGTTACAGTTGATATTTTTGCAAGTGCCTTATTAAACATGAGTTATGTGATTTTTATTGTTTCTGTTAACTCTTGTTACTCTCCCCATCAGCCTGTGAACATTTCTAGATACCAGTCTGCCTTAGGTCCCTTTCAGGAGAGGGAAAAGGAGGGCAGCACTATAACCTGCTTTCATTTTAGAGAAATGGCAGCCTAATTTCAGCCTAAGATCTATGAACATATCTGCATCTAAAGTGTAATGCTGTTCATTGCGGGAAGTTAGGTGATCAGAAAGATGAGGGAGAAGAGGAAAAGGGTATCAAGTTTCAAAGCTGGTGATACAGTGTGTGGGCTGTCAGTGTTCTCAGGTGTCTATGAGCTGTAAAATCTCCTCATGGCTGCTTAATTATCCAGAGGAGAATGCCAACTGGCAAGACTATACTGTATTTCTAGAGTATTTTTAAAAGTCTTCATTTAAAATTCAAATTGAGTAACATTTTTTTATTACTACAGTCGTTAGTATAGAGTTGCACTTGTAATGCTTATAAGAACACAACCTAATATCAGGAGCTAATTGTTAAATTGCAGTGTCCTCTTTGCAGTGCATTGACTTTTCTTGCACACATTGTTCAATGACCAGTTTAAGCAATAAAGTAAATGTTTGGTATTGGTAATGTTTTGAGAGAACTGTTACATGACTTGAGGGACATAAATTGGTTAACCTGTGGCAAGCCATTTTCTATTAGTTTATCCATTAAATGTTGTTTTAATGAGTAATGCACTGTACATGTATCTAGAGTATTTTATGTAAGATTCATGTAAGGAAAATGAATAGATTTTTTAAGCATTTTTATGTAATTGATTGTAGTTATCAGTTTTAAGCATTTTTGCCTCTTTTTACCTGCAGTATGGATGGAGCAGACCTGTGTTTTGAAATTGTGAAGAGAGCAGATGCTGGATTTGTCTACAGCGAGGCTGTAGCCAGGTATTTATTATAATTTTAATTGATCCCTCAGGATAAATAGAAAAGAGTGGAATATACTGTTGTACAATCTGTTAGCTACAAGTTGAAAGTTGGAATACTATAAATAAATCCTGTTTCCACACTCTAGATGTTTATTGCAATAATTAGCATTATCAAAGTAGAATTTTGGTGCATTTTGCCATATACTAGTTACAGATTCAGATGAGATTACTGAGTAAAACTGTAGTTCACATCCAGTACTTAATTGGCTGTGTTTGCCTTTATGGATCTCTCCTATGATGGCATTAAGTGACTTGCCTGACAGGTGGGAGTTTTGCTGCTCTTGCTAGATGGAGTTGGTTTGGCTGTTTCTTTCCTATGTATCACTGTGTTTATGGTCCCTTCACCTTTTCACTTACGAGATTAACTAAGATGAAAGAGTCTATAAAATTGCAGAAGGATAATAAAACCCACTGTCCTAGTGGCATGTTAGTTGAACTCAAAGCCCACAATATTCTTTGTTTGCTTTTCTCAACACTGTAGATTTTTTGGTTGGAGGAGGCATCAAGGTCTGTATTTCACCCTCCTGCTCAAGGCAGGGTCAGCACAGCATTTGAATCATGTTGCTCAAGTCTTTTTCTAGTGGGGTCCAGAATACCTCTGAGGAGGGAGATTCCACAGCCTCCCTGAGCAGCTTGATCCAGTGCCTCATTATGTCCCTAGGGACAAAATATTCCCTATAACCAGCTGGAGCCTCCAGAGGACAAGAATTGCCTCCCTTAGCCCAGAGTAATTCTCTGATGCAGCGCAGGATGCTGCTGGCTTTTTTGGCTCTGCTGTGGTCAGTGATCTGTTGGGGCATTCTTTGGACACTGGGAAGGAAGAGGTTGCTCTCCAATCTGCATCAAACAAGTCAAGACCTTGGTCCGATCCTTTTCCAGATAAATCAGGCACTGATAATTCACTTTTTTCCTTCCTGTTTTCCTTTGTGATTTGTTATTAATAAAAAGGGAGGGTCCCTGACTTCCTTGTCATATCAAGCAGAATTATTGAACATTTGAAATCTTCACAAAAACCTGGAAAACACAGATTTTTCTTTTCTAATTTCCCTCGGCTTCAATCAGAATAATTCTCAAACTTTAGATTGTAATATTCACTATTATAAACACAAAGTCCATTCTACAGAACTTTGTGTATTTGGGGTTAAATTGGTTGATGAGTTTTATACAGTTAGACTCTTAATACTTAGATTGTTACATGTGTATAGTAATTTTTCCCTGCAGGTTTGTCATGCATAATGTGTTTGTTTTTTCAGTCATTACATGAGACAGATACTGGAAGCTCTACGTTACTGTCATGATAATAATATAATTCACAGGGACGTGAAGGTAAGGGGGTTTAATTACTTTTTTTTCTTCACCACAATAATGCAAACTACTGAATTTCAATTTCTGTAATTTAGAGGAAGAGAGGTGCTGTAGAAAAGGAATCTATTTGATGGGTGTGTTTTTACCCTTATTTTGTCATGTAAGATTAAAGCCCACCCTAATTCCATCAATACAGAACATTTAGGAGGTCTGTATTCACAAATTACATGTGCATTTGATTATAACTTGCTTTGAAAGTCAGTTTAATATCTAGTTTTTGAATATTCATATGGAATCTGCATTTTTTTTCTTGTTAGGAAAATGCGTGTATAAATTAATTGCATAAATTAAACTGGAACTGGTAGTTTATTGGCATCAGTTTGAGAGCATAATGACAGTCCTCATTCACAGTAAGATTTCATAGAGATGCACATGCTTAAATGCTACAATATTAGTAATATTATCTACTTCTTGGAGACAGTCCAATAAACATTTATTATTATGAAAATTTCTCTAATACAGATAAGTTTGGGAGGAGAAATACAGTGTTTAAGACCAGCATATGTACATACTGGTTTTGATCTGGTAAATTTTCTACTGTTTCTATGGATATTTATGGAAGTAGTTTATCCCAAAGTACTGTAATGTAAGTAGTTGGGAGTTTTAACCCAAGTGGGCTTGACTCTCTTCAATTTGAATATGCATATTATTTGTTAATGTCATTGCCTAAAATAGTTATTCCCACTTCTCCAAGAGTTTGGTTTCATCCAAAGTGAGTCAAGCTCTGTAGGAATTAAGGAAAATTCTAACAAGCTCTGATGGTGCAGTTTGAGAAATGGCTCTTGGAGTTTAATGAGTAGAGAAGATTGAGAGAGGGTAAACTGTGCTTCAAACTGCTGCAGGTGACCTGTGAGGGGAGAGTACAGACAGTGAACTGGTGATTTTTATAAGGAGTCATTTGGTCTTCTGTACCCAGACATTGCAGACCTTTCCCAAACTCCTACTCCTTTCCTTTTAAAATCAAGACAATTACTATGTAATAGGCTTTCTTTTTTAAGGTTGGTGTTTTAATAGTAGTGTCTTAGAGCAAATTCTAAAAATGGGCTCTTAGTTGCTGGTAGAATGTCTCATCTTGTTCTATCTTGAAGAGTCTAGGTACTTGTAATTGTTTGGTTTTGGTACCACATGAATTTCAGAATTAACATCCTCTTTATGTTGCTGTGTCTTCATGAAAGCTCCACTTGTTTTTCTTGGACCATATTCTTGAAAAAACCCAAGTTTCAGCTTCAAGGGCCTCTGAAGGAGGCCAGTTTCACTGAGGGCAAAGTGGGAATTTATTTTAGTGCTTATCTGGTCTCTTAGAACCTCAGAATCACAGGGTTGTGGGGTTTTTTAAATAATATCCTTAGAAATGAACCTGTTCAAATTACATGGGTTAGAAAAAAGTGTTTAAGGTATCTGTCTAAAGCAGTGTAAACCAACAGTGTTTTGTTTTGGCAAAAGCAGTGCAGAGCTGCAGGGTTTGGGTGTGAAACACGTTAAACTAACTGCAGTATCCAGGCTCTAGATGTCACTGTAGACATTGTTTTGAAAGGAAGCAGACTAAATGACCACTTTCCAAATTACCTGAATAAGTGAAAGTGCTTTAATAAAATCTGTAATGGTGATATAGTCATGCTATTTTCTCCTTTTTAGACTTTCTGAATGTTATTTTGAAATGTAAAATGCATGGTTGTTTGCTGCTGCACAGGAAAATTGGCACCCTATAGCCCATGAAAGGTTTAGGTGTCTTGTAGCTGCTTTTGTGCTCCCTTAGCTCCTGGCTATTTAGGGAGAGTTAGAAAGTTTAGATAAAATAAAGTTTGCTGTAGTCTGGTGCCAGAAACGTCACCTGACTTGTCCAAGTCCAGCCTGGGACAAACTCCCTGTGCCCCACATTCACCTCTGATGACAGAATCAAAATGTTAAAGCTTTCACAAGATGGCCTGCTGTTGTCTAACTGGTCTCACTGCTCTGTGAGACCTGATGGTTCTTGAGCCTGTGTATATCACTTGATGCCCTTCAGCATTGCTTAAAGGCTTTATAATCAGTGACAATTTCACATTTGCTTCACCCTCAGTTAATGTGATCCTGCACTGCTTGGAAGCTGGATCACATTGTAAAGGAAAACAGAAGGTGCAGGAAGGTAGAAAACTCAAAACAGCTGTGCCTCAGAAATGTGAATGTCAAGAACTTTTTCTCTTACCACAACGTTTGTTCCTGTTCTGCCGACCTACTGATATGGGACTCAGCCATTCTTTTTATTCTGTCATAACCTTGCTGTGTCAGGAATACCCAGAAGGTGGCTATTGAACGTGGCAGCATTGAAAGGGAGTCTTTTCCATTACAGAATGTTATTACAGAGAAGTTTGTGTACAGAGAAATCTTTATGTAAGGGAACAACGAAAGGGAAAGGGGAGTGATGAGGGTCTGAAATGTGATTCCTGTCTTTTCCTGTAGAACTCTTGCTGCAATTTGAGTACCATTTGTCACTTGCTTATTTTTGTGATAACTTTAATAGAATGGTTTTTATCAGTAAAACATCAAGAGGTTTTGCAATCTTTTGTGAGCCTCTATTGTTATGTAGAATTCTCCATATTTGCAAAAATCTTGTTATAAAAATACCTTTTAATATAACTGATGTAAGACTGATTTAATCACATCAAGAGCTTTAGTTGCTGGGGTTTTATCCTTAACTTATTCCAAATACTCCAACTTTGTTCTATGATTTCCATGTAGTTTGAGTATCTGTATGTGTTACTGATTAGCAGATTGATTGGTGTGCAGCTGGAATCAGGGTGAGCTTGTCAGCGAAACGCAGACATCCAAAATTTTCATTATGGGTTTATCTTGGTGGGTATGAATGCTTGCTTCCAAGATGTGATCATCTGAATAGATAAACCTGCTAAAGCAAAAATACACAGATTGTGCCTTCTCTGTCACTAAGATTCAGTTCAATATTTCTGTGAGTGGGAGTCAAAACCAGGGAGTTTTTCCAGGGAATAGGACCAAGCCTTATGCACTGCACTGTGTGTCATATACACATCTGAGTTGATCCAGGTGACCTGAGACTTGACCTGTGGATAGATTTGCATGGTGATTTGTGCGCTATACTGAACTTAACCAGTGGTATGAATTCTGAGAGCACACACTGTTACCACTTCTGTCTTTCGTTGCCTGAGCTGCTTGTAGCGCAACACTTTGGATTTTGCCGGCAGAGTTCAACATTCTCACACTTCTGCTTTTAGGCATATCTAAAAAACATGTAAAAGTAGTATATGTGCATGTTTATGTAACTGTATATTCAACTATATAAAAAATAACCAGAATAGAAACTGTTCTTTAAGACTGTTTTCCCTTTTCAGTCTTTGAATACCCAAAACAAGAAAATCTGTTGCATGTTGCTTTCCTTCTACTGTTTTCACTTTGAAACTTCTTTTTTGCTTTCTGGGGACATTCACTAATAACTGATGCTTTTTCTGTATTTTCTAGAACTTACTAGATTCTTGAGACCCAGTAGCAACTTCCTGGTGAGGATTTTGTTACCTATTAAATTGTTAAAAAGTGATTAAGGCTGCAAAACCACTATCAGAGGTGCAGTTGAAGTGTCCAACCTGGCCACATTTTTTTCTGAGGAACACTTCCTCATTCAGTGTAGAAGTTAAGAGCCTCCAAAAAGAAAACTCAGTATTTTTTCTCAGTGTTTCTTCAGGCAATGTTCTTTTCCCCCTTTTTATGTTCACTCCTGTGCCTCTGCTTCCCTATCTCATGGTCTCCATGCTTGTTTTGTCCAGCCCTTTTCCTATTGACTTGTTAGTATGTTCAGAAGCAGATTTGCTGTGGAGTGTGTCTATGCTGCTTGGCCTACCTAGAGCTGAACATTTACAAACCTTCTGGTCGCTAAGTTTATGTGTTTTTTATATGTTTATATGTTATTATAGTCATTTGCCCAGACAGTTAAAAAACTCATGTCTTCTGATTGATGAGCTGGCTTCCCATGCAGCACATTTGAATGGCTTAACCAAAAATTTGACAGACACTTTTGTGGTCTCTAAACTGCTTTGCAAACCAGGTGCTGTGCCTATTTGCCTTAGGATTTTGCGTTCACTGCAATAGAAACTAATTGTTGTATATTTTTTTATTAAACAATTCACATGTCACCTGCTGATTTCTGATTTTGGCACCAGCATGTCAAAGCAATGCAAGTTTACCACGTGAGCTGTGTTTTGCTAGTGTTTTTCTAACTCTCCCTTATCCCTCATGCCTTTATGTTTTGGGGGATTTTTTCTCCATGAACTCTTCTGTCAAATGCTAGACCAATGCAGGACTCAATTTGTAGTTTCTCAAATTGCCTGTACTGCACAAAAGCTTTCCACTATTTGAAACAAGAAACACTTTGATGCAGTTAAAAAATTTAAAGGACATCATTCTGGACAGATTATACAGGAAAAAAGTCAGCCATATGTTGTCTTTTGGTGCTATGTAGGAATGCTGGAGTGGGATCTTGCTAAGAGTCTATCACAGAGTTATATTTGATTTGTAGTTCCCTAAGTTTTGTTCATTTTCTTGGCATTTTGATAAGCACTGGGGTACAAGGGGTTGTGACTAGAAAAGTGTAGAAAGAATGACTTCAGCCTATGCTGCCATGAAAAACTGTGTTAAGAGAAACAACCCCAGGCAGGCGTTGCGCTGAGATAACTACATTCCCTGTAAAATATATTTCAGGAAGGACAGAAATAGTGGGTTCTGAGTTTGTGTCTGTGCAAATTATAAACACATTTTGGTAGTGAAGAGCTCTGCTCACCCAGACTTGCAGCTGTTGGTCTAAAACCAGTCCTGTCAGCAGCACTTTGCCATCTGGAAGGCTTTACCTGCTCAGTTCTGTCTCGCTGAACTTGGCCTTTGGGTCTGTAGCACAACTGTGGTTCAGCCATCCCAAAGAAAATGTCTGTGCTTTGTTCAACTTTCCTGTAAAGGAAACCTGTATCCAAAACTCTTATTGAGAGAAAGAGAGAACTGAGTCCTCAACTTCAGCCTAGTTTTTGCCTTCTTCCTTGACTTTTTAGGTAGAAGGAACTGTCCATAGGTCAAATGTAAAATGTCTTTTGTATTATGTGGATGAGTGGGTATTACATAGTTCACTGTACAAATTGCTTGGATTCATTTGGATATACACATTGGATTTATTATGGCTAATGCTGATGTAGCACGCAAGATGATTTGAAAAGAAAGTACAATATGTTACCATTTTATTTAAATATTTGCCATTTCATATCAAAGCCTGCCTATAGGTAGTTAAAAATAATTTATTGGTACTTATAGTCTATGAAAATCTTTCCATATTCCTTCCCATTTCAGTGAAAATATCATCATTATGTTGTTGATGTTCTGGTGTGGATTTTGTAAACAGACCATAAAGATTTTTCTTAAATGTGTTATCTAACAGAAGGGTTATAACTGGATCTAAACTACTTTTAGCAGCAGCAAGACAAGTAAGGAAATTTTTAATTTCCACTAGGTAGTTTAACCTTGGGCAGTCATTATCTTTAGACAGTACATAGAAAATTGGCCTAAAAATATGATATGGAAGAAAGCAGACAGTTAATATCATCTGGATGACAAGGATGTTTCTTTTCACTGTTCTGTAAATTAGATGTTTTTCTCCAATACAGGTGGTTTTTTGTATTTTGCTGAGGTGTCTGGTAAGAGAATAGTATGACCACAAAACTGTTATAAAAGACAGAAAAAAGCACACAGTGGCAAGAGAACCTGCAATCATTGCAGTACTTCCACCAACTTCTACCCTGATGTTGTAGCAGGTCAGGAACTCAGCTGAAACCTTCTCCTGGACGTTGTACGTGATGGCTGTGACTGTTATGCAGAGCACAATCAGCCATATAACGACACACAAATATTTAGCAAACTTTGGCCGCCGGAATTTGTGAAGCAGGTGCCTGTGGAAGTTTCCAGGGAGCGCTTGGGAGTGTTGTGTGCCGCTGTTCTTCTTCAGCGTGGCGTACTGGCTGAGGGCGATGGAGCACAGGATGGTGATGGTCACATACATGCTGACGTGCATCACCAGCGTGCCCAGGTGATGGGCGATCCTGCACGCCGCGGACTCGTAGGGCCAGCGGTGCCCGTCCGCAAAATAGGCAGCCAGGAAGGGCATGGTGCTGCAAACCAGCAGATTTGCAGTCACGAGGTTGGCCAGGTAAATGTACTGTGTCCTTCGTGTGGGTGCTCTCTGTGAAAATGTCCAGGCGGCGAGAATGTTGCCAAAGATTCCAGCAGGAAGTAGGCAGGAGTAGATGATGGGGAGAGCTACAGTGGTAGCTGGTGATGGGTGAAGACATGTTGAATTATTCATTTATGCTAGTATTTCTTGAGTGGTCAGAGCTGAAACAATTAAAAAATTATTCTCTTGTGCATCTAACATTTCTCCTTTAATCTTATCTCAGCTGTTTCTTTGTCTCCCCTACTTTTCAGTGTTCTTAACACTGCTATTATCTTAAGTTTGCAAGAGTTTACAGTTTGGGTGTTCTCTTCCACAGAGATTTCATGAAGAGAAGTTAAACCCCAAAGGTTTTACATGCACAGAATCTAATAAAGTAAATTAGAGAGCTGAAGGTTCAAGCTAGGGTCTGGCAATAACTTCTGTGATCTCGGTTTATTTCTCAGTCTTCTGGAACATCCATAACCTAATTTGGAAACCACTTACAGACCATTTAAAATTAAATAAGCAAATTAAGTGCAAAGAATTACTTTAATTGCAGAAATGCAAAGAGTATCTGTACCTCAATTTAACTAAAAATTAGTCTGTATGCTGCAAGAATCTCACTATATATATTTATTTTATGCTCATGTCTGTATCTGGTGTTACTATATCAGAGCTCTAATGTCAGATGTACATTTTGCAACTCAGTCTATCTTTTTTTAGCATATACAATGGTTGTTGAAAACTGCAGTATATTAATTTTTTTCCAAGTTCATTTTTCAATCTTTTCTCAATTTCCAAACCAAAAATAAGAAATTAAATCTCTGTGCAATGACTGTGTATAAAAACTGGTGTTTCAGCTTACAAACCTGTAGTGGAGAGTTTTTACTGCTGTATGCATATGTATACATATATGTTTTAGTGGAGTGTATCCTAGTTAGCTTTTTTCCCATATCAAATCATACGGAAAAACTAACAGATTTGAAACTTAGAGACTGATAATTTTTTTTAAACAGCTGTAAGCAAATGAACGTAGATGCTAAAGAGGATTCTGTCTAGCAATGTTAAAAAACCCAGACACCAAGAATAAAACTTGTGCTGTAGGCATTGTTTGACAAACTTGCAAATTAAACTAACTTTTATAGCTCTTGCATTTGAGTGTACACTAAATGTATTAAATTATTTTATTCCAATTAGTTAAATTCCCAAAGTCATTGTTGAATTTACTCATTTTAGAAGTCTAACAAAAATTTTTGTGCCATTGACCAAATTTTGTCAGATGCAACAAAGAGGTAATAAGTTTAAGCTTACCTATACAAGCTGCAGGCACCTTCCTTTGCAGAGAGGAAATATTTCTGTCTGGTGTCCGTTTTATCTCCACTACTGCAGTGAAAATGATGGCACTGGAAGCTGGAGAGTACAGTTAAGAAAAACTTCTCTCTGACATAAGTAGGTTTTCAGAGTGTGCACTTTTCCTTTACAAGAACTGACTGACGGAAGTCAGGTAGGCATCTAAAGTTCAGAAAAGATGATGTGTGTACAAAAACAGCTTTGAAATTAGGTCAGGATTGGCTCCATTAGGGGAAAAAAAAAAGATGGAGATAGCGTGGAAGAGCAACTGTTAACAGTCATTTAGGTATGCCACAGAAACACCTTTCAATTCTTTATATAGTGCTTTCCTCTTTCAGGGGTGGAGGGGTTCTCTTTAGGACTGCCCACTTTCCTTCAGGCTGCTATCTTATGCGTGAAAACTTGTCTTTTCAATGACATTTAACAGTTCTTCAGCTCCAAGAGCTGTCACAAAGCTGTCTATTCCCAAAGCCTGTGTGCAATAATACTGTATCCATGTCTGTCCTCACATGAGTGACCAAATGGGCACATCTCTCACATGGTCAGGTGCTGGATTGTGTGGAAGCAATTTACAGCTGATGCATCCTAGGGTTCAGTCAGGCAAAATGAACTCATTGTCCAAGAAATGCAGTGTTTTACACAGATCATCCAGAAGTGTACACAGGACAATTTCCTTCCTCCACAGCATAGGTATGATCACAGACCAAACTCTGTTTAGCTCTGCAGAAGTTGAGACTTTGAAGTTTTCTCCTTTCTGATACATCACATTGTCAGATGAGGCTTTTCAACAGCTATAAATAAAGTTCCTTTATGAGAACGGAAGTTTGTTAAGGCTCTTGTTTTGCTAGTTATGCTTTATGTTTAAACATGGACTGTGAGAATTCACCTTCTTGGTCTGTTATCATTGTTCAGTCTCATTATTACTAATTTTTTTACTAAAATAATGGACATGTAAGCTGGCTTCCTATTCTGAATTTATAGCTGAACTCATTTACAATTGCATTTACTTGCTGTGGAGTATTAGTAATTAGGTTGTAAAGCTGTAATTACTCCTCGTGTTCTTTAATTCTTGTTCTTGTTAGATTAATTTCAGTGCAAAAATGAAAGTTGATTTTGTGGTTTAACCCTGGGAGGCAAGTGAGCCCTCACAGCTGCCCACTCACTCCCCCTCAGTGGGATGGGGAGGAGAATCAGAAGGGTAAAAGCAAGAAAACTTACTTAAGATTTTTGCATCTTCCCCCTCTTGTTCTTGTGGCTGCTTTGCTGCAGAACAGACCTCCCCTTTGGTGCTCCCTCCTACTCTGACACACTGATCAAATCTGCCAGTATCTGGGTGCCAAAGAGGGAGGATGTGGTTTAATCCCAGAAAGTACCTAAATCACCTAAATCCCATACACTTGCTTACTTCCTCTCTGGTGGGCTGGGAGGGAGAATTGGTAGGGTAAAAGTGGAAACTCATGGTTTGTGATAAAGAGTTTAATAAGCATAAAAAAACCAAACAAAAAAAACGAGAGAGAAACAAAAAACCCAAGTGGTAGAAAGCAACCCCTGCTGACCGGTGCCCAGCGAGTTCCTGAAAAATGGCAACACAGCCAAATTTCCTGCTTGGTTTCATTGCTGAGCATGGCACCATGTGCTCTGGGCTATCCCTGGGGTCAGCTGTCCCTGCTGTGTCCCCTCCCATGTCCTTGTGCACCCCCAGCCTCTCACTGGTGGGGTGTTCTGATAGGCAGAGAAGTTCTGCTTGTTGTGCAAGTCCTGCTGAGCAGTGGCTGAAGCATCCCTGTGTTATCAACACTTTTGATCACGAGCCCAAACCACAGCCCATATTGTGAAGGTGTCTATCCCAGCCAAAACCAGCACAAGACCAGTGCATTTTGGTACACCAGTTGAAATTCAAGGATGTGTTATAGATTTGAGTAAAGAGGAAAATGAGGTTTGTGCAATTATATGGGGATGTGTGTTGAGTTAACCTTTAAATACAGAAAGCAAAATAAACGGAATTACCTTTGTGTTAGAGTTCACCTGAAGACTCAGGTAATTAGAAAGCACTGGGAAGAGAAGACAGACACACAATTTGAGTGACTGCTTCTGTAGTCATTTGACATGTCACAGTGTAACTTTCAGCAGATCTCCCAAGGTGTTTCAGGACTGTTTGCTCTTCAGTAATACTTTTTTGTAAAGCCTGACATTTTACTCTCAAGTTTGGGAATATTGATTGCAGAAAAAAATGTGTAAGGATTAATTTTTTTTTTAAAAGAATAGATACCTGCTTTTGTTTCTTGGTCAGTACTAATTGCTTCCTACATGACAGTGCTGTCTAGTTTCAGATCTCCTTCTTAGCCAGTTGATACATCTGGCCTTTAACATCTTGAAGCACTGATTTATACAGTTGTAGAAATCCAAAAGTATTTTCTGATTTTTTTTTTTGTGGTTTTCTTTGTTCTGACTGCTGCTCCCTTAATGCTGCATTCTCAAGATCACGTAGTGATTCCTGTTCGCCTCTTCTGTGCCATGCCTGCTCTTACAGACTTCCTAATAGATCTGTTCCCTTTCAGATTTTCATTTCTGAGCTGGAGAGTTGATTTTTTTAATGCAGTTTGGATTTTTAAGTACTGTTACTTGATCTTCTGAAGAGATTTGAGTCTATTTTGGCAATACTGCTGTGTCCATGAATTACAAACCTTGTTAATGAAAATTCTGATTTTAACACTTTGTTCAAAAGAATTTTAGAATTGACATTTTGTTCAAGCTGCTGTCATTCATGTCTGTCCTCTCCTGAGTTCCCCAGCCCACACCCTCACCCTGACCTGCAGTTCAGTATCATCAACCAACTGCTCACAGACTAAGCATAGACAGAGAAAGAATGATGAGATAACATCTATATCTTGTGAAATGTATGGTTTATGGTTTATAAACTCTACTAGATGTACCAGAATTGATGTTACTATGTAGAACTATAGTACTGCATAATAGAATTGCACTGTACAAATACAAAACCAAGAGAAGCATTAATATAATAGGATGACAAAATTATAGATAGAAGATCATGAAATGCAATTACTGTGAGAATCCAAAATTATTGTACAAACATCTCTGTTGCATGCTGAAATGTTTAACAAAAAATGCAGTTACCATTGTATCTTTATGAAATTGCATGTTTGTGGGAATATTTCTTTTGAAGATTAAGAAACCCCATAATTTTTAATTAAAAATGGAAACAAAATAGACTGACTAGTCATTGCAATTTGTTAGATGTGTTTATATCCAGTTTCATCAAGTCTGAGCAATGTAAAATCACATCAAAATTAAAACTAGTTTCTATCTAGCAGAGGTGATGTCTTACGTTTACTTTGCTCAATCAGAGTATTATGAGTATCTTCTGTAAAATCAGAATAGTCTATGGAATTAGTAAAAAATCCACACAGATGGATTTGGCATTAAAAATCACATGATCCATTAGAGAAGTTACTAGTAGTCATATTAAAACTAACTTCTTTATACCTGCTTACTTGAGCAGTATTGTTTGTATGTGTCAAGATAACAAATCCTTATTTTACAGAGCTTGATATCTGGTCTCTATTTCTTTGACCTTTCTGGTCTGTTATGCCAGACATTTAAGTTGTTCATGGTTGTGCTGCTTTAGTCATCTTCGTGCCAGACATCCCCCACCTTCAGCTCTCTGGTTTTTAAGAAATGTTACAGTTTGAAATTAGTTCGTGCCTAAATGCATAAAGCTGTTTAGCTTGAATCTGAGAGTATAGCTGTAGCAATGAAATATTGCTGTTACATTGCTGTTCACATGGCATCAGCAATTATCAAGATTATTTTAATCACATGGAAAGAGGAGGCTGATGCCAGGGAGGAAGCGTGCAGCTGGAATGTGTGGCTTTGGAAATCTAGGAGTAGACCACTGGCTGAGCCTGGCTGTTCTTTTTGCTCAGTTCTGTGAGTTTATGTTCCTTGCTGAACTATTTTGTGTAGCTACAGTCATCAAATTTGTCATATTGAAGGAAATCATAGGAAATACCCACATGTCATCTTTCCTTCAATCATTCCTAATTTTCTGAAAGCATTGCTTGCTTTTCCTCAGGTGTTTGACCTTGACACTCACTAAAATGTTGGAAATATAATAAGGTACTTAGGAGGATTGAATATTTTAGTTTTGCTGTTTAATAAAACTCAGTGTGCCTTCTGTACGTATAACTGAATTAATAGCTGTTGTATTCTTCTCCTCATTTTTAAGCCACATATATTGCTAAATTCTCAAATATTTTCTTTAAAAATGCATTTATAAATGTAGTTAAAATACTGATCTCTTTGAAACCTATTAAAACAGAGAAAACCATAAATTACATGAAATCTGTAAGGGTATCTAGATCTTTCAAATAGGACAGAATTTACTTTCGGCAAAATTCATCTGTTATTTACATACACAAGTTACTAATATTAATGCATATATACAAGTTTACTTTTACAGGTTCAAATCCCTTCGTGGAAATCTCCCTAAAGAGTTAGTGTTCTAGTTTAGTCCAACACAAGATGTCTGAGAACTTCCTAATTTGTTTTCTTGGATAAACAAGAGCAAAATGCTTCTGAAAAGTAACTTCTCATTTTCACAAACAGAAGTAGGACTTCTCATTTTTCTTAATAGGAGGAAAGAGACAGCATTAGTAGCTGTAGAGTAGAGGATTTTGTGATCTGAAATTGGCGTCCTGGAGCGACAGAGATTCATTTAAACGTTCAAATCATAGACTTCTTCCTTGAGTAACTGGAGTGGGGAGTGGTGGTCGATAATCGCTCTTGTGTGTATTGGCCAAGTTTTATGTCTGAAGTGCTCTCCAGGTTTAGGCTCGACTCTCCATGAAGTTTTCTGCAAATCAGTTGGAATACAGTCTTACGGACACTTCTGGACATTAGGAAATACATAACTGGGTCTAGGCAGCTGTTGAATGATGAAAATATGAGCATCACTTCATTGCACGTGTGAATGATCTCCTTCCAATAGCAGGATGGGGTTTGTAACTGTGAGGTGATGTAGACAAACCGGAACATGTGGTAAGGCACAAAACAGACGGTGAAAATGATGAGAACAATGAAGGAATTTCTTGCTGTCTTGGTGTATTTTCCTGCATTGGGGAAATTTGCCCTTCTCCTCGAAATTTTCAGAAGGTTCTTGGCAATTTTAATGTACGAAAGTATCAAAAGGAAGAAAACTATCCAAAAAATCAGAACAGTGATGTAATTTAAAATTGCTTCTGTCTTTGCATTCTTTTTGCTTCGGTAATGAAAGCACAGGGTAGAGTTGCTGTCCTGAGTCTTGAAGAAAGATGGTGCAACTACTACTATAAATCCTGTCAGTGCAATCGCCCACACCGTGCAGCAGATCTGCACGCTCCGGGTAGTGGTTAACATCTTCGGACGCTTCACAGACTTAGTTATTTTTATATAACGATCAAGACTAATTAGTCCCAACAGTACTATGCTAATATACATGTTCATGTAAAACAGAGTTCCCACCACCTTGCATAAAATCTGCCCAAACATCCAGCTGTTGTTGGTGGCATGATAGAGTATCCGGAAGGGAAGACAGAAGATCAGCAGAAGGTCTGCAACAGCTACGTTTAGCAAGTAAACTTGGATAGAATTCCTTTTCTGATGAATGCACAGGAAAGCAAATAGGGCTATCATATTTCCAACCAATCCAACAATGAAAATAATAGAATAAAAAACTATCAAAGCAAGTGACAGTGAGTTGTCATCTAAGGGACAGCTGGCATCATTGTGAATTTCTGAGGCATTTATGGTCAGGTTGGTTTGGTTACTCCAGAATTCTTCCTTGTGTGGAGTAATGGTCAGTAAATCAGCTGAAGTTGTGGCCATCATTTGCAAAAGGATTTTTAGCTGTTCTGCAGAGAAACAAAGAGAAATTTAAAGAATTAAGTCTCCCTTCATGTGTCTGTTTGCTTTATTGCCTACAGTCTAATGTGATATAAATATAAAAGGAAGTAGCTAAAAGGAGTAAATGGACCAAAGTATTGGTGTAGCTGAATAGAAGGAGTTGCAGCCAGATATCATGATATAATGGAAGTCTAGGTAATCTGCAGCCAAGAAAGAACAGGTAGTATAGAGTACTCACATGGGTAACTGTTTCTGTAATTCCAGCTTTATTACTGTCTTGTGTTGTTTTGCAAGTAAACTATTATATTTTCCTGCAAATTTAAGAAATTTATTTATCTATAAGAACAAGTAAGTTTTTAAAGTTCACTTGTTAGTATCAGTATTTCTAGCACGGAAGAATTTTTAACTAAGGTGCAGGGACAGGTAAGCATAGCTAAGTATTTCAGTGTTGATACAAAGTACATAAAATATATTGAAACAAGTCTAAACTTACCTGTGTAAACTTACCTGTGTTAATTTTTAAGTACCCAAGATCTCCCACATGTAACTCGCTGGTTTTCAAAAAGTATTTGTCAATTAATACTTATTTGGCTACGTAATGTGTTACAAGTAACCTTGTGAGGCAGTATTATTACAGTAGCTTGTCTTTAGTTATCTTCATATAAATTAGTGTATCTTCATATAAATTTAAGTGGTTTTTCCCTTTTTTTGTTCACAAATCAGTATTGCACAAATAAACAACTAATAGCTGGAAATCACATTAATGCAGTAACAGGTTCTTTCCAAACCTTCCTTTGCTTTCATAGGATTGTTTTTAATTTCATCTTTCTCCTGACCAGGAAGTTACAATGTGAAAGATAAAAGTCAGCTTTGACCAAGAAAGGAAAACCAGAAAAGTGTGTGGTTTGGAGAGTAGTCACACTGACCTGTTTAGAGAGATGGTTATCATTGACAAGTAATGGTAAAACTTTAGTCTTCAACTTGTTTGTCGTAGCAACAAGAAATGCCATAAAAAGGTTTATTTAGAATATTTTTTTTAGCAGAGGAAAGAGGTTTCTTCCCGTAATCTCACAAAATTTTCAGAAGTGGTTTTGGCACTCTGAACTTAGTTTTTGGCACTCTGAACTTAGCAACTGTTAGAGAAAAAAAAAACAACAAAAAAGCCATTGCTCTATATGTAACCTTAAAACAGCTTTTTGTGCTAGGTCTGTGCCTGGGCCATGCAATTTGCATGCTAGGTCTTAAAAAATGCAAAGTTACATTTAATTCTGTGATGCGGCTACAGCAGCAAAAATGGCAACACTTCAGGGAAAATTCTTAAGAAGACCTGATGTATATACAAAATCTGAACTCTTGAAAGGACAATCTAAAATATTTTAACATCCTATGTTGTCTGACTTTACAATTGCATTAAACTTGTAGGGTGTGTTAGCAGTTTCAAAAACAGCTGTTCTCATATTTACCACAAGATATCTTCAGGGCAAGAAGTAGTTTCAAAAGGTTGATTTTCAACTGCAATGCTTTCAAATACATCTTGAAACCCATCTACTGCTATGACTTCATGTTTAAGTTGCTTTCCTATAAAAATGTTGGGTGTAGTGACTTGTATCAGCAGTGACAAGTTCAGATCGATGGGAGAGAAACTTGGGTTACGCTGCAGATGCATTGGAAACAAAACTTAGCGCTGTCGTAAGTTGTGTCACCTCTAAGCAAGTAGATATGCTTAAAGCTAGGTATACTTTAAAAAGGGGTTTGGAGGTCAGCAATACCTCTACAGTTAGTAGAGATTTATTTTACTACAGCTTAAGTATAAAAGAAGCCACTTACCATTTATGCGTTAAGACGTTCTGCTGAGTCTCAAAACCGCTGGTGAAGACCGGGAGGAGAAACGTGCAGGTCCTCTTATTAGAAAGCTACAGCAGCAGCTTCTCTGTGAAAGTGGTGAGTTTCAGCTGACTCGTACAATTGGCAGCAAGGGGAAGTTTTAACTAGTGTTGCAACTGGTTTGGTTTGTTTTTTTAAAGGCATTTTTATCTGGCAATACCCAGTTTATTTGGGCTTTGCTGGGAAAGGTTCTGTAATAAATTTTTCTCAGTTTTGCTCTGGAGATTTGAATTTTTTTCTCAGAGACTTTGTTTCTGGTGAGCAGTGCCAGTGGCATTTTGGGTGATAATGGTGTTGGTACAGTCTGTAATCTCTTTAATACTTGGTGGAAATAGTGTCACTTTTTCAAGTGTAGGGTAAAGATAAATCAACACCACAGTGGAATGGTACATTTTGGTACTGTTTATATAGCTCTCCCATCTACCTTTCTCCTTGCCTGGGATTAGAAATGCTGTTCTTTCTCACTCAAAATGACAGCAATGAGAGGATGTGAAAGCACCCAAAGCGTGCAGCTTAACCATTTCACTAAGGCAGAAGTGAAATACAATATGCAGCAATTATACCACCTGGTAATACTCTCTCAAGTAGGGCATAAGGAATTGAAAATTACATTTATAAATTAGAAATTTTACAGTAGATTCTAGAAGACCTGCTATGACAAGGCCTAAATTTAATGAAGACCTGAAGAGCATTGTCTTGAAGGTCTTTGTTCTCATATAATTGGAACTTTTACAAAAAGATGTGCGTGGTTAGAGATGATGGTTTTACAGGTGGTCAGACTGAAATTCTGGTAGCTCCTGTGCACTGTTCTGAGTTCTTAGTTTTGCAATTTAAGCAGTGATGTATTCTCAGGAAGTAGTATACAAATTTGAGGTTCTTCATTTAAAATAATATGGTCTTGAAAAGAGAAGCTTTGAGTAAATACAGGAAGTTCTAAATTAAATGCAATTGTTTAGGTATGTGTATTTAATACTAAATTGTGTTCCAATAGGTTTTGTCTGTATGTTGCTTCCTCCTACAGCAGTCAATCGTTGTATATTATTTCATTTTTATAAGTTACATCTCACTCTTATTTGTAAAAAATCAAAGGTATAGATAGCAATGGCTGGAATCCAGTTTAGAAACCTAAACAGTATCCCTCACTAGAATATCCGTGGGGTGTTCCTGTTCTTTCCTGCAGTTGAGAAGTGATGAGTGAATTCTGTGATTAAGGCTCAAAATAGTGTTTTATGTTCTTTCTGGGAAGGATAAGAACCCACAAAATGTATCCTAGGCAGGATATTTCAGCTGGGGAATTGAAAAAGAGTGTAAGGGTTAATAGGATGAAAGACAAAAAGGAAAAGTAATACCAGGTAAGAAATTATAGACATGAGTTTTTATCTCCATTTTATCATGATTTCACTTTGTGTTCCGTGCTAGTTCTGGTAAGTTCTGAAAGGATTTTGCTATGCCTGAGGCAATAAAAGGGAAGCCAATGTAGAGAGAGGAGTCTATGCCAGGAAAAAAAAAAAAAACAAAACCCTGAAATTAAGACATTATTTTTAAAAAAGTAAAATCTAACTTCTGTTCACACTTTTATGAAAATAACTTCTAAATTACAAATTGTATTTCTCAAACAGTATAGTAACTTGTCTGGATTTTTGTCTTTTCAGCCACACTGTGTACTGCTTGCCTCAAAAGAAAATTCAGCCCCAGTAAAGCTTGGTGGTTTTGGGGTAGCAATTCAGTTAGGAGAGTCTGGGCTAGTTGCTGGAGGTAAGACATTTTCCTTCCACGTTATTTAGTATTGTGCATGTTGTACTGCAGAGTTCTGTTCTTCTGATACAGCCTGGCCTGCAAAACAAGAGCTCAAAAATAGTCTTTCACTGAAGACTTTCTTAACATGGTAAATGCTAAATTGGTAGTGGAATGTAACATTGTGTATTCACTACATTGAGTATTAAATCCCTGTAAATGTTACTCAATAGGAGCTCATGCTGGTTTGGTCAAAATAAAACTGAAAAAACCCAAAGAATTTTCCACTTTAATGCAAGCTTTGGCTTAATTCTTCCATGCTTGGTAAAGCAAAGAAAATAAAAATGCTGTCATTGAAGCACTTGAGTAAGGACTCAAGCATCGTCAGTGCTCCCCTGTTGGAGAGGCAATTCCTGTCAGAATGCTGTGCTGTTTAATAGCAAAATCTTACTAGTTTTCACATGTGATTCTTTTCTGTGTTTTAATATTTCATTGTAATTATTGCATAAGACATCAATATCTTGATATGTATGTATATTTTTTGACTGTGTTTTGTTTTCTGTGGATTTTATTTCCTCTAGCTGCCTTCCATATTGTTCCAGACAATAGGGTTATGCTTTAATCAGCCTGCACAGATGAAGACCCAATCAATTTTCTGATGCTTTCATTGCCAGAGTAGGAGACCACAACAAAACATTTTGTTAGTTTTAATACTTTTTCTTCAAAATGAGTAACTTCCTTCAGTACCATGCTTCTTCAAAAACTCAGATTTCCTAATCTAATCACTTAAAGTTCTGTGTCAATTTGACTTTTCTATGTTTTTCAAAATAAAAAGCAAATCCGGTATAAACATACCAACAGCTTCCAATGCCTTCTGGATATCACTGATACCCTGGAAATAACCAAGTATCTTATTACCTAGAGATATCTTTTCAAAGAAAATACCCATTCAGTTAAGCTTTAATAAAAAGGTCACTCCTTCCTTTACTTGTCTTGTATTACTCAAATTATCTGCACCTCAGCCACTGCTTTTTTTAGTGGTAGTTTCTACACTTTTATTTATAATTCTCTCAGTTTTTTATGTTCTAGCTGAGCAACTTTACCCATTTCTTCTGTTTCAGCTACTCTTCTGCAGGTAGTCAGATGCAGTGTACTTTCAGACTACCAATTGTCTAACAATTCAAGTTTAACTTTGAAAAAAAAAAAAAATTACGGCATTTTCCCCCAAAGTTTTCCGTGGCCTTCCTTTCCTGTCCCTGTTCCCAGTGCTGCTTTCCTGTCACTGTTCCTGTGCTCAACCTCCAAGCAGTGATCAGTGCTGGGGCTTCTGTTTGCAGCTCTTACAGAAGCTTCTCAAACCTTATCATTGTAATATTTCTCTCTATCAGTATCTTTTGCTTCTTCCACCTCAACTTCTGCCATATTGGTCTGCCTTCATACACTCTTTTTTTCCCTTTTTCTCAACTGACATTTCCAATTTGCAGCCTTTTCATTAGCAATTGTTGCTTTCAGCTTCAAATTCCACTTGCTTTCAGGTATACCCAGAGTAATTCCACTTCATTTATATTCTGTGGAGAGTCTCGATTCTCCTGCTTCTTTCAGGTTTTCTCCTTAACAGACTCCTCTCCTCTCTTTCTTCTCATCTTCCATTCCAGTCTTTATACCACAAACTGCATCTGTTATCTGGCAATTCTTTTCCCTGCCAGAATCCTTCCTGAAGACAAATTGCTAGACAGTTCCAAAACCCTACACAGAACTGGCAAGATCTTACTCAGTTTTACAATATCATCCATGTATGTTATATGAAAGCTGTCAATACTGGCTGTTTGAACTGGACTGTAAATTTCTTATAAATCAATGTTTATCTACACATTTGTTTAAGGACTTTACCCATATGCCCTATGGATGAGTTTTGTCATAAGAGTAACAATATTTTCCAGGCACTTCTTATTTCTCAATTGTGTCCTAAATGAAGTAGAAACTCTCCAAATAGAGAAGTTTCAGCAGTATCGTAACCAACCTGTTCACTTTCAGATTGCTTTTCAAATTTTTAGTGAAAAACATTGATTCCTCTTGACATAGTCAGTTACTTCCCTTTTAGGATGGCAATGCCTGTATTTGGTGGTTAATACATCAAAAAAGAAATTATCTATGAAATAAAAGCTATCATGGTATTAAGATAATTTTACTGACCTAAAAATCCCCTGTTCTTTGTTTGGGTTGTTTTTCCTACTTTTGTACCTTGACACACTTGGCAATCCCAGATTCTGTGTAGCCCCAGGAGAACAATCTAAAGGGAATTTTCTCCTTTAATGTGTTTGAAGCCAGCCTTCAAGCTTACAGCTTTTGCTTTGTTTGGGACTGCAACATTTTTTTCAGTTGATAAAGACATCTTTATCAGAGCGTGCATAAATTGCTGGGGAAGGATTTTTGTAGTGAAGTTAAATTAAACCCCAGGTATTAAAATATTTTGATGTAAGTCTGAAGACAGACTTGTGAGGTTTAGAAGGGTTGTTACTACAGGGTTCTTTCAAGCAGGTAGATGGCTGTTTAACAGAAGTATAAGAGAGCTCATGACAACAAGCTGTGACATCATACTAGATGTCATTGATGAAAATGTGTATGGAAGAGATTTTAGGAGTGACTGTATTTTATCAGCTAACAACTCAGTTGAGATTATTTTTAAGAAAGTTTAATTATTAATCATTATTTACTTTATTTAAGTAAAATAAAATACCAAAAAAGAGAACATAGCCATAACTCGTTTCTTCCTAAGGCCAGAAGGGAAAATGTGAGGAAATACTTTTTGTTCCACTCCATTGGCCCATAAGCTGCAATAAGTGGATAAGAATCATGTGTTGTCATCTGAGTTACAGGGAATAGATTTCATGAGCTACCAATCTCTGCAGGTCTCTTCTTGCTTCAGTTCTTATGATCAGAAGTGGAAAATTGTGCTCAAAGGGCTTCACTTGAAGCATTGAAATAGGTACCTTTTAAAGGAACTCTGGCAATGTACACAGGAGTTAGAGATCATTGTAATTTATAAGTGAATTCCTTTATGGAACAGCACATAGACCCTAAACAGTCTGTGTTGCATTGTTATGATGCACCTGGAGTAGTGGAACCTCTGGGAAGTCAGTGATTTAAGAGACTAATCTCGCATTATGATCTCTGTCTCCTTCCTTGGAGAGCTTTTCTTGCAGAACATAGTGTGAATTGTCACAATATTTTCTTAAATGTGACATGAGATTTATTTGATATCAAATATCTTAGATGCTAAATCTTGGGATTTTTAGCTAGTATATGGTATAAAAGTCTGAGGAACAAAAACCATTGAGTTCACAACTGGCATTTCGTTCACTTAATCTACTTAATTTCTCCTAGTTTCAACTAGTGCAAAAAAAGATAATGGTATAGACCTAAGTGGGATGAGGTTCTTTATCTGTGGATAGTTAAGTGCCTTTCATGTTTTACCATCAGCAGTAAAATGTCACAGATTATCATAATGCTGATCCAGTCCAGTATTAATTCTCATACGTTATATTAGTTAGATACCCTAGGCTCCCTCAAAGTCCAGTAGTATCCTAATGTAAATTACCATCTTATGGGAAAACATCTTATGTGTTCTTAGTAGAAGTACAGCACATAAATAGCAAGTGCTCTTGGTTCCTTGTGAGCTGTTTTTTTAGACCTACTACAAAAACAGCAAAGGAAGGCATTGCCATAAATTTCCCTCTAAATAAGACCATGGAATGGGGGGGAAGGGGGCAGAGTCTTTTAACTTCCTTATTTTTTGTTTTGTTCTCATCAGTGTAAAAATGATCATAGAATGGTTTGGGTTGAAAGAGACCTTTAAAGGTCATCCAGTCCAACCCCCTGCCATGAGCAGGGACACCTTCCACTAGATGAGGTTGCTCAGAGCAACCTGACCTTGAATGTTTCCAGGGATGGAGCATCTGCCGCCTCTCTGGGCCACCTGTTTAGTGCTTCACCAAACTGGATCTTCTTGGTGGTTTTATAAACCTCAGGTTAGAAAACGCTTTCTCTTTTTTTTAATGTTGGAGGGTTTTTATACTGCATAGACTTTTTTTGCTTTTCATCATTAGTGTTGGAATGGTATTTCAAAGATTTCATTTGTTTTCCAAGAAGTAAAATTTTGTAAGCTGAGGCCGTACACTAGTATTCTTCTTTCTCTTAAAGGGTAGTGCCTCTTAAGGCGTCAGTGTTTTCACTTTTTTTTCCTGAAAAATAAAAGAATGTGAGTCCCTTCACAGCTTTGCCTTTAAGAGACTTTGTTTTATTTAAAAGATACAACTGTGGTTTACTGTCTCACAGAAATTCCACTTCACATCTGGGCTGATTTGAGAGTGCTTACAGGAGGCTAATGTGTTGAGAAATCATTTAGGTTTACTTCCTCCTTCATACTTTTATGGCAGAAAAGGCCACTGAATTAATTATAATTTGTCTCATTAACATGTGAACTTTGCTTTGTTTGTTTTCTGGACACTCATATCCAGTTGTCCAGTTGTCTGCTGATGCATCTTTTAAACACATTTTCTTCAGACAATCTTCTGTGCTGAAGCTGAATTGCCCTTCCCCGCCCCCCCTTTTTTTCCTTTTTTTTAAATCTACTCATCTTCTCTGTACACCTGCTTTAAACATCTCTATTGTCTGGAGTAATGTGGAAAGGAATTAAGAACAGTAAAGTACTGGCCTATCTGATCTGTTGTGTGTGATTCTTTGATTCCTTCCACATTATTCTGGACATCCCACTCTTTTAGAAACACCTTAATTTGTGAGCATATTTCTTATTACACTATTGTGAGAGGTCAGATGGTGATGTTTATTAGTACCTCACATTTTTTTTCCTAAAAATTATTTGTTCCAGTTGTTTCCTTATACATCGTTCAGATACTACTGCTGTTGAAAGACTCTCCTTCTGATATCTTGGTCATCAATCCCCTGCCTTAGGGATGACAAAATCTGATTGGGTCTCTGTATATACTCTTCTTCTTGTGGAAAGCATAGCCCTATTGTCTGGAATAGTATGGAAAGAGTCATAGAAACTAAATTATCAAAGGTAAGTCAAAATTTATCTCTAGTGCTTGTAAATAATGTCAGATTGACAGCACCTGAAGACAGAAGTTCTCTGTTTACCCACAGGAAAAATCAGCAAAATTAGCAACTTTATACATTTGCAGGCAGCCAGCATGCCTCAAAACTGGCTGATAAGAAAGTTTACCTCTATAAGGTATCCTTACCAAAGTAACCTGGGTGTACCTGTCCAGGCACTGAGTGCTTCCTAACTCAGCAAATGCTTTGGTGTAGATATTTATCTACAGTGAAATGGATGGAGACGGGTGTCACGCTGACTACATGCCACTGTTGAGTCTTTGTATAGTGATGATTTTCAGTTAGTGCCACTCTAGAACAGAGAAGAGGAACCTAAAAGCACACAGACAGAAAACTGATTCCTGTCTTCTATAGGATTTCCTCTCATATACAGATACTACTAAAAATGCTCTGTGTGTGCATGCATGCAATCTATGTTTAATTAAAATGTTATTTTTTCATGCACAGTCATTTGAATACATCCATGAGTGTGCTTATATCCTGAAGAATAAAAGGTCTATGGAAGGCAGAAGTACCTGTTACAGAAAAAAGTGCCTTTCCTTACTGTTCTTTCTCACACTGCCTCCAAAAAGATGCACTTTCTCCCAAAACACCAAAGAAAATTCAAAAGCTTCTAAAATATTTTAAAACTGAACTGTTGAGAAGAATTTACACTGGGCATGTTTTGAAGGCAGATTTTCTACTAAATATTTTTCAGCAGAAGTGATATTTGATCTAAAGGGCAATGAATATCCATGATTTTAGACAACTTTGCTGTCTACAGATTGTATTTATGCCATTCCTGATAGTCCTTACAGTTTTTGTAGCTGCAACATAGGAAATCTCCCCATCTGTGTAAGTTCATGTGTGCACTTTGTTCATTTTGCTGAGTTGAGTGCAGTTCAAAGGTGCAGCTTAATAGTCCTTGCTCAGGTCAGTTT
Organism: Corvus brachyrhynchos; assembly: GCF_000691975.1. Classification (NCBI taxonomy): domain Eukaryota; kingdom Metazoa; phylum Chordata; class Aves; order Passeriformes; family Corvidae; genus Corvus; species Corvus brachyrhynchos. Next base: position 1,359,991 of record NW_008238126.1, read on the forward strand.
TTAGAATAACTTCAAAATCATCATTTGCTCCTTTGATGAACCCAGTAGAGTGGTCACAGGGATGACAGCTGACCCAGAAATTACCTTAGCCTTTGTAGGATTCCAATACATATATACACATATAAATGCATTTTTTAATCCCATTTGACGGACAGTTCAGTCTCAACCAATTAAGTTTCTGCTTCTTCCAGGCTTGTTTTTTCATGGACATAAAATTGTGATTTCCACCACCATAAGTATCCACCTCATCCCTCTCACCTGAAGTATCAGGTTCTTGTAATCAGCATTAATGAGGTTACAAAACCAAATCAGTCTGTGTTTCCCCTACTTACAATCTAGCAGTGGTAAATGGCAGGATTCCATTAACTTAGCCTAGTCTTCTTTATAATTTCTTTTGTATTTATGGAGTTGTCATTTTAAATTTAGAAGTGAGTATTAAGACTTAATAGCACTGATTTTTCAGTTTGCTTTTAAGTAACTTCCATTTCTCATCTGGTTTATGGCAGCAGCCTGGTGGGGACTTAAACAGCCATGTAATGTGTTTCCTTTTACTAAACCACTCTATTCCTTCTGTTCCACATCAAGCAGTTCATCAAAGTGGATTTTTATGGTGTCCTGGGTTTGGACCCAGCCAACAAATATCTTCTACCTGTCACAGAAGAGCCACCTTCTGACTTCAGGGGAGCAAAAAGATGTGTGATAATTAGAGAGGGACTGGCTTCCAACCATAACTTGTCTGTTTGTAAGAGCACTTGAGCACTAAGTGAACATGCAGCCTCACATTCTGAGCTGATGAAGCAAACTAGGAGCCTTGAAGTATTAAATAGATTTGGGTAGTGGGAAACAAAGACAAAAATTAAACTGCCTCCTCTCCTCACCTTTCCAGGTTGAACTTCACTCTCTCACTGCTGGCTCACCCCCCAACCCTGAGTGGTGCAAGGGGGGTGGGAAATGGCAGTTCCCAAACTCCTTATTTGCTAGGCAGTGTTTTTCCCTTTCTTACACTTTTCTGCAGCACCACTGTCCTGACTGCTGGGCTGAGCTGTGCCCTGCAGTGATGCCATTGGAACTGTGTCTGGCATGGGGCAGCTCCAGCCCCTCCTCACAGAGACCACCCCTGCAGCCCCCAGTGCCAGCACCTTGAAACATGAATTCCTACACTGCATCATGCTCTTGGATTGCTTTTATAGCGTATGTTGCTGCTAAATAGGCTATTTTACACCAGGAGAAAATGTACTTGTTTGCAAGGACACAAGATGTTCTGTAGGTTACCCTTCAGTGTACTGAAATGCCCAGCAAACTTAAGTGCATGGGCAAAAAAAAAGCCCAAAGCCAAAACCCAAACCTCACAACACAGTCATTTTTGTACCGTGTTCTTCTCTGCAATTTCTTACTTAAACCACAAAGAAGTTCGTGACCTGAGAGGGGTGGTTCATAGTTGTTGAAAATACACATTAAATCAGCTTAGATATCATTTGATATGTAAGGTTCATGGTTTCATTAGCTGCTTTATCCAGAAAACCATACATCTCCCTGGAGTTTAATGCCTCTTTTAAATAGCTTGCTTTTCCCATATACTGTCTTCTACTGATTTCTCCTGTTTGTCTTTGGAGTAATACCTTTTCTCCAGACTTGCCAGATTTTATAACAGCAATTATAAAGCCTGGTGGTTAGGCAGAATTTTCAGAGAGTATATGATTTTCCATTTGTACTGATTAAAAAGTTTTAAATGAGCTTTAGTACCACAAAAGATTTTCTTTCAACGTGTAAGAAAGGTTACACCTGCTCCAAAACTGCAAATGGGTTCTTTTGCACCCCAGTCTCAGGAAGTTCCCACTGAGACAAACAAGGCTTGGCTAAGCCAGGCTGCTCTGTGGTCTCTGATGATCTCCTGAGTTAAAGGTTTCCAGTTTGTGGTAGGCACACCACGAACATCACGTGAGCAGTCTAAGGGATAGAAAAATGCTCTTTGAACAGTCAGGTGTTGCTGCTTATGCACAGGCATAGCCTGATACAGAGCTGGAAATGTTGATGCTTTTGCTGTCACAAATGATGGCATCTAAAAGGGGAAAAAAGGGACGAAACCCTTACAGTTAAAAATCTTTAGGCCCATAAAAAAAGGCAAAAAATTGATCTCCCAGCAACTTATGCATACTGGATGTACATATAATTTCCATTTTCCTTCTCTTCCCTGCCACCAGCCATCTAAAAGAGAGAGAGTCATCTAAGGAGATAATTCTTTACCTCATATATGCAATCTTGAAGATTTGGCTTTGAAGTTTATCAGGCTGAAATTACATCATATAACTATAAACTGTATACAGCCAACAGGAAGAATGAGTCATCTGTCCCCATGTGCATCTCTTTCTTTGTCCAGAATAAATATCCTTCCTCTTCCCCCTGTGATATGAGGGATGAGCTGAACTTGCAATATCTTGCTGGTTTATTCTTTTTTAGCTCAAGAAGGAACTGCCCCTTTGCTGTCAGGTCAGCCTGGACTACAGGGACTTCTTAAGATGCCAGCCTAGTTTAGTGATGAGGTAACATCCCTTTGTCACAGAGATCCTCAACATCTGTTTGGCTGAGGAATTCCCTCATAAACTGGGAATGAAAAGGTTTATTAATACAAATATGTGAAGAAGTTTGACAATGGTAGTGGTTTTTTCTTAAGAGTATGGTTAAAAAGCTGCTATCTTTCTGACAAATCTTTAATCCTTTGGATGCAAAAAGGACTAATTAACAGAACATGGTCAGATCATATTCCTGCATTAGGTGGAATAAACAAAGGATCTTTACTGACTAAGCTACTTCCAAACAGTCTCCCAGGTGTTTGTTCCCAGTGCTGTGTCTTAGCTGACTGCCATGCAGAGGGTGAGCAGGACAGGTTAATCAAGCAAGAGTCTCTTTACAAAGACAAGACTGAGTTAATTGCGTGCACTGCAAACACTTCATATTCTCTGAGCTTCATTTTTGGCTGTCCTAACCAGCTGAGAGGAGCTGCAAGCCTGGAATGGACCCTCTGAAATCCACTGTAGTGAGCAACAATAATTTATGGAGGGGGAGTACAAGTGGTGACAGTTTGCTACACTCACAGGTTTTTCTCCTCTTGATACTTGATGGAACCAGTATAGTCCAAAGACTACAGTGTTTGTGTCAGTGATGACCTGAGCGTTCCAAGCTTAATTTTTGCAATGGAAACGAAACTCTTTGCAATGGAAAACATTTATAAGGAGAGGTAAAATGTTCATTGCTTTTATTTGGCTTAATGTGTTACATAGAAATTGAATGAAGGGTATTATCAGTCTTATCTGCTCAAAAGATCAGTTGGCACTAAATACATTTTGTTTTCATAGAAAAACATTAATTGCCTTCAATGAAAGCAGTGTGTGAAACAAATTAGCATTACCTTTTTATCTGCAGTAAGGTATTACACTCTTCAAATAAATGAATAACACATTTGCTAGCATTTTGCATTTTTGTTAGCAGTTTCAGTAGACCAGACAAGGTTTGGGCAGAGCATCAGCCCAAACTCTGCTCTTGCCAATTACATACAGCTTTTTCAGGTTATCAGTGTGGACTAGAACTCTACAGTATCTTTGTACTTGCTCTCTGAATAATTCCTGTCTCAAAGATTGTCCAAATTGATGGGTTTGCTTTTATATGGCAAGTTTCACTGAAGAATCTTAGTGCTGCTATAAGTCTTGTTTCACAGTCTGCCAGCTAGGGTAGACTATTCCTCAATTTTTAAAAGTAAAAATGAAGCAAAAGGGAAAATGCTGATTTATCTCACTGGATATATATAAAAATATAAACTTAAGGAAAAAAGAATTGTGTTAAAAGCATTAAACCATGAACAAAATTTATTAAAACAGTTCTAGTTTAATGCAGTGATGTTCTTTATTTCCATGTTTGACACATATCTCTTTGACTCGATTTTCTTTTTATTTCCCTTTAGGACGTGTAGGAACACCTCATTTTATGGCTCCAGAAGTGGTAAAAAGAGAACCATATGGGAAGCCTGTAGACGTTTGGGGTTGTGGTGTGATCCTTTTTATCCTGCTAAGCGGTTGTTTGCCTTTTTATGGAACCAAGGAAAGATTATTTGAAGGCATTATTAAAGGCAAATACAAGGTAAATGACAGCATACCTGAACCCTTTTCCAGTGAGACGAGCTCTGTTGGTAAAATTTCTGGAAGTTGATTTTTGTGTTTAGCCTGATTTAAAGCTTATGGGAGTCTGCCACACAGGAAGAGAGATGATTTTCCCTCCCCGGTCTGTCTTGTACCTAATGTGTTTTGTATCAATGCTAGGAATTACAACGTGGAAATACTTGCTCAAATGAAATAATAAGTCTGTGTTAAAATCAGCCCTTAGTTGTATGTTGAGCCCAGCAGGAAGACATGAGGTTTAGCTGTGAAGTAGAAAACAGTGTAACCTCAGATTTATACCCATTTAAATTTTTTGATCAACTAAGAGAACTATCATAAACATTCATCACCATATTGCCTTGATTTAAAACAAAATGCATGTTATTGCACAAATGCAGGTAGGCATTTTTCTTCTTAGTACAGTGTGTAGTAAAATGCAGCTGATGGTTCAAAAGGAGCCACTTGCAACTGAGAGCAGGTCGGTGTGCACACAAGAAAAGCTGTCTCACAGCATCGACCTCCCAGATCATGTGGAGACAAATTTAAAGCTTCAACTTCACTGTTGCTGTGGGTTTGTCTAAGATCAGCCTTGCTCTACTTTGTAACCAAGGTCATACATGAGCTGTGCATTAGCAAATTACAACTGGAAACTCCTGTGTCTGTGTGATAGTCTGTTTTGTTCTATCACCTTAACAGCCTGCTAAAATGTGACAGGAGTGTTACTGGACTTGGTCAGGAGCACATATTTCGTTCTTTAAATTCTATATTCCTAGAAACAGCAGCATTTCTTCATGGCACTAGTTTTGGGATTGCACAGACTGACAGATGTACCACTTTATGGAAGATTTCTTTATGGAATCTCTTAAGCAGCTAACGCCTTCTGGAAGGGTACAAGTTAACTTCTCTATTTTAAAAAAACAGTTATGACTAGCACATTGTGTCCTCTTAGTTCCTTTTCTGTTCCTGTTTCCACAATAATATGTCTATTCAGTGAAAATCCTGTCAAATTTGCAATTACCTTCATTTCATTAGAGCTGAAAAAGAAATTATGAGTCACAGCTATAAATGCACATTTCATAGCCAGATAACATTGCTGAGTGCCCCGATTCAAAGTGATCATTTGTTGTAAAGACTGATTTTAAGTAAAATGGACATCTTTAAATGACCAGATTGTAACTTTGAAAGGAGTCTGGTTATAATTTTGAATTTGCATTTAGTACTTTGTAAAGTTATCTGTCTATAATCTAAATAAAACTTAGCTTCTTCATAAATTAAAGAAGTACTAGAAATACCATAAGGATATAATCCTCTATATCACATAAAGAATTTTCTTACTTTGGTATGGTTTTATCAGGTGTCCACCATTTTGACTGGTTGGGCACAAACCTGCATATGCACAAAATGAAAATATATTCTAAATCATCCTTCACATTGTATCTCCTAAAGATAAAGTTCTGTTCTGAAAGTGTTGCAATTGCTTGTATTGTCTTGTCCTTGTGTGCTTTCCTAGTGGAGAAACTTTACCTGTTGTGAAGTTGAAAGGAATTTATTGGAAAGAGCCATTGTCCATAGCATCTTCAGGACAGGATCAGAGTAGTTCACAACAGGCATTATCTTCCTCCCTTCTTACCCAGAATCAATGGCATGAAATTGTGGGTTGAAACAGATGAATTCTCGTGCTAAATATTGATTTCAGGAGTAGATTTAATGTCTGCATTTATCATATGCATAATTAACAGTCAAACAGAGCTTAATTGTTTTTTGCTTTTTCTAGTGAATAGTCAACTTTTATCTGAGCAGAATGTAGACTAGGTAGAAATTATACTGTAATTATAATACCAAGGATATGTCAGGCTTTATGTTTTCAATTTTTATACCATTTCAATAGCAACTAGTGTACAATTTATTACAAGTTATTAAAAAAGTAGACATTTTCTTTTACATTTATTACTATGAAATGTTTGCAAGCACCAACCGCTGCTAAATCTCTGCAATTACTTTACATAAAAAGTAGGTTTTTTTCTACGTTCTTATTACTAATTTAATTGGTTTTTCTTGCTTGTAATCAGATGAATCCTAGGCAATGGAGCCATATTTCTGAAAGTGCCAAAGATCTGGTACGCCGCATGCTTATGCTGGATCCAGCAGAAAGGATAACAGTGTATGAAGCACTGAATCACCCCTGGTTAAAGGTAGCAAAAGCAGCTGTTTATATGCCTGTTTCCTCTTCAAGGGAGAAAAACATTTATTTCTTTTTTTTTCCTGAGCTTTTCAAAGTAGACATGAACGGTACAAAGTGTGTGATAATGTGCTTTAAATGCTTTGTAGGATTAGAGTCTGAGATTTTGATAATTGCCAGGCTAAAACTCTTGTTTGAGAGCAAACACCAGCAGCACCAGAATGAAGGGAATAGGGCTGCATAGCATAAAGCTTAAAGAAGATGTTAATGTGTCTTTCTGTGGCTGTCAAACTCCAGAGGAGTAATTTCTGATCTCCTTTTCTCTCAGTCATATCTAAACCTCTTTCCTGTTACTTGTGTAGTCCTGCAGTCTATTGCAGTAGGTTATGCTACTGAGCTGTGCTGCTTCCTTTCATTAGAGTCCTGAAAATATCCCACCAGAGGGAATAAAGTAGTGGAGTGTTGCTCCAAGGCCACTGTGACTGCATAAAATTATATGACATCTGGCAGTCAAACTATTTTTCAGTGATGGCAGAACTTACAACACAGTTTAAGCCAGTGGAAGAGTACTTACTGAACACTGAAGATTTACAACAGGAGCAGGAGAAAATACACCTGTAGCTTCTCAGCAGTCCATCAGTAGTCTGTGCTAAACATTGGGGTTGGAGAATGATGGGTTGTGCTGCAGATACAAAAGGTGGCAAGTACTGGCTCAGAGCTTTGTATTTCCTTTGGCAGAAGGTGATGAATTAACTATTTTTCATTGTTATCCTCTACTTCTTTTCTATAGTGGATGTCCAGGGTAAGAGAGTCATACTATCATTAGCTTAAACAGGGCACTTATTTTGAAAGGGGGCTAATCTGGTGTCTGCTGCTGGACTCTTTATATGCTCTACATGAGACAAAGAGAAACCCACAAAAAAAGAACCTGGGAAGAACGGGATCATATGCCCTTCTCCCTCCAAGTAATTCACGTAACCACCAGTGAATGGAGTCACTCTTCCACTTCTCTGCTCTCTTTCTGCCTCTGACTCCTGTATTCCAAGCTGCAGAATGGTCTACCTTTTAAAAGGAGGTCAGGAGTGTTCACCTCTCAGAAGTGACAGTGGTTAAGGCAACTCAGAATTCTGACTATTGGAAAACTGCAGGTTCAAGCCTTTCCACTCAAAAAAGAGCCAAAGTTCTGTCTGTCTGTTTATCTGGGACATACATAGTGTGTCAAATAGCAAGGAGTATGGAAATGAACACCATGTTTTGGTATCTCAGATTATCATGCAAACATAGATGATCTGTTTTAACCTCCTTGTAATTGGACTTTTTTTTCACTTTGTGAGCATACCCACATTTAGATGCCAAAGCTAGAGCTTGGTTGAGGATCATTTTGGCAGAAAACCTGTCATTTTTGTTGTTTGAGCAACTCAGCTGATTAGGTTTCTTAAAACCCAGTTCTGTAATTTGAATGTGCAAGCTCTTCCTGTGCAGCTTTATGCTTCTGATGTCCGTGGTCTCTTTCTGATCTTGTTATTTGTTGGAAATGATGTGAGCAAATAGGTGGTTTAGTTTATGACAGCTTTGTTTCCGAGCTCAGGCCTGCAGTCTAACCAGTCAGTCCTCTCATTTTTTTGTCTGCAATAAACTGCCTTCCCTGCTGACTCAGAACTTTCTAAAACCATTTATAGATAGGAGCAAATACAGCATGAGACAGACATATCTTTAGTGGCATAAAGAGACTGCCGTGGTTTCACTCTGATTCAGGAGATGCATGTGACAGACACATTAAATTAATGGTTTTATGTAGCTTCAGGGGAAAAAGTTAGTTGGCTGCCCAAGTTTTGCCCCTTCTGTCACTGCAATTGTTCATTGGCACATTTTTCATCTTTGCCTACAGTGGAGAATTCTTCCTTTACCATCCCCTGGTACCACCAGCCATTGAGTTGGCACTTCCTGCCCTGTTGGACATGTACCCCACCTCCCAAGCTTATCTGAAGTATCAAGCACCCTGTAAAAGAGTCCTTGAATGTGTTGCTTCACTGGGGTTTGTGAATTCAAAAAGCAGAACTACTTTCTGCTTGCCAGCTTCAAAGTTCAGTGCTAGACACAGACTGACAGCACAATAGTAAAACAAAAGACTGGGGTCTTACTACAAGGTGGGAAACAACATTAATAAATAGAAAATATCTCTGGCCCAAGTTAAAAATTCTGTCAAAGTATTTTAATCCCTCTTAATCACTTTAAGTTTTCCTTAAGTTGCAATAAATCCTCAGTCTCCTTAGGGTACTTAGGAGATGTCACATTTCTTGTCTGGTTTCTTAGTGTCAAGAGGATATTAAAATTATTGTATTTATTTAATGTTCTTTTGGTTTGTTTCTTGTGGGGTTTTTCAAGGAGAGAGATCGCTATGCATACAAGATTCATCTTCCAGAAACAGTAGAACAGTTGAGAAAATTCAATGCAAGACGAAAACTAAAGGTAAACTGAATGTAGTGTTAAAAGAATATAATTACACAGCTCAGATTTTGTGTGATACTTGATTCGTTTTAAAAGTGCTAAGAGAAATCTATGCTTTGAAGTCAGCAATAAAATAAAAAGTTGCAGCAGGACTTCACAGACGTTTGTTGAAATGATGTCTTAGAAAAGCTGTTTGTCCTTTCTTTCTTAGTGCATAGTTTTCAAATTTCAGTGCAAATTGTCTGTTATCAACCCAGGTGTATATGAGGTCTTCATCTTCAATCAATTCAGTAATTCTGTGTAATATGAATTACTGGAGAGAATGGTGCAATCATGTCTGTTATTGTTGTGTTACTTTTATAATAAAAGGAGCATTGTAATTTTTAATGTCTTTGTTGAAGAAGAACAAATACGTGTTCTACAGTTTATCCTATTTATGTTTAACTACATACTAGTTTATTTCTTAGCCATATTGAAAAGAGCATTAACATTTTAGCCCAAAACAGCATCATTTCTCTTCAGTTCCTGTCATGGGATGTTTAACAGAAACATTTCTGAATTCACTGAAAGGTTCAGAAAATTATGACAGAGGTGTGGAGCATTACAGTTCATGGGCTGTTTTACAATTTGTAATAAAACTCAGAATCAGGTATTCACATTGAGCTGCTGCTTTGCAAAAGTTTAATGTAGCTGATGATTAGGGTGCACAGTTGCCACAGTTCATGAACAGCTCTTTCTTTTTGGTGGTTTGCATGCCCAGGTAATACTTCCATTAAAATGCTAGCTAGTACATTTTAGAATATGACCTGATTCCTGTTCTAGGTGCAGTTTCAGATATTTCCCACATTTCTTCCTGGGGATGCCACTATGTTTAGTTTCCTGAGCTTTTATACCTTCATTATTTTTTTATGCCATTTTATCCAAAGCCGTGTTCTGCTGTGTTCTGCAGTATGTTTCATGAAATTTGTCCATACTTCCATAACTGTGAGGCATTAAAACCTGAGTGGTTAAAGTGTGATTTACTTGAACAGGTAAATATATCTCAGAGCAGGTAACCATTTTTCTGGTTTTGTAAATTCCCCTGTAACACTCATTCTGGGACTCTCAGATTATCTGTATGACTGTATTACTTTTATATTGATGTATTATGGGTGTCAAAGCATTCTAGTGCTGTCAATGTCAAATTATAACAATTTCTAAAATAAAAACATAGAGTTTTGCTTTAAAGAGTGAATTTTTATACCTGCTAATCCACTCAGTCTAGATAAAAGATAAAGAGATTAGTTATTTTGTTTACATTGTACTATAATGTAAATTTATGCCTCATAGTTATTATTTCAATATGCATTCACATAAAGAACTGTTCTCATGAATCCCCTTGCAAAGAATATTTTTACTGTTCATTAGTGTATGACCAGCTCTTCTGTTAGATATGGTCACTGATAACAGGGAGGCAGAGCTGAAGACTTAGAAAATTTGTTTGCTCTTCACTGGGAAGGTCAACACACAAGAGAATTCAGGAGATTGAGTCATCCAAGGTGTCTGGAAATGTTTCATTATCCTTCTTTGTGTAATTTAGACTGTGTGGGTATTTTTATTCAGGGGGCAGTACTAGCAGCTGTGTCAAGCCACAAATTCAACTCCTTCTATGGTGACCCCCCTGAAGAGCTGCCAGACTTCTCTGAAGACCCCACCTCCTCAGGTATTTTAACAGAAAGTGTGTTTACTGCAGTCAACTTGTCTTAAGTCTGTACTGACCAGAGTACCAAGTATTTACTAATTCTTTGGGATTCCATGAAATTGAATATTAAGTTAGCATTTACATGTGAAAGAATAAATAATTTTCAGTCATAATGGCATTCATGACTGGCAAAATCAAAGAAAAAATCTCTGCACAGTTTTAAGCTTCTACAGTAATTCTGTCTGATTTTTTCATTTTTTCTTGTATGTACATTTAATTACAAATAATGCTATCATCTCAAATTTCTCTTCCTATTACTTGAGTATAAAAGCTTATTGAAATTTTTTTCTGAGTTCTTAGGCAGGAGCTAAGTTCTCATACCTTACTAATAGTTATTTATAAAAAGAAGCCATTATGTACCAAAATTTCCTGACCTCCTGCTTTGGAGAACAATGATTAAGGTGTGTCCTGTTTAAAGCTCACTTGACAGTATTTCTGACCCTCATATCTTCAGAGGGAGACAATACATGCATCCAGGGACCTCCCAATATATTTCAAAGGGGAGGATAATACTTGTGCTGTGATCTAGGCCTTGGATGGGACAGTGACCTTACTCAAGCAATCCTTTTGTCCACAGCCCATATTCAGAAATTTAAATAACCTGTCAGTCCCTAAACTAACACAGCCCTGTCTTAGTTATGTGTCCTAATTTTGACATAACATTTCTCAAAATATTTGCAGTGCAAAAGTCTGGGTTGGTCTGTCTGATCTAAAATTAGGATTTAGGATCAATTTAAATGAACCTTTAAGAAAAACCTAAGTCCAAAAGGACTGTCTTTATTTTTCTAAACAACTTAGGAATGCTGGCAGAATATTTTAGCTATGCACTGACTTTTCTAGAAGACATTTCAGGAACTTAATTGTGTGTGTTGATCTGCTGTGTGATAGTTCTCTTTCCCAGTATTTTTATGGGTGAGAGAATTGCATATTGACTTCATATATTAATTATTTCTTTCCTTCCGTTTCATATGAGCAAGTAATTAGTATAAATAATTTCAATGCCATTAATATAAGAATTACATGCCCCATAAGAATTGGGGCAACTTTTTTTCATTGAAATTTTCCAATTTCACTTCTTGGAATTCAAGTTCGAGTACTTAAGGATTGCTTTGTCCTTAGACATGAACACTGTTCATGATTCCCATAGAAATGAATGAGAATCTCAGATCATTTATTGCAAATGGGTAATCACAGCCTTATGGCTTAAGTTAAGCCAGACAGCTTTTAAATACTTGATGTACTTGCAGCTAAGGATCCACCTATTCTTCTAAAGAAAGAATAAGTCAGTTTTACTTCACCTAGAACTACTTGCAGTGCCTTAATTTTTGTTTCCATCTACTTCCCCCATTTCAGTGGTGAATGGCCACCAACATGACTGGCAGTGGCAACTTTTCTAATCTGAAAACAGCAGTTCCTCTTTCCAGTTTCAGTCTCACATCAACAGGACATGTGTCTTCCTCAGTCATGTAATTGCAGATATCAGTATACAGAAAAGTTACAAGTTCTATTTTTTTCCTGCTCACAGAATACTTGCACGCAGTGCACATGTGAATTGTACAGAATATCTGTGCTGGATCCATTGTTATCATGTGTTCATCTCTGAAATAGCTGAAACCAAAGCTTGGGTTTCTCAGGAAGGCAGTTATTCTCTAATCTAACATTGTTGGTTGGACTCATGGGGGATCACAGTGATCAGGAAACCATCCTAAGTGGGTGGTTTTCATTATGTTTCTCTGACCCACTACTTTAGCTGATAAAATATTTAATATTGAACACTGAGCCTTGCAAGAAAAGATACTACAAGTCTTTTCAGCTTCTGAAGTTCCTAGATATGGAAGTCTGTTTTGTTTCCTCTTCAGAAGTACACTAATATTTTAAACATTCCTATCTTGTAGCATGGGTCTTGTGATGATTCTAAAGCAGTTTGTAGAAATTAAACATAAAACTCTTGAATTGCAGTAGAAACTTGATTATCTTAAGGTTATTTAAGTTTCCTTCCTAATGTCTCATAATGTTATTCCAGATCATAAACTCTTAATGAAGAGCTTTTAATATTCTAGATGTGGTTGCCAATTATTCCTCCCATAAAATTTCATTAAGCTTATCATTGTAACTAAATGATTTGTCAGAAACAGGCAAATACAGAACTCTTACAGAGATAAATATATAGAAATATAGATGCTTATTAAGTTATGCAAATTACATTTCCTGTCCTCCAGATCTTTACAAACACAGAAACAGAAAATTTCAGTTCTCTCTTTTTTCCCCAATTAATCTAGAGACGTTCTTTCTCAAAGTTTGGAAACCTGGGGTTGCTGGAACCTTTGAATATCTTCCTCTACTGCCAGAGTATTATCCTGGGATAGGAAAGCACTACAGGCAGCAAGTCAGGTGACTTTTGTAGATGCAGAATCACAAAGGATATTCTTGTTAGAGCGCTCTCCAGCGATGGTCAGCAAATTGCATAGCTGAATTAGATGGGAATGAACAGAGATAAATTTCATATAAAGTCAAGCAGGTTTTTTTCTGTACACATCTTCCTTTCCTTTGTACAGTGTTAATAACTCTTGGTTCCGACCACTGGGTAGTCTGTTTCCTCTTTTGTCAGTAACCATCCTCTGAAGAACTTGAATTAATCCTGCTGTCATCCTGTTGGTAACATGGCAGAAACCAGTCTTGCTGAATTTTGAGTGTGATAAAACCTTTTAAAATATTTTTAAACTACAATGCTGTTTTATTGCTGACAGTCTGTTCAGTAACTTCTTCAGTAAAGCCACCAAGCAGCTCAGCTGACAAGCTTTCTGCAAATGGTTTTCTCTAGGATGTAAAACATTTGGCTTTCAGGTTGCCTGTCTTCAAGACATTGTAATATGTGTATTCCCCAAGGCAACAAATGTTTTGGGTATTTTTAATATGCTGAAACAAACATAAATCAGAAGTTAGCAATCAGCAGCCCTAAAGGCTAAATCTGTCACAGGAGAAAAACTAGCCCAATAGGAAGTATTTGAAGTGGACCATGAAATACATAAGGTGGCAGGAAACAGTGTTTGCTCTCTGCTGCCCTTCCCCATCTGGTTCCCTCTGCTTTCCTGCCCAGTGCCTGGCCCTCCTACCTCCTGATTGCACATTAGCTCTAGACAGGATTTCCTCTCCCTCTGTCATATGCTGGCCACTTGTCCCCCAGCAGAGAGAACAGCCATACAGTTTTCAAGTATTTTCATAACAGGGTCTCAGGGTGGGGATTGAACATCACCAAGTGTTAAAGCTTTTAATTTTTCCTTCTTTGGCTTCTTGAGGTTTGACTTGAGAAGCTGAATTGAGGATGACTGTTTTGTATGGAGTGTTAAGTAGATTCAAAAGGGTTAAGTTTTCAGGCCAACAGTTAGAAAAACTGATAAACTGAAGAGGGTTTTTATAACTTTTTATTTCCAAAAGCTTTTTGTAGCCACATTTTCAGAACTGAGTCAGTGATGGAGTTAAGCCAGTGGATAGTCCATAGTCTTTGGAAAACTGCATAACTGACTTTTAATTAAAGCAAACCTTACCTTTTGGTTGAAGGATGTTACTCTCTGATGTCTGCTGGGATTGCTTGGTCTGTGGCACACATTTCTGAGCTATAACTAACAGGTTTCAGAGCGGCTTTTTGCCACAGACAGTTCTGAATTCCTGTAAGGGATCCTCTCGAGCTGTGTTTCTGGGTAACCACAGAGCGAGAGAACAGCCTGGGTGGCCAGATGTGCTCCTGTACCTGTGCTAAGCAGGGGCACTGCTGCAGCACTTCCTGCACTGGTGTGTGAGTGCTGAGCTCTGTGGTCACTCTGGAAGCAGATGAACGTAGAAGCAGAGTTTTGCACTGCACACAAAGCAGCCACACTGAGGCTCCTTCAGCGCTTCTGCCTCATTTTCTCCAACTGCAAGGCACAGATTCCGCATACAGCATTGCTTTTTGGTATTTTGTTTCAGGATTGATGTGTGCAAATTGAAATTTTCATTCTGTTCTATTTTGTCAGACTCTATTGTTGTGTCAAATGAGTTGTTTTTAATGGCATGAGATCTTGATTTTCAAATTTGATAATAATAATAATGGGAATTAAGCTAAATCTCTTAGTCTTTCAGGGTAAGGTCAAAGTATATGTATGGACAATTTGTAACTGTTTTCAACACACACGGAAGTAGCTGAACTCACAAGTTAAAATGGCTAGTAGATTAATGGGATTTAGAATTCATGAAATATGGGCAATACAAGCCCATATCTTAAAACCCATCGGTTTCATCAATATGAGTAAGAAAAAGAAACACTTTTGTTATGCAAAAATTACCAGTGATTTTGTAAATATTTGCAAAGGGTGTTGTGTAACTTCTTAAAGTATGAGCGCTTAGGGGGAAAAAAAATACATTCACCTTATAATTTATTCTTATTAATTCCTTCACTAGTATTACAAGCACAGCTGTCAGTTTTGAGATCATGGGTTTGTGTGTTTCCAATATTCCATTATTAACTTTATGATTTTTCAGCTATTGATTCTTTGCTCTGGTATGTTTATTAAAAAAAAAAAAAAAGGCATAAAGACACTGTTAATTAAAATTTTAAAAATAATAAAATAACGAAGTGGTTGTATTTCTAAATGGTTCTCATAATGTTTCTCACTGAAACTTTTGATTTCAATATAACACTGCTAAATTTTGCTTATTAACTATATTAATATGATGTTATACATCGTTTGCAGTTTGTTGAATTATTTTATCATTTCACCTGTTACAGTATTTTTATTAGAAATCTCTTTCTGTCCATGAGTTTTTTAAAATAGTTTAACCAATGTTGGAAAAAGTCTGGTGTTAATAGACCTCTAACACTGCATCTATGTGCTGCCTTCCCAATGCCAAGTGTGTGTTTTCCTCCCACCCCAGTCTGACAGTGCCATTTGCTTCACTCATAGAAACCATATTAAAAACTGGGGGGATCTTTGTCACTTTGTTGAGACTGTTTTGGGGCTAAATTAGTGCACTAGGTTGCAGCTTTATAAATCGCTTGTTCTGAAATCTTCATACTGTTTGTTGTTTGTCCAAACGCTGCCTTCCTTCTAGGACTTCTAGCAGCAGAAAGTAGGTATCCCTTTGTTTTCCTTTAAGGCATATCAGTCAGCTATGGTGTGTGTCTTTGCATGTTTAAAAATCTGCTTTCTTTTGCTTCTCTTTGCTCTTCTCAGTTTTAATACTGCCTGTTAAAGTAAGATTGTCTGGTATTGACTAAATCTGTCTACAGTATAATGTAACCGACAGTATAATTAAGCAGAAGGATGATTTCCAGGGAATTCTGAAGATTCTAATCTAGAGGCAGTATTAAAATCACCTGAGTTTTGGGGATTTTTTTTTCCCAATATTTAATATTTGCAACACAACTGAACTAAAATTTAGTTTTCATTGAATTAATAAAGTATACAATATTTTAGTTTTGCATTTTCATTCCAAAATTGTTTTCGTGGACTAATGGTTTTTTTCTCCTACCACCAACATATACTGTAATGTTAGTAAATATTATATTCTTGCTCTACATTTGCATGAACTTTCTTGATCCTTCTGTGTTGATGTGATATCTGACCTATGCATATACACTGTGGATATGCATACACCTGATTTCAATAACTATCCAATATGTGTCTCTTCAGTGAAGGAATGTTGTTAGCATGTAGGGAGGAGGTTCTGCTGCAAGGTAGCAGCACACTTTGTGAGAGACTGGGAGCACAAGCACTTCTAAAATCTGCAGACTATACTAGACAGAGGAGAAGGTGTGAAATTCTAGGCCCTTTGATACAAACCACAAGCATTTCAAAAACAACTAATTCAGCATCTCCGAAAACAAGCTGTAAGAAGTGGGGGCTTCCTGCAGCATTTTAAGACTTGTAGGCTAACAGCTCTACTTCTGTCCTAGGTCAGGACATGTCAGCAGGACATATGTCCATGTCTCCATTTCTGATCAGTCATGGATTTTGTGGTTGTTGTTGTTTGGTTCATTCTTTTGATTTTACAGGTTGTGGGGGAAGTTGTTCCTTGTGCTCTGATTTCCCCATCTCAGAATGCCTGTCCAGTAACATGAGAGTGAAATTTCAATGGTTTTTTATGTAAAAGTTTTGTGATAGTTTTATTTTTCAACAGTTGTAGGGGAAAAAAAAAATGCTCATACAGAGCCTGTGCCATGATTTTTGGGTTTTTGTTTGTGCATAGAGAGTTTTCTTCTGCAAACTGACTGACTATAATGGAGTGTACTGCCATTATGCTGGTCAGAAGGGGGTTTTCAGATATTTTTGCAATGAGGAAGAAAAGGGTCTAAGGAAGGGATACTGAAGGGCATTCATTTATTAAAATACTTATTTGTTTAGTTGCAAGTGAGTGTGCCTACATGTAAGTTACAGGTCTGGTCTGAAAAGCAACACTTCTGCCTATTTCTTTACCACCACGCTAGACTGGCTTCTGTCGTATTTGAGTCTGGTTTTACAGTGAGGGGTAGCTGGGAAAAGAATTGGCAAACTCTGTGTGAAGGTGCCAGGTATGGAGACAGAAGAAAGCTGGAGCCATGCCTACACTCAGTGCCCCTGTGTGTGCAGGATAAAAGGAAGTCTCTCTTCAAAATTAAGCATCAGTTTCTCGATGCCCTCTTTGTCCTCTTTCCCCCATCCTTTTCTATTTTCCATACATAGTACTCTCCTCTACATTCCTTCTGCTGTTTGGGAACACTTTATCTCTTGTTTTCTTTTTTTCCTTTATTTTTCTTTTTTCCTTTGTTTAGTCTTTTTTTCTTTCTCCCTGTTTTTCTCTCCTTCATCTATTTCCCTTAGTTTCTTTTCTGGCTTTTACATGCCTCTCTCCTTTCTTGTATTCTGTAGATGTTCTTACCTTCTTTAATGTAAATCCCAATACCCTTCCATTGTGCTGGCTGTCTTGTTTCTGAATTTTTAGTGTCATCTCCATAAACCTCCATCTTTCTAGTTCTCTTACTAGACTCTTCCTGATTGTTTTATATACATATAGTGTATGTATATACATATATTTATATTTTCACTGCTTTATTTGCTTCCCAGTAGCATTCACAGAACTGTGTGCATGTAGGAGCTTATTTGTAAATTTTATAGGGTGTCTAAACTTCACTGTTTGGTTTCAGTCCAAGAAGGAAGAAGTCGTGAAACACTTTATAGTTCAAATTTAAGCAGGGTAGAGTCTTTACCTGGCTTACATTTTAATTACACTGTGTGTATATGTGAAACATACATCTCCCACCTTATTTAACCTATTGTAATCATATATATACATATATATACACACATATACACCTGCTTTGGCTGTCATCTGTCCCTGCAGAGTCGGTTGCTCTGGAATACAGTGAACAGCAAAGAGAACAAATTACTGTGTGAGATCAGAGGCATCTCAGCTCCAGTGATTTTTGCAGATGTTGTTTCAAGTGATGAAGAGCAGCTGGTGCTCAGCTGGCTTTCTCTAAATCTGAGAAGTTACATCAGTTAAAGTAGTGGACAGGTCTGCACTTTATAATAATGCTCATGCTTGTTTTTCCATGAGACTGTATCCTGTGACTTCACTTTGTGATTCTAATATTTGATCTCTCTAAAATCTAACAATTTCTGATGATTTTTCATCTTTCCTTGCTGGATGTACTAGCCTCAGACCTCTTCACAAACAAAGTAAAATGTAAATCCTGCTTTCTGAAGTGCCTGTGCTTTAAGAGCCAGGATTGATTTTTAAATTTCATTTCCAGCAGCTGCACACAAGAAGGCAGCCAAGAGATGAGGTTGAGAGAAATCAGCTTCTGTTCATTGTAGAGTGGCTGGCATAAGGACTGAACTGTGATATACAGAGACATTGCAAATGACAGCAAAGCCTTGGTTAGTCATTTAAATACCACTGTACAATCTTCAAGGTACAGCTGCTTACCTATTTATATAATATAAAGCATAGTTGGAATGAACAGGATTAAAATGAGTGGCTAGTGTCATGAACTTCATTTTATGTGATTCTACAAATCTAAGGGATTTGATTTTGCCAATGTCTCTTTAATAAAAACATGCTATTATTATAATGGTTATTATAAGTTCTGCAGAGTTATTTCCTGGCATAGTAATTGCGGGAGACTGGCAAAAAGGTCACAGGTTTATAGTTTTGTGTTTGAACATCAGGCTTCCTGAGTTCTGAGTTTTCATTACTCAGAAGAGGGTCTATGACTGAGCAAGACTTAAATGAGCATTTGTAATTTCAGTGTTAAAAAATAAATCAAGGAATTCTTTTGCCCTCTGTCAGAATGTGTTTGCAGTCAGGATGTAGTCTGTGTTTTGCAGCAATATCTGAGTCTCTTTACCTAAACACTTAATCAGTTCTGCACTGTTGCAGATCACATATCACATGAGAAGAAGTTCCTAATTCTATTTACTGCCTGTTACATAACAGAGGGAGCCAGTTATACCTGCCTGGTGTGCTGAGAAGCCTCAGAAAAGCAAACTTTTGGGATGTTTTGTAGTGGGGGGAAACACTACTGCTGCAGAATATGTAGGAAATTGTTGGAATGGTATTCCATATTCTCTTTTACTCGGTTCTGGGGAGAAATAAGCAACTCCTGTACCTTTAAAGTTCAGTTTCTCTAGTCAAACCGCCTTTTCCAGACTAGAATAGCTGGATGCCTCATTATAGTAACAACACTACTTTACCAAAGCTTTGCCTACTTCCAACCTGATGAACCAGTGTCTGTTAGCAACTTCAGGAGGTAGTAAGAGCACTGTATGAGAACTGCAGAGTCTAGAGACAGAATTCACATGTAGGAGAACTATTTCTGAATGGCCATCTCCAAAAATGAGGTAACAGAACCTGCATAAAATACCTGTGATAACTTGGACTACACACTGGGTAAAGAGAAAATCCCAAGTTTGTGCCTCATAAAGCAAATACGTCTCTCTGATAAATAATAGATCTACCTCAGTAGGCAGAAAACTGCTCAATTCATCTCTGTCTTCTCAGAATTAATTTGGTATGATCCTTAAGAAGTTATGCCACTAACCATACAAGCGTTTTATGTGCTAGTACTGACTGCAGGAGACTGTCATAAGCATTCTGATGTGGTTTTTCTTCTTTTTAGTATATGACAGCTCATCGTTTTCAACTTTTCAGAGTTGGCAGCCACCAGGAAACTGAATAGCTGCAGCCATCCTTCTTTAGGTATCCTTATGGGAATACAAGAAGGACAAGGTTGTGTGCGTGGCCCAGAGTGTCACTGCTCCTTTGGACACTGAGATCATTTACTGTGCATTTACAGCAGGATCCACAGTCTTCTCACAGAACCATGTTTGGTGTGGATTTTGTTACTGTTTCTGCAGAGAAGAGTCTTCTATTTATATCACTGGAATTGCAGCCTTTCCTGTGCAATTGGATCTGGTTTTATAGTAACTTAAGGTGCAGGGTGAGATTCATCTCACCCAGAAATTGGGGCTGCTTGAAAGTTCTGGGGCAGTGAGCAGCATTTCCTAACAAAGGTTACTTTATGGAGTCTTAAAAAACAAACTAACACAGCCAGTCAAGTTAGTCAGCTTCCTTATTTTTCCTGCCTTACTAATATTTATGCATCATTCTAATTTTGATGTTTCTAGATTCTGTCTGTAACTGCTGCAGACCATGAGAAATCTGAGCTTTTAGCTTGTATGACTAATAATTCATTTAAGTCCTTCCTTTATCATTTGTGCTGAGGCTAAAATGGGTGCACTTGCAATGTTGAAAGGAGATTAAATCCTATTTCAAAAGGATATAAGCTGTAATTATAAATACTGAGTGCCTTTACACTTTCCCCAAAGGTTAGAAATTTAGCTTGAATATGAATCTTTTTAGAAATAGGTGTGCTGTAAAGGTTGGTTAATTTTAATTTATGTAGTATCTCTTCTCTGAATTTAAAACTCTACCGGAAGGTACTTCTGGTCTTTTTTAACCAGTTGTCTGTAACAAAGAGAGTTTAGGTGTTCACAAAAATTGTTCTGTCACTTTTTTTAAGTGCTAACATGCTGTCAAGATATTGCTGCTATGCCATTTTCTCATGCAGGTGCACATTATTTGTAAATAAGTGAAAGGCATGACAGTAGGTGAAGCATAAGATTGTAGGTAAAAAAAAGAGCATAAGGTAAAACTGTCATCTTGAGGGATTAACAAAGTCACTGTCAGAAAGTCCCATCAAATTTCTTAAGGACATTCTTGGAAACTTTATTTTACAGCCTTCTATTCCATGTGAGCAATGGACAGGAGAAGAAAAGACCTAATGATCAAACCCTAATTTTTTTGGAATTCCCAAATACTCAAGAGGTTGTTGAGATGCAAATATTAAGAAATCATAACTTTCATTTCCATTTCAAAGCCCACAAAGTATTCCACAAAATAAAGTTTGCAAAGTAAATAGTACTGTCAAATAAAAAATGTGGTGGTCCAGAGCATTTGGTGTTTCACAGTAACACAGCACTGCAAGCAACTTTGAACATACTGGTTTCAGATTTGGCTCAGGTTTTGGTGGTTATGAGCAACAGTGAGCAGTATTAGAGACTCTTAAGATACTCAGGCTTCTGAAGTGAATCTTCTCTTGAGTTTTCCTAAAATACTCCAAATACACAGAAAGAGCTGTGAACACAGAAAAAGAAGCTTTGCTTGAGAATAAAATAATTCAAACTCTGAGCATGACAAGAGCAGGAATAAAAGAGAATTTTAACAAATTTTCTCCTACCAACTGGATCCTGGAAAGTCAAGCACTTTCCTTCAGGCCTGCAGATCTCTAAGTCCATCAACCTTTAAGTGATGTGCTGAACATGTTAAGGAAACAGTGCAGTGCTTTTTGGGTCCCTGGTTAGTTGTTTTTCCTTGCCTTTGAGGCTTAGCTGTGATGTTTCCATTCTCTTACCAGCAGATCCCCAGTCCTTATGTTTTCTCAGGTTTCCTACTATGTCTCTGGCAGAGGAATGTGGATGGTTCCTTTCAACTGAGCAGCCTTGTTCATTGTCAGAGGAAGCAAATTTTTCTCTTTTTCAGTGCACCCAACCTCATGCACAGCAACTACTAGAAGTCAAACCATTTATTTGCTGACAGCCACAGATTTTTAAAAGAACATAAATTAGTACATCAAACAGATACAAGTAGTCAGACACACTTGATGGAAGAGAATTAAGGAGTTTTACTGCTCCTGAGCCATGAGTTGTGAGTGAGGGGGATACTGTGGTTCTCAAATCTTGTTGTACAGGGAATTGTGAGGAGAATCCTGGGCTGAGGTTTGTACTAAATGTGATGCAAGAGTTTCTAGATTTGTAATTTATTTGTCCTTCTAAGCTGTGAGGTTGCAAGTCTTGTATAGTAGCTTTTGTGTACTTTATGTTTATTCCAGTTTTTCAAGGTTTTCAGAGAAATAAGTTAATTTAACGTGTTTCCTTGGGGGGTTAAGAGGGCATTGGGTATTTTGGTTTTATTACATTCTGAAAATGCAGTGCAAAAGAGTTTGAGTTGAGGAGGGCTGGTAAGAATTGTTCATGCAGTGGAGGATAGAATTTCAAGGAATGGAGCAATTTTTTAGGTATTATCTGTCTTGTCAAAAAGACACAGGCAAGCTAATAAGTAAAGAGAATAAGCATATTGATGAGAAATTAGTGAAACAGAGAATGTGTAGAATTCAGTATCCAGAATTAAGAATTTATGAAAAAGCATTCAGCATTTCACTGCCAGACACCAGCATTGTTGCAGACTCTGACTGGATATGTTGCCCTCTTTCCAGATGCTTTTATCACTGTAGAAAAAGTGAAGACATGCTCTGTGTGTGTTGAGATAAGCCAAAGTTGGCATTCTAGTAAAGCACACAGGTGGCAGCCACCACTGATACTCTGATTTTTAAAGGAGTTGTTTCACACAGAACCACTGTGGGCTGGTTTACTGTGGATTTGTGTTTCTTTGTCCTCCCTTGCTGAGAGTTCAGCTTTTCCTCATGGACTTCCACCTTCCATAATGCCTCCCATTTCTCCTTTTTGTCTCCATAGCTCTCGCTCCTTGCTCACCCCCATGCCATATAAAAATCATCCCCATCATCCTGTGACCCAAAACAATGCCCTGGCAAAAAAGCAGCAAGTGCTGTAACTGGGTGGGAGATAACCAAGCAAGCAGAACAAACAGAACAAAAACACATTACAGCCTTGTTTTTGTCCCCCAGAGGACTCAGCAGTCCCTCCCTCTTCCCTCCTTTATCCCAATGCTGATTTTAAAAGTATTTTTGAAGCATAGGTTCTTCTTGATTTTACTGATGTTTCAAATTTGGTTTCAAAATAATTCTGACTGATATTTCAAAATTTTACAGTATGTATTTGAAATTGGTCAGCAGTTCAAAAAGAGAAGAAGGGAAGGTTGGGGTGGGAATGGTGAGGACAGGCCAATAATCCAGGTCACTCCATAAGACATCATTGGAAGCAAGGCTAAAATAGAACAAAGCTGAGCGTAATAAAGTCAGGTTTTAACCTCTCTCCCATTGAGCCATTTCTTATGTATAATTACATTATCTGTGAGCACTGTTGATATATGTAAAGTTTATTCTGTGAGTTTTCCTGTTAAAACTCCAACTTCTTTAAGCTCCTGTTCCAGCTGTACCAGATGAATTGAAAGTTTCCTTTTCCAAAGTTCAGTTTACCATGAGCCTTTGCTTTATTGATTTTTTATTCTCTTTTTTTTCCCCTGTCTGTTGCCCCATAGGAGCAGTCTCACAGGTGCTGGACAGCCTGGAAGAAATTCATGCACTTACAGACTGCAGTGAAAAAGACTTAGATTTTCTTCACAGTGTTTTCCAGGATCAGCATCTTCACACGTTACTAGATGTAAGTTTTCTGTGATAAAAATTTGAATGTGTTCCTATATCTGTTGTTCATTGGATCATATTTTGTTTTATCCTGAGCATATTACATTTCTTTGTTTGATACAAAAATTAATTTATTTAACAGTAGAATGTAAGAATCATCCAGCACTTTATGCAAAAATACATTTTTAGGACTGTAATATAGAGTATTTTAGAATATGTAAGTGATTAAGAGTTTGAATTAATAGGTTTGCTTTAAAGTAATTCATCAGAACAGCTTCTTTTTCTTTTAATAAGGGCTAGATTTTAGTTTTTATTTTAAATGTGAATTGCAACTTTATAACTGTACATATTCTATTTTTGTCATTATTATATACTGTATTAATCTTGGGCCAGTTCTGGGTATATTTTTACAAGTATGACATTTTTTGTGTGAAGCACCAAGGTATGCTCATTTCTCTTTTTCACTTGGACGTGGTATGTAATAGGCTCAATCATCTAAAATCTGTATTGCTCTGTGGTTCTGGAGAGCTGTCAGTCCATAAGACAGCAGAGTCTTACTGGAGTGCCAAAACACTCATTGAATGACAAATTCAAAAGCACATCATGTTGTCAGTGACTTTGTATCTACCCAGCACTGGGGTCGAACATAAAAGTCAAAAAAAGTAGCAGAAAAAAACTTTCCCTGGTGTTTTTTTTTTCTGGGATGTGTGGATACTTAATGTTGAAGACAGAGGATTTGTTTTTCAGACAAGACTGGCTTTTTGTAAAGCAATCTACACATTGCACTGAGAAAAAACTCGAGGTGGAACCAACTGCAGAGAGGCACTTCAGCAAGTGCTGTGACACAGCAGTGGCAGATCTGCAGAAAAAAGCAGCTGGCACTGAGGAGCCAGTGCTGACAGTTCTGTGTGTTCTAAGGGCCTTAACTTTATGCCAGTGGTACTGCAGTCCTACGGACTGAATAACCACTGGTAGGTGAACAGCATCTTTTATTTTAATGTTGTTTGAGAGTAAATATGCTCTGGTAAAACTGCACAGTGAAAAATAAAGAATGGTACATGGGCATAATGAGATTAATTTTAAAAATGCACTCCTGGATCAAACCAAAATGCTTGTGTGACTTCATGGATGATGACCATTACTATGTCTTAAACTCAACAGCTCAGTGAATATCACAAATCTAACAAGCTGTGTGTGGTTTTTACCCAGTGAAAGAGCCACGGGAGCAGGAATCATTCGAGCTGTCTGATCTGCAGGTAGATGATTATGTTTGTAGAGACTTTAGAGAGTTTCTGAAAAATTACTGAATGATGTAGTTCCTCTGTGCAGCTTTGCCAGGAACATGAGCTGATTGTAAACAGTGCCACAGGTCCTTTGGTGTCCAGACTCTTTAAAATGTAGTGAATGATTTGTACACTTGTTTGATCAGTGACATGAATTCTGTGCATTCTTCAAGTTTCAAGGATTCCAGTCCACACATCCTTCCTTCTGGAAGTGGCCCCAGCTGCTGGGTTCTGAGCTGGCCTGTGTGGGAACACAAAGCTGCTGGCAGAGCTTCCCCACAGCGCAGCTGCGCCTGGGACTCGAGGAACCAGAGATAGGAGTTGGCTGCTAAATGGTGATGGCATTGCTCTGGCACAACACTACAGTTCTAATCTTTGTTCTCTGGTACCTGTTTATGCACTTTACATCAACAGTCATTGGATAAAATTACACAAAGCACACAGGAAGAAGGGCCTAGGGGCTCATGACTTTCCTGAATTGCATCTCCAACAACTCATCTTTGCAATTTGCATTAAAATATGCATCTTTTTTTTCCCAGTTTAAGTTCATCTAGCTTCTGTCCCAGATGCTTAAATTACTCTTCTAATATGGCATGCTGCAGTATTGAAAGGTGCTCAAGTAATATGAACAAGAAATAAAAAATCTGGAGAGGAGTAGAATAACATGAGTGTAATAAGAACCATGTGTCACTCATGCAGAAAGGTTTTAGATATTTATTAACCGTTGTTATGTTATCTTACCACTTCTTGGGCTTTGGTAAACCACATGGCCTCAGTTTCGGTATTTTGCTGGATGACAGGTCTGCCAGACATTAACTCATGCTTCTGCAATGCTTTTGCTTTTTTTCTGCTCTTGACAGTACCAGTCTGGTTCCTTGCACTTCATGACCTGTTATTGCTGTAATGGTAGCTTTGCAAATAAGAAAAACCAGCAGTGAATTCATACAATTTTCACATTCTTCATCACAGTGATTCTCATAAACAGATGGGGATATGTTAAATTGCACCTTATAATAAAGTATCTGTGAGAACAAAATACCATCAAGAAGCATTTTTGTTTTATTATGCTGTGTGGAAGGGGGATGATAGAATCTTCCCAAAGATACTTAGATTAGAAAAATAAAAAATAAAATTCTGAAAGAGTGCAGTGTCCCAAAATAGATATTTCAAAGACTGAAGCAAGTTACAGACAGTATTATTTGAAAGGGCAGCTTTTTCATGTCAGTAACTTGAATGTGGGAGATTGGTTTCTGGTTTTGTATCAATACTATTCCAATTTCTTTCTCAGACTTCTGAAAAAATCACCACTTGTACTTGGATGAAGTTCTGTAAGGGAAACTGTTTATTCCTCTCAGAGTATTTGGGGTTACTGAAGCCACCAGACAAAGTAACCTGTAAAGCATTATATCCTATTAAGTAGGAATTTTCTAGTCTGTTGTGAAGTTGTGGCTGTCAGTTTGCATTAAACTACTGTTCCTCTTCTGTGGCCATTTTCCAGAGTTAAATTTGTTCTCGTGTTCCTACTCTTTCTCAAGAGTTATCCTTATTTTTAGATTAAGCACATGATGGTAGATCATGCCTGATGCTGAAATATCTTATTTTGTCTCTGAAATAACTCTTTTTTTTGAAGGCCAAAAAAGAAAGAACGGTCTTTTTGTTAAGGGTGCAAGTTCCCAATGTATTAGGTTTTTTGTTCAGATCACAAAATGTAAGTCTTCTTTCTCAGTAATTCATTGACTTGGGTATTATGAGGACAGGCACCTCTGAAGGCCACAGAAGGCATCATCCCACTGATTGTTTTTAATTGATTTATTTGTTTAAATAACTGTCTTAAGACTCTCTTCCAATTTACTTGGGGGCCAGAGGTGTTCAAAACAAGGGGAAAAAAGGTGCCAACTGCTTACAAAGTAGTTTATATTCACTCTCAGCCAAATCCTGCAATACACCAGTGTATTCTGATGTGAATTTATTGAATAGTTTCATTGTGTGTTTTTTTCATCATTTTACAGATTCCTATTATTTGTGTTGGGTGGGTTTTTTCCTGCACAGAAGTTACACAGTTTATTATTAAAAACTTAATTGTGTTTACTGCAGAAAGGCCCTTCTAGAAACAACCATATAGAAATATTCACTACCCAAAGAAAATTTGTTGTTTAATATTTGTATTTTTGTTTGTTTGTTTGTTTTTGGTTGGGGTTTTTTTGTTTTTTTTTTTTTTAGTAAAAGAGTAACTTTGGTTTGGACAGATTTTTCTTTTTTCTTGCTTTTGTTAAATGTGTGATGATCAAAATTTTGGTGGGTGCCGTAAGACATTTCTCTGTGTCACTTAGAATGTCTGAGTTTATGACTACATAAAGCTTTACAGACTGTTTCATTCCAGTACCCAATTTAGATGATACAGTACAGTATATAAGAATGCAGTACAGTATATAAATAACTTCATGGAAAAACAGAGTTAAGTAGTGAAAGCAGTTTTTTATTACCATTGTCAGATTTTTAGAAGCCTTATCAAATGCTCGAATTAAATTCTTTTTTATTGACTTTCATTAAAGACATCCTGGGAGACACTGCTGTCCTGTGTCAGCAGGACTGATAAAGAAGTTGGAAAGAAATGTGAAGAGGTTACTAATTTTGGAGGCATTTGGTGTTTTGTATCGTGGCAAAAGATTTTACTTGAGTGATTATTTGTTTTGAAAAGCATAGTGGGCTTCAAGGATGTGCCTAGTGGGGAAGGGTTTTACACATTATGTTTCATCTCTATCAGTGCATCAAAGGAATTTTGCTAAAATGTAAACCCAGGAGCTGCTGTTTTGTGCAGCTGCTGGCATTGAAGGAGACAAGAGAAATCATTCTCCTGTTGAGTGGAGTGCTTTGGTCACCTCTGCAGGGCCGTGGCTGGGGTAGTTCTGAATGCAGATGTCGCTTGATTTACAAGTGAGATTTTCACCCAGCAGGAGAACAGTATCAGCTTTTGTGTGGCTGGGGCCTCTGTGTGCTGCTGCCTTTGTCTGCATCTGTCTGTCCTGAGGCAGAGATAGTTCTCTAGGCTGATGTCTTTCGGCTGTTAATTTTAAAAGTTTGTTACATTATTTTCATAGATGGAGTCATTGAGGTAAGTGTTGTTATTTCTGTGATAGAAATGTTACAAGCTTTCAAGAAAGTTTATTTTACTTTTTGCTGGTTTAACACACTACACACGTATGGTTTTAACTAAATGAGGTTAAATAAATTTTGCACTAGTCATTTGTATCATATCCATGTGTGCAGACACTTCTTTCTTTCTGAGTTTAATTTATATTCACAGTGCATATATTTAAGGCATACTGATTTCTCAAGAGAGTCTTCTGTGTCTGTTATCCTTTGTTGATCATGGTAGTGTTTCTCAGGAACCTGCATCTGTGCACACTTCAGAGTTTCCTTAGGATTTCTTTTGAACTCTGTCATCCAAACAGATTCGGTCCTGAAGTCCAGACTTTTAAGGAAACATATTTTCTCTTTTGCTAGAATGAATGTTGTTGGAACCTCAGTTTAGCTTCTTACATGGTTGGTTAAAGCTTTCTGCTGGGTTTATTTTGGTTTGTTCTGTTTACCCTCCCTATCTGGATGTTGGCACAGTAAATCTGAATGTCCTTTGTAAAAGTTTCAGTTATTCAGCAGTGTCCAGGCATGGCTGATACTATAGTTCTTTCTTTGAATATGCTTTAAACTCCTAATGCATTTATCTCTTATCTGCTCTTTTCTGAGAAAAGTATATTATTTTAACAATTTTAATGTATACTTTGGATTTTTTTTTTTAAAGGCAAAAAAAAGCAAAAACTATTTTGATTTTTCTCTTCAAGATGCTTTCATTTCCTTCTATTTTAAGTCATGAATAGACCGGTGGAATATCTATCATATGATGTAGAAAATAAAATAAATCAGCAGTTGTGTATAAAAAGTTTAAATATTTTCCTAGATCATCTAATTTTACTATATTTTGATTTGAATGAGAATGACTTTCTATGTGAATCACATAGTGGGATTCAAGGTTTTTTGGATGCACACTGGTCCTTGCCCTCTTGAATACTGATTATGTCAACACTTATGGGGGAACATGTTTTAGTGAAACCTGAATGCTTCTCTTTTGCAAAAAGAGATCACAAAGTGTGTTACAGATGTTGCTTAAAATCCCTCAGAACATGTTATGCCGAAGTGAAATAATACTTTATCATTTTTAAAACACATTGTTTTTCCTATCTTTAATTATCCTTTATTTCATATATTTGTAAGACAAAAATACATGGAAAATATTTGTTAAAAAAAAGAAGAAACTATGTTGGCAGGAAGGCACCTTGCTATTTGGGGAATCAAATCTGGCTTTTATCCCAGTGCAGAGGCAGCGTGCTCAGCCCCAGGGAGTGGGAGGGACTGTCCCACACTGCAGTGGGAACTCCTTTCCCAAGCAGTGTAGATGGAACAATGACCAAGCCTTAGGGAGAACTGTGTGAAGAATTCCTTCAGCAGGTGGGCTGGATCATCACCACCAGTGCAGTGCATTTGTTCTCTAAAAGGTAACTTCTCTGGAAGCTCTGTCTGAAAGAACACAAAAAGCAGAGGCTATTCTGGAATTCCTTCTGCATTATTTCATAATCATTCTCTAAAATACTTTCCATTTTCATCTTCCTTC
Source organism: Corvus brachyrhynchos (assembly GCF_000691975.1). Classification (NCBI taxonomy): domain Eukaryota; kingdom Metazoa; phylum Chordata; class Aves; order Passeriformes; family Corvidae; genus Corvus; species Corvus brachyrhynchos. The sequence continues at coordinate 1,389,309 of NW_008238126.1, forward strand.
ATACCTTTGCATTTCATTTTCTCTCCTGCTGGGATAGGTGGATCACCGTGCCACTCACCATCATCTCATTGTTTTCTGGTTCTTCCTGTTCCTCTGCCTTACAAATTAAATGGGGGATTTATTTCACATTTAGTCTTCAGAGCAGAAAGCGTTGTTGTTCCACATTTTTATAGTATATTTTAGTGATAAGTGAGTGGGTCTCTTAAACCCAAGGCTAATACAAATATGAGCCAACAGTTACTTTCATGTTGATTGAGAGTAATTTTTGAGAAATGTATGTATCCACCACTTTCCAACATGCAAAATTCTGGCTCAGTTTTCATGACACTGTGAGAGTTACTTTGTTATGCTTAACCTGTTTTCTTTCTAACTAATACTCTGTCATTTTGAGTATTTATAGGCTTGATACTGATGTGGTGAATCCTCAAGTGAAATTCAGCTTGATAGTGTACTTGAAATGGGAACTGTGGTACTTAGCCCATACTTCTTGGCCTAATGTCCCTGTGTAAATGGTGTGTCATTGTGTCTGCCTGCACCAACATCTGCTCCAAAAGCATAAATCCACAGATTTGATTTTTTTTTTCTTTTTTTTTTTTTTTTTTTTTTTTTTTTTTTTTTTTTTTTTTTTTTAATGTGGAACTAGAAATTCCCATTATTTCAGTGTATTTTTAAGTTACTGGGCCCCAATAAGTCAAAGAACAGTAGCACTGTATTCCTGGCACTTGTGAAACATTTAATTAACCTCAATGATATTGTCTGGGGATAAAGAGGATCAATTTCATATTTAACTTTCTACATTTTCTTCTTCTTACATTGTGTGTAGTTCAAGTTCCTTTTTAACCATAAGGGCTACCTGTTGTGTTTGGGTTTTTGCCCTTATAAAACTTAAGATTCTCAGATTTATTATTTCTCCAGGAGCTTGGGGCCTGCTCTTGAGAAATGACAAAAATAAAGAAATGCTACAGCACCTGGGCCACAGTCCACAAATCTTGAATAGTACTTCAGTTTTGTTAGTGCTGGGAGCTTAACTTTGGAATGATACTTCAGCCTGCACTTAGTTTACATTAAAAAACCCAAAGGCAATGTACAAGCAGCCCAGTAAGCTTCTGTTTCTGAATTCAGTCAGCCCTCCCCACCTCCTCCTTCTGGTTCCTCAGGTAGTTGGCTGGAGCATGTTGACTGTTGTAGGGATTGGGGTATTTTTAGTCTCAGAATATCCTTGCAGAAAATTTATGTGAATAGGGAGAAACAAAATAGTTGTTAATTCCAGTATTAGCACCTCCTGGTGCAAGGTGTGCTCCATGTCACAAAGCAGGGGAGGAGCTGTGTTCTTGTTAATTATTGTGCATTTAACACAATCCCCCTAGAATGAGGTTCGTGGTCATTAGCATTCTCCCTTCAGGGTAATAATCCAACCCTGACAAGGTAATTCAGCAAACAGGATTGGGAATTAAGCCCATTTAGGCCTAATCCAACTCTTTTAGTTCCTGTTCTTCGTTATTAGTCCATATTGAAAGGTGGAGGAAAGACAGGAGCAAAGGTTATTCTGTGGGGTATATCAAGGTGTTGTCCATGGAACAAAGCTCTTGTTAAAGCCCTTCTGTAATGAGTTATTAGTTTTTCCTGATGCTTATTGAATCATTTAGGTTGGAAAAAGTCATTAAGGTCATCAAGTCCAGCTGTAAACCCAACACTGCCAAGCCCACCACTTCACCAAGCAGCCTGTTCCAGTGTTTGATGATAACCTTTTTGGTGAAAATTTTCCCTAATACCCAGTCTAAACCTTCCCTGGCACAACCCTGAGGCTATTTGCTCTTGATATATCCCTTGTTACTTGGGAGAGGAGACCAACCCCCCAATTTGCTACTCCATTCAGGGAGTTGTAAATAGTGATATGGTCTCCCATGAGCCTCCTTGTCTCCAGACTAAACACCCCAGGTTCTCTCCTCTGTTTAGGCTTGTGCTCCAGTCCCTTTACCAGTGCCTTTATCTGAACTCCCTCCAGCACCTCAGTGTCTTTTACATTTACTTTTATCTGATCAGCTGCATGGTGCCATCTCTAAAAAGTGCTTTGCCTTGGTTTTGTTAAGATCAGCTTCAATTATATCTGATGCAGTAAAAAAGGAAAAAAAAAAGTTACTCTGTTATTTAAATAATGGGATTTTTGTGTCCTTGAAGTCACTAATATGTTAGAGTACCTTGGGAAATAATGTTTAAGCCCATGTCTTTCCCAACAGTACTACTGGTACGTTCCAGAGTGAGAGTATTTTGGGCTTTTTTAAATGGGACCTTTTAATTTCACTGTGTTGGTTTTCCAGCTGCTGTGCTAGTTTTGTTGGTTGTTGGTACTGCCATGTGCAAAGCAGTATCTTTATCTCATCCTAGTTTGGCATATTTCATCTTTGCAAAAGATGTTAAAACATTTGCAATGTGAACAGAATAAAGTCTGGTAACGTCTGTGTACTGTCTGGCATGTCTTTAACATCTGCTGTCACTTGTGGAGAAGTACAGCTTCTACAGTCATAAAATTATTATGATGAGTATTAATATGGGTTTTCCTTAAAATAGGAGACAAATTACTAGTTTAGAGTCCTACTTTGTAAGGAAATAAAATGCTGTCAGACAGCCGAGTCTGGGTTCATCGTACATGAATGAGGCATTTAGGGACACCTGGAATTAAATAGAAGAAAATAATGTCTGCTGTGATTTTGAGGAGTAGCATAACCATTCATTATCAGAACTTCTGTGAGACAACTTGAAATAAACAAGTAAAGATCTTCTTGGCAAATGTGAAGCAAATCCAGAAGCACAATTCAAAAAGTCCATTGTGGGGGAAGAACTGTGCACATCCTGGAGTTTATTTTGTACTATTATAGTCCTTTCCTTGGCTCTTTTGCCTCTGAAGGGTTAAGGCTTTGATTTTACAGAGTAAGTGCATAGCATTTCATAATCTCTGCTAAAAAGGAGTATGTTCTACAACAGAGCTAAAATTTGTTTGTAGCTCATGTACACTGAAGGTAAAAACTTCGCCCTTTGTTAAGAAATAGAATATACAAGTCAGATATTACTGAACATCGATGGGATCTGAACCACTACAGGCATAAATGTGTCCTTGAATCTGTTTTTAACCATATCAGTGTGTGGAGCTGCAGAGATCTGTGTAGTCTTTGTTTCAGACTGAACTTTGTGTTATTTCCC
>NW_008238126.1:1392521-1463525 GCF_000691975.1 Corvus brachyrhynchos
ACAGTTCATGACTCCTGCAGTTCTGCTAGAGCATTATAACTAATGAGAGAATTTAAACTTGGATACATTTTCATTTTTCAAGGTTTTGATCAAAAAATACACAACAGATGCACCTTTTCGGTATTCTTTACCTTAACCTGCTGGTTCCCCTCATTTTTCCAAGCATACAAAATATGTCCATGCAAGAGGTACATGATAAAATTCTGACTGGCAATGTCTAATGCCACAGGGCATCTCTCCCTGTTGCTGACACAAGTGAAGGGCTGTGTGCTTTCCTTACAGCTCTCATGTCAACAGGTTGCCTCTAACAGACCCTGTGAAGACAGTGAAGAGGATTTCTTTCTGGGATCCTTTTTACACTTTGAATTACTACAAAGGCAATGCACGCACAGCCCTTTGGCTGTGGTTGGGGGAATGTGTTTTCCTTCTCAAAGGAGCCTACAGTCATTTCAGGGTTCCACCTTAATTAAAGAGATACCATATCTCTCACCTGTCATTTAATTTATGTTCATCCTCAGTAAAATAAACCTTCATCATTTGTGTTTCACTAAGATGCTGTTCTGGCAACTCAGTAGGATGCCATCTGACAGGCAGTTTGTTGTCATGTTTAACACACTGAAGGGTCAGGAATTTTATTCTGTCAGTTCATGAAGTAGATCAGTTCATATATCTCCTCCTTTTCCCATAGCAAAGCACTGACCACTAAGAAACAGGTACTATCTTCTGTTTGCCTCAGAAATGTGGTCATTAACAACCTGTTAATATGTATTAAACATTCTCCAGTTGGCATTTAGTTTCACTGGTGTGTCAGGATTTCAAGGTTTGTGCAGTGAAGTTTGTCATTCTCTAGAACACATTTGTTTGCCAGTCTCATGCAGTGGAAACTGAAATAATGCACAGAGAAAAATGTTTTACCCATTTGAGTTTCCTCTCCTCTATTCTTACCCCCAAAAAGTTAAGTTCTTGGTTTAAAACAAAACAAGTGAAGAAGCCCAGATGAGGAATGATACAAAGGAAAGCAGCTTCGAGTAAAGCTGAAATTCCATAGGGCTGACTGGGTTTACCTGGCATCATTTCCTCTTACCTGTAGTAGATAAAGGTGTAAGGAAATCTGGTTTTATGTTTATTTCTGATACAGGTAGCACCAAGTGTAACTCTGTTCTAAAAGACACAATATGAATATGTAAGAATATAGATGACTTCTAAAAACCAAATCCAGTTGGCCTGCTTTTTGCAGATAAAAGTTCCTCTAAAAATTTGAAGAGTTTGTGTATTTCGGTTCTGTCACAGGGATGATCAAACCTAAAAGTGAAATTCAGGGTCCAATTGCTACTGCAACATTTTTTAGAGGAAAGATTATTCATGTATTGCTTGAATGTGAATATGCACAGAGGAATTGAGTATTTAAAATCTGCATAACCCTTGTCAGGGTTACTAAAGTGTGAGTGCTTCCAGTAACAAGCTGCAGTGTTGGCAGCTGCCAGTTCTGGGGCATGACAGAAACAAACACTTGTTTGTTCAGACAGTATTTATGTTCTGCTTCAGACTGTCTTCTGTGAGCACTCTGTCAGGGAATCTTCATTTTAGCTGATAAACTGCTTCCTGAACCCCTTTGTTGAATTAGTTTTGTTTGCATTGCTCAGCATTTCACTGGGTGAGGAACTGGAATGCAAATGTTGATTATGCTCCTCTTCTACAGTGAGTGTATCACACAAAAAAACCCCTGAAGCTGTGGAGGGCTGTAACCTATAATGCTCTAGCAGGCACAAAGTAGAGTCTGAAAGATGCTTTGGACTTTGATACAGGATGGAACTGTAACATGTTCTGTAGAATTATGCTAGGGAGCAAATGTTAGGTCTCTGGTGCTAAAATGGTAAAAATGAACTTCATGCACAGTCCTTAACAGTGAAGAACAGAGGGTTTGAAAGAGCAAACTGTCTTTAAACAAAGTTGAAGATAAGGCCTCTGCTGTGACCTTGCTACTCAGTGTGTTTTCCAGTAGTAGTTATTAGCTTCAGGGATGTGTTTCCTTGAGAGCTTTTGCATGGAAAAGGAGATGTGGAACAGAACTGCCAGAAGAAGGAATGAAGTGATCTAGCAATTATCTAATTGGCTCTTTAATTTTGGCCATTCTTTGATACTACTGCTTGTGAGTATTATTTCGTTCAGTGGGTCATGAATTTCTTTCAGTCTCTGAGCACATGAAACCTCTGGGGTGGGTGGAGTACCAGGATAGGGAGCTGTGTGAGGTAACAGTGCAAAAAGCCTATTTGTTAGTAAATGCTGCTGTGCAAGGGGCAGCACTTCCACCCAAAAATTTTTTAGATGGTACAAAAACCTAAAAGCGATGAAAAACAGGCTTCTAATAGTACTGTGTTGCTTGTGGTTAAACTGTTCAGAAAGCTAAATATATAAGGACATATCTTAAAGATTATTTTTAGATCTTTCAGTGTGGGGGTTTAATATTTGAGGTTGGCAACAACAGTATCTATCTGAATTGTAATTGGATCCCCACAATGTGTATTTGTGTTGAAAGATCAGGGGCTTTTATGCTCTAGCATTTCAGTAGCTCTTGTTTTAAGAAGTTTCTCATTTGCCTCACAGAAACATCGAGGTTTTGGGTAGATGGAACACTTACTGATTTCACTGTGGGTTCTGATTTTGATTACATTCAGGATTAGACCAGGCAGTGAGGCTGAATTGCTGCTACTGGTGACATATCTACATTTTTCAGTGTGGCATTGAATGGGGGTTGCGTTGGGACAGTATTCTGACTCCTCTCACAGGAAATGATTAAAAAGGAATTTCTGCACATCTGAAAAAGTAGTCAGAAGAGAAGTTTGTTATTTTGTCTTGCCTGCCTGATTGTGGATTAGGCTTTGGGCTGTCTGCTTTAAATATGAGAAGAAGCGAGCTCCCTTGGTACAGGCAGAAGACAAAAAGTCTTGAGTGTGCAAAAACTGGCCAACTGATAGCAACTCAACTTGTGGGTATTCTCTTCATAGCTTTTGTGTTCTAGCATGCAAAATTTAAATCAAAACTTGTGGTCTTAACAAGCAGTACTATTCTGTTTATGAGCTATAATGTCAGTGTATGTTTGTTATGTTGAGTTTTGTTAATACATCAGTTGGGATTGTTAAGCTTGTCTAGAGCAAGCTCTCAATTTTGATTTTCTTTCTAGGAAATGCAGAATAACTGGTGCTGAGGAGTGAGACTGAGGTGCAAAGTATTCAGAAGTCTGGAAATGCCAAAAGTTACATATGCTGTGGCATTTTACATTCTTTTTAATTACTGTAAATTTTTTATTGTTATGTTTATGCTTATTGCTGGGTGAAATTGTTGGAGGTTGGTCTCCTGGGCTGAGGGGGCAAGGTTTTTTGCTGGAAAATAGAGACTCACAGCAAAAAGAAAGTCTGTGATTAGGGCACACATTTTGTCCTGCTGTAAGTCTGTTGGTATTGCATAGAAAAGCTTTCTGTAGAGGGCAGTGAAGAATGAGCCAGTTCATTCTGCTCCACAAGAAACCACCTCTGGTAGGGTCCCTGAAGGATTTAGATTTGCAGGGCTGCTGAAAGGCAACAGCATTGTGAAAAGGCTGGGTTTCTGTGATAAAAATTGTGTAGCTAACTGCACAAAGTAATGTGTTCTGTAGCACAGGAGCCATACAAAGCCTGGCTGCAAGTGTCGTTAATGTTCACTTTAATCTATGATGTGTGCAAAAAGGTTTCATTGAGAGTGAGTTTTCTTATCGACTTTGTAAAACATTCATGTAAAGGTATGTTGGATTCTTACATCCAAGGAAAAAAGATGTTCTTTTTAATGTGTCTGAATGAAACCTCTACATTCAAATGTAAATTCAAATTTCATAGATTAATTATGTAAGCTGTAAATTCCTTAATTCTAAATTGGTTCTGCTACAGCTAGTGTTTAAGTGTAAAAATATTAAAAAGTATTGCAAAACCAGTCTTTTTTCAAAGATTGTAAAGGAGGTGGGACTGCTTCACCAGTTCTGGTGCATTAATGCAAAGTATAAGCTTTGCTCCTCTTGCCTCTTGTGAACTAAAAACTCCCATGAACTAACTTGGCTTAGAGTATGCCATTTGAAAATGAAGAGATCTCCTCATGCTGGTGAATCTACCAAAACCACATCTTTCCCTGGGTGAGGCTCTCTTCTACCTCCACAATGAGTAGATCCCTTGGCTTGGGTAACATACCAGCTTTAAACCTTGATGCAAATAGGAAGGTTTTTCTTTTAAGTGCTGTCAGATTTCTTCCTATTAGTTTGGTGCCTTGATAGCAAGCCTCAGGAAGCAGAAGTCCTGGAGGATGAAATTTAAGTGCCATGCCTCTTCAGCATGAAGACGCTGTGGAAAAATTAATGCACCCTTGTTTAGTCTGAACTTTGCCTTGATTTTTTTTCTAAACATTCTTAGAGGAACTCTCCTCTCTAATTTTCTTTCTGCCTCCTTCCTAATCTCAGAAGATAGCTCTTCCATGACAGTGAGGAAAAAATTGTTTCTGTAACCTGCTGGTTGTTTAGGGTCACAGTAAGGGAGGGAAATCAGCAACTTCATTGACTTAGCTTTTCAACTATTGCTAAGAAATAACTAATAAAAATATTTTCAAGGTAACTTTTCTGTAATTTCAATAGTCTTGAAAAAGACATTCAGTAGTATTCGTGGTGGTTATCATGCATTTTCTGCTGTACTTCCTCAGTACACAGTGCTCAGTGCAGTTTCTTAACAGGCATAGGAGGCTGGTACTTTGCAATTTGCAGTTTCTGGAGTTTGAGTAGGTTTTGTTAACTTACTTAAGAAAAAGTAAAACAAATAATTGTGTACACAAAATCTTTCCTGAACTACAAGCTTGCAGAAAGCTTTTATCTCAAAACTTTCAACAGTGGTCAGGGCTGCTTATATGGTAGAGTTTAGTTTTGGCAGCACAAGATGAAGTTGTTGCATTGGAAGAAACTGATTTAGCTTGACTTCTCTTCTTAACCCCAAGAGAGTGGTGTAACTGTCCTGCAGGGAATGTTTTTTGGAAGTGACACTGTTTGCTGGTTTTGTGCTTATTTGTGTACGGGCTTGAAATGTGCAGCATGTTTGTTACACAAGAAAGTGATGGTGATGTTGGATTGCATTTATGGCAGTTTATGTATCTACTAAGACTGAATGGTATTTCATGTCATGTGAGAAAGAGAAGAGGGCAGTTCTGTGTCTTGGCAAGATTCCCTTTTTCAAACATCCAAGGCCATTCAAAACCAAACAGTGGAGCTGTGAAGTTCCCAGAGGAAGCTCCTGAGCACTCCTTGCTTAGCAGCCTAAATGGTGCTTTCTTGTCACCTCGTCCTTGGCAGTGTTAGGATTTGCTGAAGGTTTTAGAGTCCCTTTTTGTATTTTGAATGTTTTTTTACATCCAGTATTTTGAATTTCAGTTGAAACTTCCCTGGGCAACTTGTTGCACCACCCTCGTTGTGTTAAAAATGTCTCTAATTCCCTAAAAATGTTATTTTTGCCTTTTTTCTGTCTTAGATATCAAAGAAGTAGTCTAACATAATTAGAAAATAATTACAGGCATGTCATTATCTTTATATCACTTGAAATGTAAGCCAAAAGGTTTTATATGAAAATACTGCTTATTACAGTACCTGTTTATTCTTAAGGGTACATTTATTCCTTTAAAACATGCACAGTCTGTTAGGTTTGTATGAAAAAGAGCCTGTAATGTCTTATCTCTAATTTGAAACTTGAGAGAACTTTCTTCTTTTGTGCTTTGCATAGTTGAATGGTTTTTAAAAGGGTATTTCTAAAAAAATAATTGATGTGGAAGGTTTACAGTAGCATGTTTAAATACATTGACATTCTTCTGTCTAACAGAAAATCCTAGTAAAATAAGGGTACCCTTTTCAATGAGTACTCATTCTTGGAAGGTTTGTTTTTGTGTTCTCAGAGTATTTGGCTTTTGTAACGTTCTATCTTCAAGAGCACTTTCCCATATTCCAAGGTTTATTTAAATTCAGAATGTTCAGAATGTTTGATGTTTTGATTTATTGAGAAAAGCAGGATGTGCATGTTAACTTGATTTTATAGCAGAATGTTTGATTTTCAGCATTTGTCCAAGATTCATAGGATCACTTTTGAGTAGAAGCATATAGCTTGGGTAAATCTGTGGCAAAAGCATGGGAGGTTTGCAGAAGCCCTTAACCTCTTGAACTTTCCCATGTCATCCTATGAACTCTGAATCTATGGCACTGTTCAAATCAGGAAATGTTTAAAAATGAAAAGCCAAAACTGTAAGCTGCTAGATTTTGTATACAGAACATCTGTGGGGTTTGCAGTTTAACAATCATCCTAATCCTGGTAACATAAGCAAGCTATTGTAAGCACTCATTATAATTTATATAAATTAGCATATGATTTCAGTAGTTGTTTTCTTGTTATTTCAGCTTTATGACAAAATAAACACAAAATCTTCACCACAAATCAGGAATCCTCCAAGTGATGCCGTACAGAGAGCCAAAGAGGTAATGGCTTTAAAGTATATTTTTTTACTACAAAAGTTTGATTGTATTTTAACTGGAACTTATTTTTCTTCATTAAGATGTGTATTCTGGCTCATTATCTGAATTATTTCTGGATTGCTACCATTGCTTACTCAAGTTATGTAACAAGTTGTATAAACTTGCAGAATTCCATTATCTGTGTAAAGATTATGAATATTACTCAGTTTAATAATTTAACTTTTTCTTCAACAATAGTGGTGTTAAAAGGAACACTCCTGCTGGGTAATTGCAGGATATTTTCATGTTCAGGTTATCTCCAGCAGAAATCTGATATTTATAAAATTTAGTCACAAAAAGAAGTATTTTGAAGTATCAGCTTTTTAAATTAAAAAAAAAAAGTTTATCATAGATGGGTCTAAAAAGAGCAGACATGGAAATGGCAGTGAAGGTGGCCCACTAGGACCAAAGATAGACAGAGATGTTCTTAATTCTTATACCTTGCAAATAGTATTTTTTTGCTTATTTATTACAAGTAGTAAAAATAAAAATGTTGTATGATATATTATCATATACTATATATTATCACCAGTGCAGTTGTCAAGGGTAATGTCACAGGAAAACACTGTTTAGAGTGCTGTTAAAATAGAATATTATTTTAAGTAATAACTGAAGTCACACTGATAGATCCCTCAAGTCCTATTCTGCAAAATTTTCTGGCAGTTAATCCTGGGAGATGCTTCCAGAAGCAAAATTCTCTGCTTTCATTGTCCAAGTAGCTGCATGTGAAAACTAAAGTGTAAGAATCAGGTTGCAGGCAAATGAGTTAAAACTTCTTTGCTCCTCCTTCCCAAGTGATAAAGTGGCTCAGATTTTATAAAATCTGGAGTTTGGAGGTGGGGCAGCAGATGGCCCACCTACACTTGGTGTCTTTAACAATTAGTTTTATGAGTGTTTTAATGCTGCTTTTAAACCAACTGTTTTAATAAAAGCAATTGTTTTAATAAATTGAGACGATGTGTGAAAGCAGCAACTGGTGGAGGTCATGAGTGTCACCTCTTAGCACTTCATTCCTGTCACCATATATTTAGCTGTTGGAGGAATACTGTCAACTGAAAACAAACTAACAAACAAAAAAAACAACAACCACAACCAAAACTGTTTCCTTCAAATTTCTGCTTTAATCTCTTTCAGAGAACATTGGAACAAGGTATTTTATTCTCTTGGGGCAGCTGGGTGGGGGCACATTCTCTTAAACCCTTTCCTGTGTCAAAAATGTTGGTTTGTATAATCATTTGGGGATATTCTGACTGAGCAGGAGAGGGTTTTCATTTCTTCAGTACCTTTAAAAGAAAGTTACTTAGGGGCATTTCTCCTCTTATTTTTCAGGTATTGGAAGAAATTTCATGTTACCCAGAGAACAATGATGCAAAGGAGCTAAAACGTATTTTAACACAACCTCATTTCATGGTAAGCAGATCCTTCTCTTGTTTGGGCTATTTTTTTTTTTTTATATATATTCTTTACGTTAGAAAACTTCAGTAAATTCTTAAAGTCTGCAAGTGGTGGCACTGCCTACAATATACCTATTAATAAGTATTTGTAATCTGCTGCTCTGGCAAAAGAATTCGTGTTGCTGCTTCTATTGGTCCTCAGCTGTCAGCAGTTTGGAGTAATGGAATTATGGAGCAGTTTCTCTGTGGTTTTGGGGGGCTGTGTTGCACATGGAAAGAAGAATGAATCATTTTGGATGTCCATAGGTAGAACTGGGATCCTTCTTTTTCTTTTTCCAAAGGTCTTCTTGGGATAAAGGTGTGTGAACTCATTGCAAAATAAGTGTTTATTTAATACTATTTTACAATAAATCAACATCTTGTACAGTCTGCTGAGTTTGTGTTACATATTAACACCTACTGTGTCTGTTTCCCAAATCCGATTTGAGGGAGGTAATTGTCCTTAATTCAGGAATGTTACTGCTTAATAACTTGGTTCAAGTTATTGAAGTCCAGTAACTTGAAGGATTTCTTTTGTTTATGCTGTAGGTAAAGTTCATAAATGGAGAAATAAACGTGTTTGGTTAAATCTGCTGCACACTATTGTCAGCTTAAAATAATGGATTTGACTTTCCCTAACACAAGGATTATATGCAGGAGGCTTTGTGGAATTTGCTCACCTGAAAGCTGAATTACTGTAAGTCTGAAGGATAAACCTAATTTGCATGAAAGAGTGAGCTGAAACCAACCTCCTATTCAGGTATAAGATGAAATCTGGGTAGCTGCATGTCCCAGTGTGTTCTTTTGATGGCCCCTGTAGCCTTGGCTACATTTATTTGAGTACTTTAAATCAGATCAGGACTATGTTTTCAAAGTGCATCTCCTGATTGCCCCTAAACAGTGTTTTGGTTTGTATCACATAAGGGTCTCAGAGCATGCAAAACAACTTTCTTCAGATAAAATTAAACTGAAATGTGTGCCAGGAGCCAGTGTAATCGAGCTGATGGATACTCTGTCCACGGGGCAAATTGGAAGCTGGCCAGAAGAAAAAAACTCCTGCATTGTGTTCAGTGTGTACATCAGGTCCTGACCAACCCATTTGTTTTACTTGTTGATTCATTCCTATTTCACTGCACTAATTGCTAATGCAGACATTGACTTCTTTGTGCCCATTCAGCAACACTCTGGTGTTATTCCCTGGAGATGGTACCTATCTTATCCTAAATTTTGTAACAGCTCTGATTCAACATTTAACAGGAATAGTTGCTTGAAGTAGAACATGTAACAAGAGGGAATGATACTCAGCCATATTGTAAGAAAGATTTTTAAAAAAACCTTTCTCTGATACTCAACTTCATTTAGAATCTGACAGGTTCATTTGATTTACTTTTTTTTGTAATTACCCCGCAGTGTTGCTAAAACATTAAGCACTGTAGAGAAAGAGCATTTTTCAAGTGTAAATTATTTTCAGAGTAGGCATCAATAAAAGCAATTGTGTTATATAGAAATTTCATGTATCAAATCAAGTGACAGGAAAATTGAGTTGAAAATCCTCTTTTTTATGTATCTCTGTCTCTTGATATGCTCATAAATCTAAAACTATTTGCCAGAATTCTTTTGCTGCAAATCTATAAAAAGTATTTTTTATAAGAAATAAGCTGCAATTCCATAACAGGTATTTGTGATGAGGGGTAATTTCAGCAAGTGAGTCTGTGGCATCCCAGGCTAAATTGCTGGTTGGTGAAGTCCCATCATCCCTTTTCCTCCCCATGTTTCATCCTCTCCCTTGTAGTTCTGCCATTCATCTGGAACTGCACTTTAATATTGCCCTGGGCTGAACTAGTAGAAAATTGCTCCAAAAAAAGCCCCAACTAACCATTTAGTAAAAAGAATTTAGGATAACAGGAATGCTGCCAGAGCCAGAATGAGCAAGAGAATAGAAACAGTTCATGTTAGGAAGGAGGGTAAAGCAGCAATTAAACGAGCATAAGTTGGTGTGGATCCATACCTGCAGATACCAGAGAGTCTCCAGATGTCACAGGGGCAACTCCATCCTCTCCATCATTCCCACTCCTGCTGCCAGATGTAGCTTTATGGATTGCAGACTTAAATAAAGTTACTCTTACATTTGTTGTGTTCTGCCAAACTTCCCTTCAGAGCCAAAGCCTTTAAAATAGAGACTATTAAGAAAAGGAATAATTGTATAAAAGAATACTGTCAGCCCACACTCTGTGTGTTTGCCAGATGTTACAGACCAATACTCTGGTTATTAATGCACATTAATTCAGTAATCAATAACACGTAGTAAGCAGGAGTGTGCATTAACACCTGTATGAGAACAGATTATTTTACTATTAACTATTTTTTTATCTAATGTATATCCCTAATCAGAAGGAAAAAAGAGTGTAATCTGTCTTGTTTACTTAATCACAGTGTCAGTGGGTTAAACTGTGTGCAGGCCTTTACAGAACCAAAGCTAGTAAAGTGTTTTTGTAACAGATCAAGTTCAAGGTGTTCTGTTGTTTTAGTTTTCTGTTGTCCTTGTGTGCCTATTGGCTACAGAAATAAATTATCAATTTGGTCAACATGTTCAACATTTCTAATTTGAAGAAATGTATGTAAATTTTGCATGAAGGTCTTTCAACAGATAATTAATTTAAGAATTCCTAAAGTATTGTCAAGTACCTCATTTGTTACGTATGTGCACATTTCAAAGAGCTTTTATTCCACTGCTCAACTTTCAGTATTTTTTTGAGTATGCCGTTTTCATGTGTAAAAGATTCTATTATATGAGTTTCATATGTTGTAGCAATTGAAACATTTGCTGTGCTAGGAGACTTTTGCTTGATGACATACTGAAATTTTGTCCATCTTCATATGCCTTCCTATGATGATCTCTGCAGACAGTGATCCTGCAATACAGCAGAAAGCAGCTGTTCTCATTAAACTTATTTTTAGCAGGATTATCATGTTCTGCAAAGGAAAAACAGGAAAAAAACAAATTATCAAAATTAGCAGAAATGCATGAAAACAGGCATCTTTAAGTAAGGTCCAATAGGAATCTTTTTATTAAATGTTTTCAATATTAAATTGAGCTTGCTGTACTTTAATGTCTGGTATTTCTTAATTTGTGTTCGTTTTTGTGAACACACTCAAAAGTCATTTAGCATAATTATGGACTTTTAAAATGCTGGAAGTGCCATATTTTAACCTCCTACAAGGTGAATATTATTGCTAAAAATAATAAGCAGGGCATATATTTGATATGAAACAAATGTAAGAATCTGAATTACATAAGAAATGGAATATTAAAGCATGGAGAATATAACAGATGCAGGCAGGGGTACAGAATCACCTCCAAGGTCAGTGTGTCCAACCATTAACCTACACTGGAGTAACCACACATAAATGGACACAAATAAATCAAATTTTAATTAAATATTATTAAAGTGGTTCAACTTGCATATATATTCCAAATCTTTAATATAAAATGTTGATTCGGTAGTGCAGACTAATGGAGAGGAATTGTTGTGAGTTCAAGCTTAGTGGTTGACAAAATAAGATGAAAAATAGAAAATACAGATACAGGTTAGTATTTAACTAAAAATAGTATGTGTGTAGGTGGGCTTGAAACACTGGAAAAAAGGGAGGGAATATGGGCAAAGCATTGTTAATTTAGGGAATTCTGTTCCATAGTTATAATGCCGAATTCCCATCTGTAGTTTTAAACTAATTTGAGGAATGGAAACATAAAGTGTTAAGAAATTACCTTTTATAACATGGTACACTTTAGAAGTGTTACCCTGGGAAAAAAATTTAGGATTTTGTAGAGGTCATGAAAGTCCAATTTCTGCCTTGGATTCCACTTCAGGAGTGCATCTTGTAGGCGTTTTTTTAGCACTTTCTTTGGTGTAAGTTTTGCTTAAACATTTTAATAGAAGACTTAAGTCATTGCAGAATCAGATTTCTCTGCCAAAACAAGTTCTAGATGAGTCAATCTCAAGCCTTGCAAGGCTGATGGGTTTTGCAAGCTAAGAGCTATGAGCATTTAAATGAAACTTAGCAAGATATTAACTATAATATAGATGGACCTCATGGCGGTGGTGGCTCATACATCTACTGTTGTAGAGAGATTGTAGGAACTAGACTTGATTTATCAGTCCTTACCTAGGAATGATAAGCCTTTTGGGTATAGAGGCAGATTCTGTCTCTGCCCTTGATTAGTAGAGGAGTAGAACCATCATGTTCACATATAAATTGGATTTAGTTTTTGGACAGAAGCGAGGTAGTTGTATATTAAATGTTGAATACAGATGGGAAATGGATGTGACGCGGGACTCTTGGAGGCGTCCTGGAGAACACTGGAATGTCATACCAGAAAAAAAGCCTGGCACTGCTGAATACTGGTTTGCTAATATTTCAGCTTTGTCCAACTTTTCTCTCATATTGTGTGTACGCTTTTTACAGTTGTACAGGATACAGGTCTATGCTGCACCTTAGAGTTCCTACAGTTGGTTTTTCTGCTTATCAAAGGTACTTAAGCATAGTTAATCAATTAGCTGTTATACCATTCTCTGCATCAAGAAACAGTAAAGCCTAGTGAAGCAGTATTTTAGCAGTTTGTTGGTTTGCATTCTAATTTTTGTCACGCATTTTGAACTCAGGGTGGTGGTGCTGAGTCCATGTTCTAGGGGAAGGGGAGAGTATGGAAGGAATTGTGATAATAAACAACAAAAAAATTGTATTTCATTCTTTAAGTTAGTATTGATCCACAGTCCGTCTTCATTAGAGCGAAATACCATGTGATTTGAGTAGCTTTCCATTTTACTAGAGTAATTATTATAGAACAGTTTGCACAGAAAGATAGATTCCTGATTCTCTGTCTATGCACATGAAGATGGATTCACTCTGACACCCTGCAGTTGTCGAGAGGATGAGGGGAAGGGAGGCAGAATCATTCTCACTGAAGTAGCTACAGTAAAAATCACATTAACTCATGCAGGTTTTAGAGGCTCAATGTACATGTGGGCATTTGCAGTCTGATGACGTTTATCTTAGACTCCTTAAGGGAAAAGTTCATCAATAGAAAATGGGGCACAAATATCTTGGATTTCCTTGAATTTCTCAAAAGCTTCAAAAACACAAGGAACGAGCGAGGGACATCGGAGGTGACGGAAATCTGATGTTTTGTTGCTGTCATCTCCTCTAGGCCTTACTTCAAACCCATGATGTAGTGGCACATGAAGTTTACAGTGACGAAGCGCTGAGAGTCACCCCTCCTCCCACCTCTCCGTACCTGAACGGGGATTCCCCGGAGAGCGCCAACGGAGACATGGATATGGAGAATGTAACGCGGGTCCGGCTGGTGCAGTTCCAGAAGAACACAGATGAGCCCATGGTATGGAGGGATACTCACTGTTTGCCTTGACACTGTGCTGGTAAAGACCAGTATTATGATGATTTCAGTGTCAGTTTCCTCACTTTGAGGGTTGTCAATAAACTAGAATAGTTCAGCAGCCACTGTAGATATTTATCCTCCTTGAAATGCTTTGTGTTCACTCACACTGCTCCTGTGCCACAAGGGCTGGGTTTGTTTAAAAGCAGCCTTGTAGTAGTTATAGCTAAATTAGGCCTTAATCCCAACTGGATTTGCACTTCAGTATAAAATCACATTTTTCACAAACCAGATATTTACATACTCATGTTGAAGTATTGCATCTTCACTTAGAAATAGTATTTGGTTTTATTGCTCATCTTGAAGTGAGTGGCAAAGATTTTATTTTAATCTTAAAATTTATACCCTCCCTTCAAGCTTTCAGGAAGTGATTATTCTTAACCACTCAAAACTCATAGTGCTTAATATTTTATTTTAAAAGTATAAACATTTCCTTTTTTCTAGGGAATCACTTTAAAAATGAATGAGCTGAACCACTGCATTGTGGCAAGAATTATGCACGGAGGAATGATTCACCGGCAAGGTAATTACATCTCATGAAGAGTTTTGTCTTCAAACACAGTCATTTTAGATCATTTTGTACAAAGTGTGTACATTCTCCTGATTTTGATTGCTACTATTCCATAGCAGTGTATCTCTGTGTCTGCATGGACTCCTGCTAACTGCTTTAGTTACCTTCCAGTTGCAGATGGCTGCCAGTATTTTGAGGTGAGGGCCCACTGTGTTTCATTTAGGTCTTAATTAGGATAATTACTCTTATTACTGAGTATAGCTCAGCAAGAGATTGAAACACCAATAATTTCTGGAGCTGTACTTACTTAATCCACTGTTTTAAAAAAAAAAAAAATCCTTACGCAAGTAGCAGTATTTTCCCTTGCAAAAATGGAAGAACCTTGTTCACACAGTTCTTGAGGAGCTTTGTATTTTTGGTGTTAAAGCTCACAAAAACGGGGTTTGAAATAAAAATATTACTTGTGCCTAGATTCTAAATCTTTTTTTTCAGTTTTCACTACAGCTACAACAAACCCTGCAAACATGTATTTTTTTTCTCATCCCCAGTCTTCTTTTTGTCATTTTGTGTGTTCAGATCAGATGTCCAAAGGTAACTGGTTTTTGCCCTACTTTAAACAGGTGAACTTCCCTGCTAGGTTGGTGGCTGCAGGTTTGGATTGCACCTTGAAAGGGTTACTTTACTTCTTTCAGACTGCCTTTTTTTCTTTCGATGAAAACAAAAATCTTCATCATTTTTCAGACCAAAGTTCCCTCTAGCCTACTGTTCTATTTCAGAGGAAGCTGGGAACAGATAATTAGGAAGACAAAACATAAATTCACTTTGCCTTTCTGATATGATAAAATCTGTCAGGAAGCAGGAAAGACAAAAGTTTACGTACAAGCAAAGATGCAATTCAGACAGACCTCTATATTCCTTTAGAGGACTTTCTGAATTTAAATTTATTTGGCTTCAAACAGTGAGTTTTAAAAGGAGATTGCTCTAAGACTCACAGGAAGAAGGTTTCCTTCCAGCTGTGCTTAGGTAGTGGTGATGCTCTGCAGAGTATTGCTTCACATGGCTGTGTTCCATAATGGGGCTAATAAAACTTTTAACACCTGATAAAACTGAGTAAAATATCCAACTGTGCCCATTAAAACTCTGTTCTTTTTAATTATACAGTGTCTTTTATTTCTAAAGATTGGGGAAATTTAACCTATTCTCTATGTGCTTTGTCTAACTAAGGTAGTGCTTCTGCACTAGGTAGTTTGAAAATGAGCTGTACTTCAGTGTTTCTGTAGTATGGTCATTTTTTTTTTAATGCTTTTAATTCTGTTAATGCTCTAGATGCCTCTTAGCTTCGCTGCTTCATTTTCACATAACTATTTTAGAATATTTTTACTCAATAGAACAACCCAGGTGTAATTCAGCAGTGATCTCGAGCACCACGTTTGAATCCTATTGATAGGGCCTGTGCCTTGCATTGGTTTTGGGGAGTGTTGTCATTTTTTTCTCCTGTCTCTTTTTGCTGTATGGAAAACTGTATTGCCGGGCAATAACAGCAATGTCTGGATAATAAATCTACTGTGAGCGTTACAGGAACTGTATAATTTCAGGTCCAGCAATATTAAGTACAAACTACACAATTCCCAGTCACAAAATAGTAGCTGCTGTGAAGTTGCCTCCTGTCCCTAAGCCAGCTCTACCTAGTCCTGGTGATTGAAATTGTCTTTATTCAAAAGGTGGCAGAGTTGAAATGGGAATAAAGGCTTTTAAAGATTCCATCTACTTGCAGCTTCCAGAGCATTCAGTAAAAATGAAACACCAGTGTCAGTCATTAAAAATTGTCTGTTTGTCATTGACATGTATGCCAAATGTCCATTCTTTATTCCCAATTTTTATGTATACTTCTCCTTACAGTCATGAACATAACAATATTCACTTCTGTCAGTGACAAAAATGGGAAATGCTGCAGAAAAGGGGATTTTATTTGGTACAGGGATGTTACTGAATCTGATTCTCAGTCTAATATGTAATGCCATCAGTTTTATATTTTGAATAATATTAAAGTATCTTTATACTACTCCAGGCCATATAGTGTTTTTGATTCAATATTACTGTTTAATAACAAAAACATGTTTTTCCTGCGTACTTGGTAGAATGCCTAGGCATCTCTTGCTGTGTGTTCACTGCACTCTGAGAGATTTGTAGCTAATACAAAGCCCTTTTCTGAATCTAGCAAAAAAATTATTTCAATGTTGTTGTCTGTTTATGCCTTTATATGAATATTAGTGCTGTGTTACAATTATCTCAGTTTGTGGAAACACATCTTGAGGTGATTGTGTGTTTGTTAACTCCGCAGGTACGCTACATGTAGGGGATGAAATCAGAGAAATAAACGGAATCAGTGTCGCAAATCAAACTGTAGAACAGCTACAAAAAATGCTTGTAAGTACCTGAAGTCTTCCTCCATAAAAGTGCTTGTCTTATTTTGTCAAAACTTTTGTGTACTAACTTCCCCTTTTTCTTGTGTTCTTGATAGACTACATGTGCACGTAACAAGAAGTTCTTTCTGTTTGTAACTGTTGTGCTCGCAGTTACTGAAGTTACAAAGGAAAAAAATGTTGCTTTGAGCTCAGTCTGTCTTTTTCCAGGAAAACTCCACCTTGGGCCTTGCTAGTAGAGTCTGTTTGTTATTTCTGGAACAATTTTTAATTTTTCTGCAAGCAACCCTAACTTGAGATCTTGGATGGTATCACTAATCCCGGACAAGCTTAAAGGGAAATAACATTTTTTTGGGGTCACAGTAAGCCAGCCAAAGAGAGAAAGGGGGGAAACTCTCAGATGTCTTGAAGTGATGTGCTCACATTTCTGCCCAGATTGAGTCCCACAGAAGTCAGCCCTGTGGCGGCACAAATATTCAGATTGCCATTTAAGAAAATATGTTGTCACAGTCTGCTGCTGTTCTGCAGTTACTACTTGTTGTGAATATTCTTACACAATAGTAAATGCAAAGTAGCAGACTCCATGTTCTGTTTTGATGAAAGACTATTTTTGACATTCCTACCTTTATTACAGTAAAATGCAGCTTCCAGAAACTGAATACAGGTTTGCTATTTAACATCTATGATGAAAGGGAAGAAAATGCCACTTTGGTAGCAAAGACTGTAGATGACAAGAGTATAGCTACAAATAAATGGTTGACATGGAAGACACCTACACATCTCTGAATCTGTGGTGTTAAAATACAGTTCTGGGTCTAGGCATTCAAAACGTGGTCAGGTGAACAAAGTGGTAATGTACATTTATACTTAAGATTAATCAGGACATTTTCACTGTTTGTTTATAGGTGGTATGACAACTTATCCATACCATTTTAGCTTTTCATACTTGAATTGTGGTGTTTTCCTTTCAAGCATTAATAATTTGGAGATTTTTCTCTTCAGTGTTAGTCTCAAAGTGCTTCTCTTTCCACAGAGGGAAATGCGTGGAAGTATTACCTTCAAGATTGTGCCAAGTTATCGCATGCAATCTTCATCCTGTGAGGTAATGAATTTAATGACCCATCCCCTTTCTTCCTCAGTCCTGTAACTAACTGCCTGCTGATGGCTGAATGTTACTGCTTTCTGGGAAATTGTTTCTGCCTGTCCTGTTAGATCACGCACACCAATTTTACAACAAAGATAACGGAACACGAGTAGGCCCCACCTACCTACTCAGCCCTGCCTTCATATTCATCTCATCAGCACCTTAACTAACTCTTTACAGCCTATTAAAGAAAAAAAAATAGGAAAGGGGATCCTCGGCTTATGCTTTTAGGAAGCCCCTTTAAAATATGACCATTTAAACTCATTCTTCAGGAAGTCTTATGAAAAGTTCCTAAGCTGAGAAACAATCCTCCTGTTTTTTAGGCTTTAAGCATTATACTGCTGCTTTGGGCTGTTAAGGGTTAATTGAAGAGCCTGTTTCTGTATAACCCTGTTGAGGTAAATTTGTGATGGTTGTGTGTAACAGTTACATGTGGCTTAATATTGTGTTTCCATGAAAAAAAGGTCTTTGTCACTACAGAAGAAGAACAGATTTGGAGTTGTTGCTGAATTAGAAACTTGGTATTACGGCTTTTGCACAGCAACGTTTAATTCCCTTCTGCTCACAAAGTTATGTTCCAGATTGCAACTGAAGGGAATTAAATTGTAGAAAATGGCTGTTTGAGAGCCACTGTTCCAGTCTGAGCATACAGATGGCATATGCAGCGTGTAGATGATGCCAATCTCTCCGTGCCACATGCTTAACTGCGCAAACAGCTCCCGAATTAGAATTCCCAGAGTGAAATCACAACCCCCGCTGAAGTCAAGCACCTTATCTTAATTAGAGCTGTGATTTCACCCTAATTGTTCTTGTGTCTCAGCAGATGCTAGAATACACAGAAACTGCTATTGAGGTTGTCAGAACAATCTGTTTGCAAGGAAAAAAATTACTGCTTTTTGGTTGCCTTCTGTACTTCTAGTAGAATTCAACAAAAACTGAAAGGTTTTAGGGGTAGAAGGTTTGACAGAGTTTCACCTATGAGGCCAATTTTCTTAAAATAAATATGAAACCAAAAGTTTTTCATGAAATGCAAAGGCTTTTAAAAAAATTGCAGCGTGCTGACAAATCCATGTATTGACTTCACACTGCAAAGAGGAATAGTAATAAAAGATACCTCACTTCCCATTGTTGAAGTACAGAAACTGGTGAAACTGCAGACTTGCTGGGAAGATGTTTATTTGGAAAAACTCAGCATACAGCTTTAAATTAATACTGTTAGGTGTCATTTTAGTAATAGCAGATCATCTCTTTTCTTTAGCTCTGTGTCCTTAGGCTTTTCATTACTATTTATTTCACCAAAAAATGTAAAATAGACTCTTACTTACCTTTCTTTGGAAAAAATGGCTAAACTAGAAATGTGTGATCAAAGAGAAAAAGGAATCATGTCTAATTATCACACTCTGTAGCATTTAGCATTCATTTAGTCAGAGATGGATGAGTCTTTTCCACCTGCTCAGCCACACTAAGACTTTGGTTGATTTTCATCAGTTACAAGTGTACACAAAAACCCCAGTGTTTTTAAATCATCCTGTTAAAGCATCACTAGTCCTTTGGTACACAGAGAATTTTTGTCACTGAATTTTTCAGGAAGGTGATTCAGATGATAAATCTAATTTTTAACCATTGATAAAGACTAAAACTCAGTGTTGACTGACATTACTAAGACACAGAAATCTTGCTTCTCGTGCCCTCCAGCAGGATAAATAGAGAGATATTTGGTCTTCACTAGTATAACCTTCCTAGTTAAGGTATTTTTTTGGCAATACTTCAGTATGTATTTGTTTGGTTCCCCTCCTCCTTCAGTCATGGACTGGTGCTCATGTAGTGTAGTTTTATCACAAGAGGAATATAAGACAGAATCGAGAAAGTGGGGGGTTTGAGGCTCCTACCAGGATCACATCATTGGATTGCAAAACATCTTCTTAATCTTGAATAAGAAAAAACTAAGTATTAATAGAATCAGAGGTGATGTGCCTTTTGTTTACAATCTTAGGCCTTCACAAGGGTGAGGAGAGCATGGAATGGCTTTTTTTTAATAACTGGGATTTGAATTTCACTTGCCATATTTGTCTTCTTTTGAGTAGTCATTTAAAATAAGTGTTATTTTCTAAATATTGAGCCATTTCTGCATATTTAAGGAAGTCTTTCCTACACTATGTAATTCAGGGTCACTAGGCAGTTTTCAAAATCTCAGCTGAATAATTTCAAGTTTCTTAGGCATTTGTGGCTTTTCCTGCACCCATGCCTTCCATTCACTTACCAGACCTCCTATTTCATGGAGCACACCTTGTTTGAAAACATAATACTTTTAAATTCCCTTGTGTGAAACTTGGATCAGCTGATGTGGTGTGAGGTAACCTCTTTAGTCACTGGTGTGGCAAATGACCTCAGTTAACACAGATATTTAGATAACAAGGGGCCAGTGTTGCTTTCTTCATCAGATACCCAGAAAATTGCAGATTTACATAAATGTGAACTTGAGTAACTATTGCAACACATCCTTCTTATGGATGATGGCTGTGTGTGCTGTTCATATGTTTCAGTTTTATCCCGCTGAGCAAGCATTTTGCTCTGGCTACATTTGCATTCTTTCTTTGTACTGACACAACACCCCCAGTAACATTTTATAGTGTCAGATATGTGAGAACAGTAAGGGAAATCCTTTTTTTTAACAAAAAAAAATTCTTTATAAACATTCTTTATGTTGCAGATTGTCTTTGTGAGACTCTTACGTTGTTTTATTAAGAAGAAAAGCTTTTATAAATACGAGATTTTAAAAGTCTGGTGGTAATTACCATGGATTTTTTTCCTTTAGTCTTCCATGGTTTCTCTTAGTGTTCAAACTATGAGTATTTTTATAGTCTTAAACTTTTTTGGCATTTGTATTAAAAATACTGGCAGAAGTGTTCCTTGAGCAAGACTGAAATGTAGAACTATTTTCAGATTTTTGGAAAGTCTGTCTGGTTTTTCTGTTGGGGGTTTTGATTTTGGTGGTTTTCTTGTTTTGGGGTTTTTTTCGGATCTGGCAGCAATGCCATTGATCCAGCTGTTTTTGTCAATATCTAATTTGATCAGGTTGTATTTATTCGACATAATTGGGTTCTGCTATAGGTTTGCATCTCAAATGCATTGGTTTATCATTCCTAAAGAATGATGCCACACCTAAGAACAAGGAATCAACAGGAAAGTGGGTTTGCCATAATTTGAAAATAATTGTGGTTGTTTCCTCTAAGGCTCTGGCTCTGTGGTTCTTTGACTGAATAGTAATGACCCCAAAGATTCCTCTGTTGTTTTTTGTCTTGCACTGGAGAAGACTGGGAAGTCCAGACAGTCAAGTTTACTGATACACAATGATAATAACCTTTCTACATTACTCAGAATGTAGAACACTCCAAGTGTTTTTCTGCCCCTACTCCCAGGAAAAGTGGGGCTTTCACTGGTTTACTGGAGAAACAAACTCACAACCAAAACTGAAGTTTTCCAGGCCAGTCCTAAGCAGTTCTGTTATTCTACAAGCATTTCTTGCTTATTGATTTGTCTCATTAAATTGTGCATAATACAGTTTTTCTCCTAACTTTTGAGTCTATATTTTTTGAAAAAACACCCATCCCTAGGAAAATAACAATCTAAATGCCTTTGAAATTGTGGCAGAACAGAACAGCCTAATTATGTAAAAGTCATACATAAAAATATGTCTCTTGACTAACTTGTTAGATTATTTCTGACAGTACTGAAATCACCAATAGCACCGAAAATGTATATTTTCCTCAGTATGTTATGATGAACATTTGCTTTGAATAATATGCTGTCTTATGTTGAGAATTGTTGGAGGAATACAAATCAAAACATTCTCAAACCAAGAAAATTTCCTTCAAAGGCAGAATCCTTCAAGACTGTCCAGAAATAGTGGCATTCTTTAAACTTGTTTTTCTCCCAATGATTTGGGTGTTTGCATCAGTTTCAAAAGCTTTCCCTTGCTCCTTACTAAGCCATTACTGACAAAAAATCATAACAAACCATATTGAAAAAAAATTCAAAATTAATTTTTCACCTCTTGAAAGTGAGAAGATAACAGAGACAGAATGCTGATAATCCATGCACCCAAAAAAAAAAAGAGAATATTGATTCCTTTAGGCCTTTTTTTTTTTTTTTTTTTTAAAGTAATGAATGGTTTATTTGCTCTCATTTATGCTGGAGTGATTTTGTAACTAGAATTAGAGCTGATTTTCCCCATTCTGTTACCCATTGCAAGTATTTGTGGAGGCAAGTTTTGTTCCTAGGCATGTGGCATTAATCCCTGATTAATGTTGCACGAACAGTTTAGCTCCAGGTCTGGGTTCTTAATTTGTTCACAAAAGGTACTTGTATTGATAAAATATGATAGGATTAACTTTGTTTGCTTAGAAAACTGTTTTAGCCCTTTTTCTCTGCTGTCCTTGATGTTACACAAAATGACCAGACATTCCTAAGATGACCTTTGACGTGGAATATTATATTCCAGAATTCCTTTGAGGGTAAAAGGGATTTTTATTTTTTTCACAATGTGTAGAGTGGATTATTTTATTTCTGGAAGAGATGGCTCAATTATCATGGAATTAAGCACTATACAGTCAAAGTGGCATGTGAGAAACATTGCTCTGAAAAACCCAGTCAGGAATTCCTGTTATCCCTCCTGTATTCCCAGTATCACCCTGTCTGCTGTCTCTTCACTCAAGTGTAGGGCCACACTCGTAGTCTGGGTCAAGGGAAATGGCTTTTTCAAAGTGTTATATTTTGGCAAGGTTTGATACTTTCAAGCCCTTAAGGATGTTGGAAGAAAACCCCCATTTGTGCTGTAAAATGGATGAGAAGTGAGGAGAGAGAATCCAGCTTCCTTCTCAGGCCCCAGCCTCAGTGTCTTTGAGACTGCAGAGAGATGCATCTTGCTGAGTAAAGACTGATCAACACCACATAGCTGAAAAAATATTTAGAAACATCTTTAAAACAGGATATGGGCCTCATTCTATTCCAAGTACTATTCAGAGTGTAGCTTTCAGGTATTTTAACCAAGACTGGTGTATGACTAAGGGCCGGTAGCATTGTCAGCCACATGAGACCTCAGAAGTCCCAGTTATTAAAAAGCTGAAGGCAACATAAAGGTAGTTATTAACTCAAATAAATCAAAATGTCAAACCTGAATCTTAAGCTATGGAAAAACTTTTCAGATTTACAGAGTTTGAGGTGTGGAAACTTTCACAAATGAAGCAGCTAAGCAATTGGTTATAAGGCTGTGGATGTAACTGTTCTTTGAAATATATCTGTGTTCCTGTGATAGTGTTGTGTTGTTAATGAACCTTGTGTCTTATTTCAGAGAGATTCCCCCTCTACATCCAGACAGTCCCCAGCTAATGGTCATAGCAGCACTAACAATTCTGTTTCGGTAAGATTTCCAGTTCCACACAGAGAAAGTGTGAAAGTTTTGTTGGTGCTCATCTGCCATTACTGTTAAACTTATCATGTGGTCAGTGGAAAATTTTGTCCTGCTGAGAGAACCCAGGTTATTGCATATGTAACTCCCCGTTTTCTTTTTTTTTTTTTAAAGGGCTTTTTCCAACATATTCTTCTCATTAAAAGCCATACCGTGAATTAAATGTTAATAACTGTACTGTGACACTTCAGTCATCCTTAAATCATTGTCAGCACTTTCCTCAAAACTAGGCAGAGGTTTAAAGTGGAAGTTTTTATTTCCATCCTGAGCTTTGGAAGCAGAGTTTGAAGGAAGAGTAACTGTGCAGTTGGTATCCCAAGACATTTTAGATTTTTTTTTTTTTCTTTTAAGTTTTGTGTTTTGAGAGCCCTCTGGAACGTGTACTGGTTTCCGCTATCTGAGTTAAGGAATTGGTGTGCTCTCTGCTGTCGTGGTACGTGCACATACTGTGTGAAACATGAGCCTTGCCTGGGTATGGAAAGCAAAAGGAAGTGGCTTTAAACTGCACTACAAACCAAGCTATTACCATCACATCTTTAACACAAAGTACTTCTGTTTTGTATGTATTCAGGTAGAAAAGTGCTGTCGATCTCCTGTTCTTCCTAAAGTACATTAATGTTAAAATTCGTGTTGTTTATCATTTGTTGTTGTTTGGGCCAGTGTAGTAACTACACACAAGTTTCTTCAGTGAGTGCTGTCAATATCGTGAGTTCATGGGACTAGCTAAAAACAAACAAAAAAAACAAAACCAAGTAACTCTTTCTTTAACTATTAATAAAAATTGCAACTTAGACATTATTTGCCACAAGGTAAAGTGCTTATTAATTAGTAGAATGAAAAATAATTGTGTGAATGAAAAATTTAAGACATTTTTGTGAATTAAATTGAATTTATAACATGATAAGTAGTTGTAATCTTAATTCTCAGCACAATTGATCACATTATACATTTTTAATCACAAGTTTTTTAGTATTTATAGCAGCCTCTCTCTTTTAAAAGCAAAACTTAAGTATTAAGTGGAAAAGGCATTCACATAAAGAGCCTCTTTCACTTGGTGGTGCTTTTGTGTTGAAGATGCTGAATTATTTATTAAAAAGCACATTCTTTATCTGCTTAAACTTTTTACCTGCTTTCTTCAGCTTGCTGCTAAACAGCCTGGGTTTGATTTTTCTTTAAGAAAAGAATTATTTCTAAACATGGGTCAATGCTTTATACTTTTGTCTAACTTACCATTTTACTGTAACGTAGTATGAATCACTAACAAACGGTGTTATGTACCCTTAAAAAGTAAAATGAAAATTTCTTCTCCTGGGTTGACTTTATTCTGCAGGACTTGCCATCGACAACACAACCAAAAGGACGACAGGTGAATAGAAATCCTCCATGGGAATTTTTGTAAACTTAGCTGCTAGCAAACATCCCTGCTTACCTTTTTCCCCCTCATATTCTGTATGTGCTGGACTAAAACATTTAAGCTTGGAAAATTTGTTCCATTTTTTTCATTTTTCTTTTTCACTCATTTGTTTGTGGCTAATTCAAAATAGCTTTTTTTGTTGTTTTCATGTGTCCATTTAACTGGAGATGTTGATTTAGTTCAGAATGCATTAATAGACTTCCTGTTGTGCAGTGTCCTGTTGTAGTGGTTCTGTTCAAACCCATGACACCTGTGCAGGTTTTAATCTTAGAGGAAAGCTCAAATTTCTATTTTAGCTGGCATGGAAACAAGTAGGGCAGGTGTCTAAAACTCTAAAATACTGTGCTGACAAAGATTTCGAGTCTTGAGTTTATCTGAAACTAATTACTAACATTAACAAAGCTCTTCAAAAAAAAAAAAACATTAAGGACAGTTTCTGTTAAGGTTTGATAAATCTGAAGATGGTCTCTTAAAATTTCAGTCTTAAATCCCATATTCAATAACCTCCTTTGACTTTGTTACCTTGACCTGCTGGTTGTGCAAGTCATCACAGACCAAAGAAAGATGTTCCCTCTACAGAGAATTCCAAGAAAGCCCATAGGGGCTCCTCAGAGGATTCCCTATCATTTTCTTTGCAATATTAAGAATTTTTGGTTTTTTACTGCAGCCTCCAAATGAGCACATACTGTCAAGTGATTTGTGATTCATCTCAAGTAACTGCTCCAGTTATATATAGTCATTCCAGAATCTACCTCTGAATTTTTAACTGAGTACTCAGCCTCCTTCTCTACCAGGAATTTTTTTAATAGCTCTTGCAATTCCATTCAAGAAGTCAATCAGCTACTTTAACTCTTGTCTTTGAGAATCTTTTTATATTGCTGTCTGGTTGAGCTGTCTAGAACTTCTAGTACAAGAATGGTTTGCTCTCACTTCACTTCCCATTTTTAAAGGTCTCTATGGTTCTTTCAGCTTTCCCTTTTCTTCTGAAGACTCCAACTGCCTGAATGTAAACCTGGAAAGGCTCCATGGTACACCTTCCAAACATTTATATTAGGTTTCCATTTGGTCCTCATAGGGTATTTTCCCCAGGAGAAGAAACTTTGTTCAAGGCAATGTCAAAATAATGGTGTTTCTCTTACTCACACCATTTATAATTACCTGATTTTTTCAATTTTTACCTGATTTTTCCCATTGAACCAACATCTTTTTCTTGTCATCCTGGAAAACATTAAGGGCTTGGAAAACAGATACATGTTTATGTATGAGGAAGTCTGTAAAATTCCATGAATTGCCAGTATATGGTGGATAATGGCTCAAGCTGGAGCAGGGACTTGAAAAACAGGGACATTTCTAGACAGTGAAAATACTGCTGATGTTTCTAGACCAGTATTAGATAAGCTTCAGGCAAAATAAGGGATCAGCTCAATATTGATTACTTCATGGAAAACAAATTAATAAACATAACTGGTTTCAAAATATCCTATTTCTCAGGTAATTAAAAGAAGGTGGGTTGCTTTTTTAAGCTCACTCAATGCCCAGCAGAACAAGGGTCAGATTTAATATATTAAAAGTTGAGTTCTGTATTGGTGTTGTCATCTGATGCTCTCACTGCAAACCAATAAAAATACATCAGATACAAGATAGAAGTGATTAGCCATTTTAAGTTAATTTATTCATATCTCAGTGTGCAGATTGGATTACTTTTTTAAGTGCCATGAATAGTGCTAACACTGCATACTTACAGCTATTTCTGGAGCAGAATTTGAGCAAAGTTGAAAAGTGATTGTTGCAGTTTGTAAGAAGGTTATTACTTTGCAATGCAACTGTTGGGCTTTTTTTAATCTAGTCAAATTTTAGTAAGAAAATCAGCAGTATGTGTATACAAGGCTGTCTGAGATGCTGTAGGGTGGTGTTTGAAGTTCATGAACTACAGAAATTATCCACCTAGGGTATGACATTTAATTTTGATTTTAAGATCCTTGGTTGTAATTGGCAACCAAAACTGGAGATCACTTTTATTTTTATTTTCTAGAGTTGAGACCTCAGTAACACACAAAGATAGGATTGGTATATTAGTTTAAATTGTGAAGTCCGAGTCTGGATTCTTTCTGTTAATGTTCCTTAGAGAATAACTTGCTCAAATCATGAGTTTTATTTACACAGGAACAGACTTTTACTGAAAAGCCCATACAAAGAACTTCCACATTCCTCTTTAGTAACTCTGTGATAGGTCCAATACAGGACCTCCTGAAAAAGATTTTTTTAAACGTCTTAAATCTTTAAAATTCTCATTCTAAAGATCACTAATAAAGCCTAAGTTCTTTATACTGTCCAATAAAATTTCCTACCTCAGAAATTTTTAAAACATACCATGGGAGTTCAGTTGGAAAGTGTATTACAAATTGAGTTGTAAGGTGCTGGCTTATGTTCTGTAATGATTAGTGATAGTTAATAACTATTAGAGAGACTCTATGAGAGTTTATTACATTTCTGCTGTTCAGGTTCCATAGAATGTAGAAACCATGAGCTGTTGAAATAACATCATATGTCTCCATCGTTTGCTGGAGGGGGCATTTTCATTTTCAGCTATCACTTACGCTTTGGCACCTTCCTTTTTTGTTTCTTTCTTTGCTTGTTGCAACCAATATGTGTAGCTGCATTCACAGATCAGATTTTCACCTGTTACTCTGAATGCCGTATCAGTAATAATACTGCAGTGTCTCTTATAAACTCTTTTTTTTGTAGATCTATGTAAGAGCACAATTTGAATATGATCCAGCAAAGGATGACCTCATTCCCTGCAAAGAAGCTGGCATCAGATTCCGAGTTGGTGATATTATCCAAATCATTAGCAAAGATGATCATAACTGGTGGCAGGGTAAACTTGAGAACTCCAAAAATGGTACTGCAGGTCTTATTCCTTCTCCTGAACTTCAAGAATGGTATGACTTATGTTTTCTATAAAAATGAACTTAGTTGTGATTTTATTTCTGTCTCTCATACTTTTCACTGTTGTATAGCTAGTTTTTTGAATTTTTTTTCCCTTTTTTTTCTCAGAGTCTATATATTGACTCAATTTGTGTGGCATTGATTTTTTTTCTCTCATATATGCATAGCAGTAAGGGTTACATGCAATATCATATGTGTGATTACATTGAAAAAAATAATTCCTCTGTTAATAAACAGTGTGTTTTCTGGTATACTGTAGGAAACTAGGATTGAAGATGGCTACATGCAAATAGGTTATATAAGAGGGTCAAATAATTTCTCTTTCAGCTTCTAAACAGGGGTTTCATTAGCATTGCTTACATGCAAGTGCTGCAGGAATAAGGTCTTAGCAAGATACCAAGCAAAAAGGTCATTGAGGGAGTTTCAGGGTTTTCTTTCCTTTTCATTTTTCATGTGAATGTCAAAAAGCAGAAAAATCTCAATGCTAAGATTCCTGAATGATAGGTTCAGTGAACAGTAATGGCACTGAGCAGTGCAAAGCCTTTAAACAGCCTCTTGCAGGAGCTGTTTAGGAAAAAATTGAAATGCATCATCACAAATTCTGGCAAGCAAGTCCTGGGCCTTGGAAGATACGGCCATAACTCAACAAAGTTTATCAACATGGATAGTCTAGCCCAAAATACTTCATACAGGATTTGCTCCATAAAAGAATTGGAGTTCTGCACGGGGTTTAACAGCTCCTGTGCCTCCTGGACTGGCTAAGGGAGATTTTTTCAGAAGAGAAACAGAGGCACACAAGACCTTTAGTTCCATCTCCTGAGCTCTGTGCAAGCCCTGGCATAAGGGAGGCACAGGTGTACCTTGCAGTGCTTCACCCCAAAGATCACCTTCCAAACAGTCCCACAGCACCACTTGCTCTGCAGTAATTCAGACCATGGTGGTCTTTCCAGACCTTGTGCTCTTCCATTCGGATCTGCTGCAGAATGGTCTGGATTCATTTCAGCAGCTGCCCTTCCTCCCATGCTCACTTCATCTGTGAGCTTCCATCATCTACCATTAAGAAAATATTCTTCCATCAAAATACCCCTATATATATATATATATATATATGTTCTTTTAAGTCATCAAAACAAAAATGTTGTTAAAAGTTTTACTGTTTTCTTGTTCTATAAAAAAAGTCTTACTTTTCTAATTCATTCTGTGCAGCTTTTTTAAGATCCTTGATTACAACAGAAAATGTTTCTTTCTCCTCCATATGTCAGGCGAGTTGCTTGTATTGCCATGGAGAAGACCAAACAGGAGCAACAGGCCAGCTGTACTTGGTTTGGAAAGAAAAAAAAGCAGTACAAAGACAAATATTTGGCAAAGCACAATGCAGGTATGAACAAAAAATGCAGGTATCTTTAACAGGTTACATTCTTTGCAGTTTAAGCCTTGCCATTAATTGTTCTGCTGGCACTCTTATATGAACCTAATGAGTTACTTAGGAAAATATAAGTAAAATTCTAATTACGCCAACGTTACTCTGCTTGTTCTTTGCTATTTAAGCCTAGAGCTTAGTCAGTGAGAGGCAAGCTGCCACAAAATCAGTGCATCATAGTATATCCTGATAACAGGCTTAGATTGTTTGAGGGTTTATGTTTAAAGCAGCATTAGAAACCAACAGGATATGATTTTTGCAACCTGTATAATTATGCTGTGCTCTACAGAAGACTGTTCTGTGTCATCCTTGTTAATGTGTGTTTATAGTTATAGATATGTGAAAACATCATGAAAGAGCATTTTTGTTGAAGTGGTACAGCTGGAAGTGGAATAAGAGCCATTGTATAGTCAGTGTGTTATTTACAGTTACCAGATAGAACCAGCTGTGGAGGTTTATCCTCCCTGCAGTGATTTTTGCTTGAATCCTGAGTTTGGGGCTTCAGTTTAGACTACTGAAAAAATGAATTGCTTTAGAAAATTTTGGAAGTGTAGAGTAAGAGATCCTTGTCAAGCAAAATTCATTAGTTTTAGTAGTAAAGAAGAAAGACCCCTTCATTTGTGAGCTGAATTTGCTTCTTTTCTTCTTTTAATATAAATATTTAATGTGCTGAAACTGCTTTTCAACACTTTTCTGTTGCTCCTGCATTGATATCACGTTCTGTGATGCTTATGTTGCTGTGGTCTCCTGAGAGACTTGCAGAGATTTTTATTAGAATCAAAAGATGTACCTGTCCAAGCAGTGTAGTGACAGTATTTTATACTACATTAATTTCTGGAGGTTTTTTTCAGTTGCATCCTTGAACACACCTATTAAACAATATAAATCCATGTTTTCACATATTTCTCTTTACTTGCACAGTCTGTGTGCAGTTTAAGAGCTCATAATGTGTCGTTATTACAGAAAACGTTTCCTTAAAAGTAATTTGAAAGTAAATTCTAAGAAATCAATGAACAGTAATTATCATTTATACTTTTTGATTCAGTGTTGCATTTAAGATGTTCACAGGTGAATATAAAACTATTTGTTACCCTGAAAAGCCCTCACAAGCAGATTGAAAGCTTTAAGTAGTTTCCTTCCTTTTGCTGGTTTAACACGCTAGTTGTTCTAATGTTTCCCCTTTGTTGCAGTAACGCTCAACCACATTTTACTAATTATGACTATAACAAAAGCTGTTGAGAATAATCTGGATTTTATGAGCCAAAGTCTTTGACAGTACTGGTCTCAAGGTACTTGAGATATTGATAATAATCAATTGCTCCCAGCACACATTCCCACAGCCTTGCTCCTCCCTTCTGTCGTGGCCATGCTGTGAACTGGATCAAGAACAGCCCAAAAAAAACCATGGGTTTTTTTCTTTAGGGCAGATACATTTCTTAATGCATTTCTCAATGCAAATACAGAACTAAAAATGTCAGTGTGAGTAAGCAGGGCCTGCTACAAAGGAGTGAGCTAAAGGAAGGATAGCCAGGAAAGGAGAAGGAGCAGGCAGTACGGTAGGAGCAGAACTAGCTCAAAGATTTGCATCTATTAAATTCCTGAAAGGAAAGGAATCTAGACTTTCCAGTCTTGACCTAGGGAGACATTTTGGAGAAGGTTGACAGCACTTTGATTCACACAGTTCACCTGCCTTCACCAGCAGTGCTGTTATATCATTATTGGCTTTATAGCAGAGCAAGTGTTTGCCAAACTAGAAATAAGAACATTAAAAATTACGATAATGACCATAAAAGAAACTGTTCCCTTCAGAATACGACTTCCCCTTTCCCTTAAGTCAAAAAGTTAATGGAAGCACAGATTGAAATAAAGATTTCTTGTAGAAATGTTATTGATCTTAGTGTCCCTGAGGTACTGAAGGTGATGCCAATAATATTCCAGGGAATGACACCAAATACAGGATATTCAATATATGAGTATTATGAATTGCTTTGGTGTTCGTGTGAGCTCAGGTTTAACTGAGGTGGCACTGAATTCACATTCTCTGAAGTGCTCTGTCTCAACCAGGATTGTTAGTCAGAAATATGGCAACACTGGCCCTTGCAACCTTTCAGTGCTTCTGTCTCAGGATCAAAACCAGATCTTTCTTCTGCTGGATCCAAACCAAGTAGAGTCATTGTCAAAATGTTGCTCTTACAGGAAAGTAGAATTTATTTCTCTTATATCCTAGTATAAAATAAAATATATTGATCAGCAGTGTGTAATCTGTTTAGACTTGTGTGTTATTTTTCTCTTAGGGGTGAAACTGATCTGGGGTGCTGAGAAATGACCCAGTAAAATAGTTCATAGTCAACTCAGATTTGTGTGGCCAGCTAATGATTTGAGAGCTGGTGTGGTATATTGGGAATATTACTGGAAGTAGAAATGAGATTATTCTGCAAATCAGACATAGTTTATAAAGTAAACAGGAGATGATTTCAGTTACTTTTTAGAAGCAAATACATTCTCCTTTACCAGAAAATGTAATCCTGTTGTTCTTTCCTCCATGCTTCATATTAGAGTATTAGGCAATTTCATGAGCATGTGTTTTATCAGTATAAAATCAGTTTTAAACCAAAGCCCACAGAAAAAAATGAAGTATCTTTTTCATTATTAGATTCACTGACATTTTTATAAATGCTCTAGAGATATGCTGCAGTGATATCTAGATATATCTTTTATTTATTTCGCTGAAAAATTATTGCAGGGCTTCAGGAAAGAACATACCAGAGCTATGCTTCATATTATGCGTAATGTAGAAAATTGCCAGGCTTTTATAAAATATGTTTATCATTTCTTAATGTGATTTATTTGCCTTGTGTTTAGACTATTGCATGGTAAAGTTTATTTTGTGCATATACTTTTTATTTTACTAATATATTACAAGCCATATCTCAATGACCCCTGTGCATTTTTCATGCTGTCTTACTCCCAATGGCCTCTGTGCATGTAAGTAACCTGTCAAGTGACAATGCCTCTTTATTTGCTTCTTACTGTTTCCTTTCAAGAACTCCTTTTCTTTCTTAGCTAGTAACAGAGAAGCATTGAAGTTCAGTCTTTAAGTGTGCCCTGTATTCCTCCTATCGTTGTATATTAAGAAATTAATCATTTTTCTTTTGCATTTGAGAACCCCACAATCATTAGTTAAATCCATGTAGACTGAGACACATCTTCTCCATGCTACTACTTTGTGATGAAGGCATTGATATGTGTCATTTCTGATGTTTGTTCCTGTTGTTTGTATCTAACACAACGTGGTTTTGTTCAAGAAGAAAATAAAGGATTTATTATTATTATTATTATTATTATTATTATTATTATTATTTTTCAATGGAAAAAGACACGTGCAGCCTTGGGTGGTTAGAATGGTAAAGCTGTTTAGTGTGTTTTAGATCTTTAATATGAAATGAATTATTAATTTGTTTCAATACTGTGAAGTTGCAAAAAGGACAAGAGTAAGAATTCCACTGCAGAATGGAAGAAAAATATGACTAAATTCTTGCTTGTAGTATTTGGGGAAAGGTTGAAAGAGATTCTTCTTTAGGATGAAATTCAAAATGCTTCAAATGGACTAGGACATTTTCATATCTGTATCTTTTCAAGGCCTTAAAGAGTCGAGTGTGTCAATTGGCTGATTTGTAGTTTGACCAAATTGAAGCTGTTGGACTTTTTCTCTCAGGTAAAAAGACTGCCATCAAATTGAAAAACTGAGAGTTATCCACACTCATCCTAAAAGATGGATTGAATATAGTTGAGGTGGATACACCACTTAAGACTTGGAAACACTCAGAGATCCCATAGTTTAGATGGAGTCTCTCCTCCCTCCTTTTCAGAGCGTGCAAAAATACAGAACTGAGAACTCTTGTTCGTTATTCTGCTCCATAATTGCTGAATGCTGTAATCTTTACAGATATAAATAACTGCCTCCTGGCTGCTCCTTTCATTAGAATTCAGCAAGAGTTACCAGAGATGATGTGTTAATGGGCACAGGAGGAATAAGCTGTTATTAATGAACAGAACTTGATTTGTCAATCATCATATTCCTTGGCAATTGACAACAGATTTATAGGCATGATTGAATTCATCCAATTTCAACTGCAGTTGAAATGATATCTGAAATAATACTTTTGCAATTTTTCCCTAAATATGGTGGAGGTTCTTTTATGTAATGCCATCACTTTTCATTAGAATTCTTCATTCTGTCACAAGTTTTAAAAGCATGTCAGTTTAATTAGCACGTGTGTTTAAAGAGAACTCTAATTACAAGTAAATGGTGTGGTTTGAAAGAATAAATACCACAAAGTATTAACACTCTTCTCTGTGCATTTCTCATAGATCTTGTTAAAACATTATTATGAAAGTATCCTTATCTTCAGTGTAAATAGATGTTCTCATATTGTATTCATGTCAGTCACTGTCTACAGATTTTTCTTTAGTATTGCTATTTCTTAGGAATGCAAACGTGAATGGCATGCTGTTTTAGCTGATTTTTGTGGTCTGCTGAACACTGCATGAAAGGACATGCAAACTTTGCTGGGCATCTGGGTAGCTTTGTTACTGCTCTCAACAGTTTTTTAAATGAACATTCTTGTTAAAATTGCATAAGGAATGAATGGTTTTATTTTCTGTAACATGTTACTTTGTATTATAAATCTAAAATTTGCTAAAATTATAATTTGTAGCAGAATTGTCACCCTTAATATGCCTTTTTTCTTATCCTTTGGGGCTTTCTTTTGTGTTTTAGTGTTTGATCAATTAGATCTCGTCACATATGAAGAAGTAGTAAAGCTGCCAGCATTCAAAAGGAAAACACTAGTCTTACTAGGTAATTTTCAGTTATTTTTCTGAACATAGCAACATAATTTTGAAGCCTTTCTGGTGGAAAATTTCTAAATCATTTTTTTGTGTTGTGGATCAGGTGCACACGGTGTCGGAAGAAGACACATAAAAAACACACTCATCACAAAACATCCGGACAGATTTGCTTACCCCATTCCTCGTAAGTAGCAATGTTCACCCTGCTACAAAATCGTTTGTGTCATCCTTGTTCTGCTGCGTGTGTCCAGCTCAGCTGAGACAAATCCTGCCTTAAAGGTGGGAGCTGTGGTAGGACTGGGTGTGTTTCTTCTGCTTTTTCAAAAGGGAAGAGTGGAAAAGAATACCACTTTTGCATCAAGTGATCCTTATTTAAAAGCTTCTGGTTAGGCATACTTCTCCGTACCCCAAAGGTTTCATTTAGAAGGAAGGATAAAAGATTTCTCATTTTTTATTGTGTATAATTCTCATGAGAAGAAATATGAACTGGATTTAGAGGAATTTAATGTTTTAATTCTTTCTCACAGCCTAGTCTTGAGGACTGGTATTACACTAAAGTAACCTCAAGTTTCCAGAGATGACAATAAGTAAAAGAAAACACAATTAATTTCACTGCTTACAAGTGGGATGTTATGAAGAGCACGGATGTGTTTTCCCTTCACGACGATTTTTATCAGTATCCTGGAAGGAATTGCAGATCCCATCACATGATCTCTTGGAGATGCATCCTTTTTCCTTAAGCTAAGCACACCAAAACAAGAGCATCCAGCCCCTACCTGTCCACTCTATTTCACACTGACCTCAGAAATGCCATACATGGCTCAGAAGTGACACTCACTTAATTTTCTTCACAGAAACTATGGTTATTTCATCTGCAAATGCTTTTAAAATGGACCCACCTATACCATGATGAACATGCCTTAGGTTGCCTGCATTAGGTTCCTGCTCTGTGGAAGCACTGAGATTGTTTCACTGATCTTATAAGAAGACTAAAAAGATGCATTTTCTGCATTCCTTTACAAAACCATGGTATAGTAGGTAACTTTTAAGATGGGCCTTAAATTGGGTGAGGAGTTTTGGAGAATGTTTTATGAAGAAATTATCTGCATACTGAGAACGTGATCAAAATGATCAGGCCACACACAATGGCAGTTAATTCAAAGGGTTGGTAGGCCATACTTCTCTCACCACATAGGGCTGTAGAAGCAGTATTTTCAAAAAGTATGTTATTCCTAAGTAGCTTTCACCTCTCTTGATCGCAAGTAATCAGGTTTTTAGACTGCTTTTTAGACTTATCCTTTTCATGTTCATAAAAACCTCGTAAAAACTTAAATTAAAAAAAAACAAAAAGGAAAATGCAGAAATGGTTTTAGGACAGAAAAAGATTTAGGAGAAATATGAGTATCTTAAGTCCAGTAGACCTAGGGACCCTTCTTCTCTTGCTTTTCCCAACACATCCCTCAAA
Source organism: Corvus brachyrhynchos (assembly GCF_000691975.1). Classification (NCBI taxonomy): domain Eukaryota; kingdom Metazoa; phylum Chordata; class Aves; order Passeriformes; family Corvidae; genus Corvus; species Corvus brachyrhynchos. Next base: position 1,427,613 of record NW_008238126.1, read on the forward strand.
CTTCTGCTTTTCCCAGTGCCTGTGTTTCTGACTGCCTCATGCTTCATTGCTCTATATGTGATTTGACAGGTCATCATTCATTGAGTAAGTACTGATAAACAAACAAAAAAGGAGCCATCTGTAACCTTAATATTGCTTCTGTACTGAAATATTTTGTATTTTCAGACACAACCAGACCTCCAAAGAAAGATGAAGAAAATGGCAAAAATTACTACTTTGTATCACATGACCAAATGATGCAGGATATATCAAACAATGAATATTTGGAATATGGCAGCCATGAGGATGCAATGTATGGGACAAAACTGGAAACAATACGAAAGATCCATGAGCAGGGACTAATTGCAATACTTGATGTAGAACCTCAGGTAACTAATTAGAAGTGTATAAAAATAGGACTCATCACAAATCCTTCTCTGAGATGTTTTTATTGATTGCGCACTAGATAAGTGCTGCATAAAGTGATGTGGAGCAAAAGTCCTTGGACCACCAGGGTATCAGTCTGTGAAGTGGGATTCTGGTAATCATCTGGTTAGAAGAACACAGAGGAGAAAGAAAAATGAGGCTCTCAAGAAACTCTAATAGTTTGTTTATTCATTGTATAAAATCTGTGGAAAATTCTGACACATTTCCTTTGAAACATCTGTGTAGTCATTACATTCAATTCATAGGGCTCTGTTTATGTACTTTGTTAAGTGGAACAACATGAATATGGACAATTGTAATGTTTATGTTATTCTAGCAGATGGAAGGAAATGGGAGGAAAGACAAAATTAAGACCAGTGTTATCTGCTTAAATTTGCTGATTTGTTTCTTCATCGTGAATGGATTCAGCAACTTCAAATTCTTCTAAGAATTTCACAATAGAAATGAGATACCTGACTAAATTATTTAAGACAGAATATGATGGTGTGGTGGTGTTCTTAAAAATAAAATCCCACATTTAACAGTGTTCAGGAAGAGCAGCATTTATAATTAGTTCAAATGGAACAGCTGTTAACAGCAACCTCTGTTGATAAACTTTTTCGACATGCATTATTCAAAAGCTGTACAATTCTCAGAAGTGGTTTTAATCTTTGTTAGAATATATTTACATTTGGTAACAGCTCCCTTTGCCACACTTCCTCCAGCTTATGTCCAGCAAGCCACTTCCCTAACCAGCTTCCTCATTTATCCATCTCAGCTCATTGAGGCCAACCTGTTTATGGACTTACTCCTGGTTGTCTTACACCACTTTCCTATTTTCCCTCAGGCACTCTTAGTTACAAGGGTTTTCTTGCATTTCCCTTACGGGGTTTGTCTCTAGTTTGGAGCAGGTTGGCAGAGGTGATTCCTGTTGGTGGGTTTCAAGCAGCAGAGATGAAAACCTGTTAGCTCAGGGAAAGGGTGGATTGTGGGGGGTTTCTTTTGCTGGTTTCTTTAAAAAGAAAAAGCTTTGGAGAAGACAGGAAATGGAAAGAGCAAAACCAGAGAGACTTTTAGTAGTCTGACTTTATCATGTCCATCCCTTTTGAGTTCAGCTGAGGTGTTTAACTCACTGTACTGCACTTCAGTCGAGCCTGGATCTGTAACAGGGTTTCACATCTGGCAGCTCTGTGTCACACAGTTCATTATGAGTAAGACAACTCTTTACTGAGAACTCTTCTCTTTTGCACAGATTTGGTTCAGGGGATTGGAGTTGTATTTCCTGCATTTAGTGCTATGCTCACTTTTTTAAAACTTCAAATTTTTCACATCGCATTTTGATTTGTTTAAAAAATAATAATTTTATAATAATAAAAATTATATTCTCATCAATATTTTAAAACACATTTGGCTCTTTTCCCTATTTATGGCACAACTGAATTTTTTTTGCATGGTGTTTCATCAATCAGTTTAAATGTAAACAGAATTCCACACACTTTGAGACTGTATGGGAAAGAGGCTCTCTGAAAATGCTAAAGCTTTTACTGTCTCATAAACTCCCCTTAAGGATAAATACATGTTTTGACCACCAAAAATGTAACATAATAGAAAAAGTTGGGTGTCTGTATTACTAAGGTCTTGACTCCGATTCAGTTAAAAACAAATCCAGCACTGGTAGATCATAAATTTGTGTCTTTTGCTTGTGTGACTAAACTTACTTCACATTGATTGTTGGGGGTTTCCTCTAAAGTATCTGATTTTTTTTCTCATAGGCATTGAAGGTCCTGAGAACTGCAGAATTTGCTCCTTTTGTTGTTTTTATTGCTGCACCTACGATTACCCCAGGCATTAATGAGGTATGGCATGTTGCAATCTGATGTCCTGTCAGAGACAGAATTAAGGATGAGATTCAAATGTGCAGATCAGACTCTTTAATTATTGCCTTGTCTGTAAATGAAGAGGCAGAAAAATAATTGATTGACAGCTTTATTAAGTTGATTGAGATACATTTATTGTTTATGAACCAGTAATTCAAAATGTGGGCCTCAAGAGGAAGGATCCATGTGCTGTATTCTAGAAGTACATTCTTTTATTTCATTCCCTGCTCCAGTTCAAAGATCCATTTCCAAATCATTGGCACAAATTACTCAGTTGTGAGTTGCAATGCCAGCACTGATCCCACCTTTAGCTTTAGCATTTTCCCTGCACAGCAAATATAGGAAAATAGGTTTATTCATCTTGACAACTGTCCTCTAAGAATTGGAAGCTTTGACCCAAGTTCCCAGTTGCTTGTGGAATAATGCTAAGTATTCATGGAAATCCATGTCCTACATTTTCTACTTAGTTTTTATGGAGTATCTGCTCTGCAGATTCCTACTGATTTCAAGGATACCAAGCAATTCTGGATTTAGCTCACACGAAGGCAAAGAGCATTTTCGCAAACACTTTAATTTGCTCAGTCTTCCTTAAACCATGATATTAAAGTATTTCATCTATTGGATTTGATCATGAATCTGTTCCAAATCTCCTAGATGTCTCCTTGATCATCGAAGCACAAAGTCAGAAACTGTGTCACTACAGCAGAAATGTAATTACAGTATCATAAGCATGAAGCTATGACATCACTGCAGAGGCTTGCAGGAAAAGAAGGAGCAAGACAAACATATTTAAATGCAAATATCCTGAATGATTATTCAAATCAAAAGTGGAAAGTGAAGAATTTTGGCCTCAAGCTGGAATTCTACTGGCAACTGAGGCATTCTCTTAGTTCACTATGATGCTTTAGTGGGCTACTTTAGCTCCAAATTGGATTTTGTTCAATTTTAAGCACCAGTGCTAGAACAAGCAGTGAAAGAGGGGATGGGAGGGGGAAGAAGCTTCTATTCACTTTCACAGCATTAAGTTATGTCATTTCACTGTGTCTTAGGGACCCACACCCTAATGGCACAATTCGAGAGTGTAAAGACAAAGATCTCTCAGCACAGCACAATTTGCCATGTTAGTGAAGTGACACTTTATGTAACTGCTGGTGTGATACTGTGAACTGGTACAATCTTGATAAAATACTAGAATTTCGTAATCTACACTGAATTTGCCTTTGTGTAAACAAATAGCATTGCTTCAGATACCCTGTAAAATTACATAATTGCCTGGGCTTGTTGCCCCCATACCTGTCTCAGCTCCCAGATAGTCCTTCCTTGGCCTCACTCATCTGCCAATGGTACTTAAATTTTAATCTTCCAGTTGTAGGATGTAATACAGAGATATTTGGGACAATTCATGTGAGGGAGAAAAATGTTTTCCCTCATACACTGGGAAGAGAACAAAAATGTGCCTTTTATAGTAGTGGTGGGGAAATACATGCTCATGCCAAAGAAATATTAGTAAAAGTGTTATGTTCTAAATATTTGCATTCATGCTGTAAAACTGTCTTTATTTTAAGCTCCTGTGACAAAAGTCTCTGTGCCTGCAGGGTTTCACCCAGGCACATGAATTGCTGAATCAAGGCCACATTTACAAAACATGCTAATTTATTAATCAATTAAAGTTAAGGAAAGGGAGGGGCAGGCAACAGTAATAGCAACAGACCTTACCCAAACACAGGATCTTGTTTTCCGAGGTTTTCTGGGCAGACAAGCAAAGTGTGTCTGTGTGGTAGCAGCCTGCAAGGCAGGAAACAAGGGTGAGGAGTGTGTGTTTCCTATTTCCCATTCATGCTTCCTTCTTGAAAGGTTCATTTGCATAATGAGTGTCCCTTTCTGTTGATCCTCTTGCCCTGCCTTGTTTTATTTTACTTGTGCTTTTTGCAAACATTTCTGTAAATGACTGTCCTTTTTTCCCTCCCCATGTTTTCTTAAATTTCATCTTTGTTTTTCTTTCATTTTCCTGCATTCGTACTAATTGTACATAGCTGCCAAAATGGTGCAGAAAACTGCCTGTAAGTACTAGGGGCTCACAAGTTATTGCAGTAGTTCTAGAATGTAGATCTGCTTGTTCCCATTCAACATTACTTTTGCCGTTGGAGTCAAAATTTAATGTAATAATGACTTTTGATATCTGCCCTAAAATTATCTGCTAGTGAAAAAAGAGACTGTAGATTAAACTTTCTGCTCTTACAGAGGTAATCTGAACTTTGTGGTAAAATCAGTGCAGAGGCCTGATCCTAACAGTGTCTCTCTTGAGACACTTTAGCCTGTCAAATACCACACAAAATGTCTCAGCAATCGAGGCCCATACAGCAAGAGTCAGGAGGCAAAATACTATCCTTTCCAGTGAATATAGCCATGCACTGGGAGCAGTTCTGCAAAGCACAAGACCAATGTAAATCATACAGGGAATCTCCTAGAGTGCACCCACCCATCTAATCATAGAGGGAGCTTAAATCAGATGGTTGCTGTAGTGCTAAAACAGAGAGAGGAGGGAGCATATCAGAAAACCTTGGCGTAGTCTCTGTCCTCCAGCTGTTCCTACCTCCATTGCCCAGACAGCAGCAAAGAGGAGATCACAGGCTCCATTTGTTTGCTGTAAACCTTACTGAGCCAAATTCTTCAGACTTCTAGCTGTGCTTCCTCCCTTCCTACAGCCAAAGAATAAAAGGAATTTTTCTTATGAAGTGCGGAGTTCACCAGCTGTTTAAATTGAGAATTTCTTTCTATTGAAGCAAAACTGGCGAAGGCCTGATGGTGTTTACATGTTGTCCACAGCTTTAGAAGGGAGTATTAATAATTTGTTGGGCTGGGCTTCGATTGCCACAAGTGGCAGCTGTTTGTGCTAGGTACTGTAGGCCAGAAAAACCCCAGCCCTCAGAGAATGAAGGTGCCACTGGCAGCCTTTATGTACATGGGGGTATTTCATGGATAAAGCCATATTTCACTCCTTGCAGCTGTGGTGGAAAAGGAGAGAAGATTAGGAAAGTGAACTGAATTAGGAAGAAAAAGTCAGATCCAAAAATGAACACACTGCAACTAGACCCACATAAAATGCCTATTGCACAAGAGCTGAGGGAAGAAGAAAAGGCAGATGTTGTGCTCACAAATGTTAAGTTTCTGAAGTTGTGGCCATTCGTCTGTCTGCAGCTCACTGAACATTTTGATAAATACCTTCTTTCTTGACACTATTGAGAGTACAACTGCTGAAGATTTTCCTTCTTGGAACATAATCTGGGATGTTCAGCATGCAAAATTTAATTAAGACATTTTAGAGGAATTGAGAGGAACTTACTACAGCAAATGCTTTGATTGCAGCTAGCTTCAAAGATTAATTTTGGTATTTAAGTCTTGCAGACTCAGAGAAAACAGCCAAGTCTGACGTGTACAAATAGATACACTGTCACACCCATGGGTGAAATTTAGACCCAGAATGAAACAAAAATCAAGAACTTTTAATCTCTTTTCCTTTTGCTGAGGTTTGGAAAGTTTGAACCTATTTGAAACTTGTTGCAATGGCCTATCCCAAACTTATTATTGCCCATAAAAGTATATGAAAGAAGTAATGATTTACATTTCCAACAGGCTGGGAAATTTAGATATTCCAAAATACAGACCACTTTGATCCCAGTAAAGTTGGATCTAGGAGAAGCTAAGTCAGAAAAATACTGAAATTTAATGGATTTTTGAAACACTTAGTTTTGTGACATCTGTGTGTGCAAGGTAAACTTTACCAGTTGGGGTTTTTTAAGATGAAATGGCTGCAAGATTTTCAGATTTTCATTGTCAGTGACAGTAAGATAAATACTCTAGTGAGAAAAGGCCATACCTGTAGGTAAAAGTAACATTGATGGGAAATCTGAGTAACAATTCAAAATCTGCATAAGGACTTAACAGTTCTAAGGCTTCCAGGGGCTTTTCAGGTACTGTTATCCCTGTGTCATGAGATTAAAACTCTTTTCAAGGTACAATATGATTTGGACAAGACAGACTATAAATACAAAATTAATCTTAGCTGGATACATTTAAAGGACTGAAAATACTGTGCATGACAAGTTATTGACCTTCCTTTCTAGGTTAATGTAAGCAGGAAAGGCTCAATGCTCAGCTGATACAAATTGATGTCTCTTTTGGAATCTGTGAGAAGTTGGAAGTTTACCTGACTAGGGTTTTCGCTTAAAGACACTGGGCCATATGAAATATTCCACAAAAATATTTAATACTAGTATTGATCCACGTTGTTCTGCTTGTTAATAGCATAAATTAAATTTGCAAACACTGGAATTTCTACAGAAGTTCCAGGAGTTGCTGGTGGTGCATAATGGCCCATACAGGGCACATCCCTCGTACAGAAATGCATGTGAGGAGTATTTGCCTGACTTGGAATGAGATTTGTAATAATTTTCAAGTGAAAACAACCACACCACACTGTCCCCTCCCCATCTGAGGCTGCAGCTTCAGGAGAGAAGCAGAACTGTAACTTCGGCAGAGAACTTCTCCTCCAGAAGTGGCTGGTTTCATTGCTACAGGGAAGGAGAACTGTCTCAGAGCAGGTTGTTTCCTTCAGCAGACCTGAAAGCTGTTGTTCCACAGCTACTTGTCACTGTAAATACAAATACTTGGGAAGCTGAAACAGAAAAAAAAAAAAGGTGGAGGTCATCTCAACAGCCGGATAAAATTCTGTTTCCAGAACAATTTCTAGTAAAAAAGCTGTGGGCACTGTCTGTACTTTCTGCACCCTAAAACTCTGTCTAGAAAAGTGTATCCCAGCTGATTGATCAAGTAGAATGAGCCTCTGGATACTGCAGAGCAGCAGGAGTCATTTTGCAACATATCCACCCCCAACCTGCAGGACAGGAAAGACTTGATTGCTTTCCTGTGGCTGTCTCAAGGTTCCTGAAAACAGCAAATGGGTTTCTTGGTTTGGTTTTTTTTTTAATTCATAAGGAAATCTGCAGGAAGAGAATTCACACTTACAATTGCTGCAGAGCCCTGGGAAGAAGCCTTTTGCATCCAGCTCCTTCAGGCAGGCAGACCTCACTAACAAAGGTCTGATGTCCTGGCTGCCTGGTTCATCTCCTTGGCTGCCTGGTTCACACGGAGAGGGGCTGGAAACACCCTGCTCTGAGATAGAAACCACAGAGGAGTAATGTGGAGTGAGAACTTCCTTATCAGTAAATTGTTAAAGGAAGTAGACCCAGAAGATTGGTGTTGAACAGAAAACATTACCAAAACTGGGAACAGCTGATACCTGACAGACACCCTCTCCCTCTCCTCCTGTTTCTCGTGTTCTCACTGGGACATAGGCCCAATAGCTCTTACTTGTGCACTGTGTCTGATTTATTCACATGTGATCTCCATTGCTGCTTTTCCAAGCTTCCACCCTCTACCTTGCTTTTTTTAACACTAGAGCTGTGTTTTGTCTCCAAGAATGTCATTAACCGAGTGCTGTTTGAGTGTCAGCTTCCAGAGGGAAACTGCCCTTTCTCCTTTGTGATTCCCATAGCTGTAGGTGGGAGAGCTAAAGCACCTCGACTCCTTGAGGCCTTTTTGGCCATTTCCTTCTCAGTTGAGTAGCTGTTGTGGAAGAGCATGAAATGATCCAACTTTTCTTTTCTCCCGTTTTCTTCCCTGGCTGATGAACAGGATGAATCGCTTCAGCGCCTGCAGAAGGAGTCCGAAATCTTACAGAGAACATATGCACACTACTTTGACCTAACAATTATCAACAATGAGATTGATGAAACCATCAGGCACCTGGAGGAAGCCATCGAGCTTGTGTGTACAGCCTCCCAGTGGGTCCCGGTCTCCTGGGTCTACTAGACCGGGAATGAGAGAATTGAGTAGGAAAAAAAAAAATCTGTCATTACTGGGAACCACCTCATACATGGAAAACCTCTTCGTTATTGACCTTGTGTCAACAGGTCTTGGCCCCTAGAGACTACCTAGATGTAGTGTGACCTAAAATATAATTATTGTCATGTCCAAATAGATAGGAGGAGGGGGAACAAAAGACGAAACACTAATTTAAAGAGACAGTATCTTTTTTTTAATCATTTCTCCTAAACTTTAATAAAATGTATCTTTAAATATATGTATTATTCAGTCCTTTGGAATGTTATATTTTTGGAAATCATAGCTTTTTATTTCAAGGGCCCCTAAAAACTGCACAAAATAGATGCTGCTTTCTATAATCTATTTTAATAGTAATAATAATATGATTCTGTTACCTTAACTTGGGGGTGGAACACTACATTCTTTTTAGAGTCTGATTTTATGGATTGGAATACTTTGCTTTCCTTTATTTATTTGAAGTAATTAGTCTAGTGGTTACGAAACAAATTCATAAATTTTAAAGGCCTTTTCCGCGCTTTTTTTGTTTTGTTTTTTTTTTTCTCTCCTAGGATAGTATTTTTAAGTACTTTTGTGTAACATCCAGGTAATGTGATACTGTCTCTTTGAAGAACTCTGTAAAAGTTTTAGAAATTTGAAATTGGGTCTTGACTCTTAATGCATGTGGACAGTCGCAAGCGTTCATGCTGTTGGTGTATCTGTGTTGATAAAACCTGTAATCTACAGCAAAGTACATTCCGTTCATGGGAACATGTACCCAAGGGAATAAAGCAAAATATTATTCTGACTAAGTTGTAAACCTATGCACATCCCTTGCATTTTGGGCAACTTTATAAAAAAAAAAAAAAAAAAGAAAAACTGATTTTTATTAATAATAATCATGTAGTGAAATGTGTTTGTAATTTTGTCTCAATTTAATTTGTTGTAAGGTGGGAGGGGGCAGTTACTGGTTTCACCATTTCAGATCTGTGTTGTCTGAGAGTATTAACGTTTTAATTAAGTTGAAGCAAAGAAATGCTGATTTTTAATATGTATGTAATTGTTTAAAGATGCACACATTTTAAAAGAAAATACTGTGCAATGAAGAAACCAGTTTAGACATTGCGATAAACTGACTATTCCAAAAGACTCATCTACAACAGCCCTGTAAATTCCTTTAAAAATGGTAATTGACTCTACAGTCTGACCAATTTTTTTTTTATTTTAAATATACTTCCTTTTATGTGTTCAACAATTAAATGCTTTTGGGTCCTTCATTTCATCACAGGGAGTTTCAAGAACAAATCAGTGACTCGTGCAGTGAGGAAAAGTGTCTTAAAGTCTGTAAGGGAAGCCTTTGTAGGGGCACAGCCTGCAGTCTGTCCCAGGGGTGCTGCTCCTCCTGGATCAGCACAGGCTTCCACAAAGTTGGAATTAGAGCAGAGCCGACTAAGGAAGTATAACCATGGATTGACCCGGCACTTCATTTCCCTTCTTCATGCTCTCACTGGCCCACATGATTTGCATTTTCTCTGAAAATGGTTAAAGGCAGCAGGCATTGCCACCTCTTTTTAGGTGTCAGAAATACACTGTTCCTTAGAATTACTTCTCCTCAAAGTTTGGCTGGCTATGCTGTTGTATAGTATGAATTTTAGTGTTTATATTAAAATGATAGTGGTACAGGATTTGTCCTCAAAGTGGAACTATCAGCTGTAACTGGTCTGTGGGCTGTTCAGTTGTTTGGGACCATTGGACATGCAGTCAGAAATTCTCACGGTTGAACCTTTCTCAACAGGGGTAATTCTGGTTGCTAATTTTCTCCTGCCTACTTCTTCTGCAGGTCGGGTAGTCAAATTTGTTTACAATTCTTGTAAAATCCACAGGTGAAATCTGAGTCTGGCTGTGCCTCCTCGCACCCAGCCAGGGCAGGCAAAGGTGTTTATTTACTGCAGCGTTCACAGCCTGGCTTGCAGCCCACAGAAGGGAGTTTGATCCATCACTTTACTCCACCTGCTCAATGCCCTTATTGCCACAGCTGGAATCACACTTCTGTGTCTGCATCCCAAAACAAGAGCTGTACCCAAGTCCCTTGAGTTTGTAGTTTCGCAGGAACTAATGGATGAGAGAGTCAGCGTGAGCCTACTGTGCGCAAGAGGGGAATGAGGGAACTGTCAGAGTAATTGTAGGTGCTCGTCTCTTCTGGGTTTAGCCCCTGAAAAAGGGGATGGTGCAAACTTTGAACTATTTAGTAAGAGGTGATTTTTCAAGTGGTTGTGTCATTTTAGTCGTGGGTGAACCGTAGCTGGTGTCCTGTAGGCAGCTGTTGCAGTGGTGAGTCCACGCTGGCTGAGCTCATCGAAGTGACAAGTTCATTCACTCTCAGAACTACCTCTTTTCCCAGCAAAGCACAAAGATGGGAAGGCCTACTGAAAATCAAGCAGTGGAGTGTTTCTGGTGTTAGAAATACAAACTTCTCTGGTGAGCATTGGTGTCTGACTTCAGTGACATGTTTTTCATCTCAAATGTTCATGGCATTTAACAGGTAAAGTAATTTTGATAATTCGAGTATAGTCCATCATAGATGTTTCAACTACATACTTTTGACTCTGTTAATGTGAATTTTTCAGAGTTTCTGTGTATCCAGCTCATAAGGAAAGAAAACTCACAAGGCCCATGAGGGTGCTTCTGCCTTATGTAGATGACAATAAGTAGTGATTTGATGTAACTAATACCTTTTCTTCTCTTAAGTGGAAATACCATTCAGTTAATGCTACACGGTAGAAAGATTGACCTGGAGAGCTTTGTTCCTTTTATTCTCACTGTATAACCTTTTACCAAGAGACAGAAACTGTAAAGCACATAGTTACCATCCTGTCTTGCCTCCTCTTTACCACAGACTGTGTTCCTTGGAACCTTCAGTAGCAAAAGATTAAATTGGAAACCCCCCCCAGGCTTTAAGTTCAGCTGATCCACAGCATCCAGCCAGCTCCATGAGCAGATTTCAGCACAGTCCCAGACAGAGCAAGCCCAGGACTTCTCAGTCTGTCCAGTCCTCCCACCCTGCTCAAACCCTTCTGAAGCGTCTCTCTTGTTTGTGTGGTACATAGAGGGCAAAAGGCTGCAGAAATTGAGCTGGAAGCTTCACTTGCGTAGGGAAGGCTCGTGCAGGTGCAAAGCTGATGTTACAGTTTGGTTTTTTTTTTTTTCAATCTCCAAGTGGAGAAAGGTCCTCCTGGTACTGTAAATATCAACTGCATAATTTAGAGTGCCTCATGGACTTCTCTAAATTTATGCAGAGTGTGACCTCAGAAGCAGCCCTGGGACTGGGAAGAAACAAATGTTTCTGTTTGCCCCTTTTATACTTTATTTTTGTACAGGGGCTCATAGATTTGTAAAGAAAACTTGATCTTACCAGTATGCTGCCTCTCAGTCTGACTGATGCCTGTGATTTCAAGGTGTTAAGTTGGTCCAATAAATGTTCATTAACCTCTGCTTCCATTTACTTAATAAAAGTACACTAGGTTACTCAATGTTTCAGAGTGGTAAGATTATTGCAGGGAAATGGTAACCTAGTTTAGACTCCTGGCCACTGCCAGATGGACATCCTTAATCTCTAAACCACTAAAACTGAATTCTTCCATGTGTTTTAGCGATGGTTTTCTTTTTATATGGTTTGGCCAAGAAAAACACTGTGTCACTCACCTCTAAAAGAAAACATCACTACCTCAAAAACTTCATTAAGAGGGCTGCTCCGTTAATTTTGCAAAAACACCATAGAAGATGAGGTGTTGCAGCCTGAGCAGCATTGAGCTGCTGTGTATATTCCAAAAACTGGGTACTGGAGCCACTGGGAAAAGTTAATGCACAGACTAAGCAGTATTTGATCCATTTTTATTCTTTTCTATAAGGAAATTGTTTCAGAGTGCTGTTAATTAAAGAAATACGTGGGAATACTGCCAGAGCTTACAGGGGTGCTTTGTAAATCTGCATGGAAATACTTGATGCAAACAGTTCTGGCCCCGTTCTCTTCCACTGCAAATAGTATTCACCATCTTTAATGAAGGCTGTTAGAACTCAATTTCAGGCTTTAAAATACTTGGTAGAAAAGGATTCTTGAAAACTACAGGAAAAAGAAATATATTTCCTGACTATAGGAAGAGTTACCTGTTTTTATAAACTAAATTGACAGAGGATGAGCTAAAGCGGGCACCATAAAAAGTCTGCTTTTTTTACGTAAAGTATCTTCATTTCCTTAATAAACCTGTCTCTCAAACTAATTTCTTCTCTACTTTTAATGAGCTCAGAGATAGTCATAACTCCTACCAAGGAAACTGCTGCACATTATGTCAAATAGTCACACATAAATCAAAATATCTGCACAACAGGAAGCACATAATTGACAAGCAGAACAGAAGTAACTTCTGAACAATTGTGCCTTGTGTCCACACCATGAGATGAGTGCACGAGCTTAGGGTAGAGGAGAGTATTTTTACTAATGCTACACACAAAAAATTACAAAGCAACTTCCAACATTTAAATGTTTACAGTGTTGTGGGATTTTTTGCTTGCTGATACAGTAAGTGCACCTATTGTAATTCTTACTTTCTTCCCCTTAAGTGATTTTTAGCAGTCTCCTGCTCTAATCCTGTGAAAGCTAGATGGAAGCAAGTACAAAAAGCTTCTTGACTCCTTACAGTTCAGCCTCAAAGTTAAGCTTCTTTCCCAGACCTCAGAAATACGTTTCTCAGCAAAGATTTTGGGCAGAAAGTTGATGGTTTCTCATGTAATCTTAACTTTTCTAAGCAAAAATAGTGGGAGGGGGAGTATTTATGTATTTCCATGCATCCTGCAGTATCTCTTAGCAGCTGCCATGGGACAATCAAGAATATTAAATCTGGCCATGTCTCTTGGGTTCTTATGATTAATATGTAACTTGAGCTTGGGTTTATGTTGTGGAAGGTAACCAATAGCTGTATCCTTGAAAGAATTCATGCTGATTATTAGCAAAGTAATACTTGCAAATTTTCCCTTAGCAGCAGCCATAACTTGTTTTAGTGTCTACATAAGGGAAGCACTCATGAGAAAGGGTGGAATTTGCTTAAGTGTAGCCCATCTCAAAGCTGGAACATGAGTCTGTGTTTCTCCACTGTTGGCCATCCAGGTGGAGCCCTAAGAATTCTTCCCATTCTTTTTGTGTAAATAGACACAAAATAGCTGAATTGCGTCATACTTGGGTCCATCTTTGTGTAACTGCATGAGGGAGCAGGTGGCATCACTCTTACAAACTTGATTATAAGGTACATTTTATTACTGGTCAAAAAATATGGTTTATCCCTCAGTATTACTTGGTGTCCTTCATTTAAAAGGTCTCTGAAGATTCATGTCCATCTTAAGCAAAGGGAGGCCCTCTGTGATCTATGGCACACTGTGCAGTGGTCTGGAATTCCAATTTCCAGCAAGGAAAAGATGTTCCTGCCCTTTAAGGCAAAGCTCTGAATGGGCCAAAACCCAAGCGGAGCAAGATCTTACAATGACATTTCATGAGCAGCCTTCATAACTTAATCAAGGGTGGTTTTAGCACATGGTCTGGGAAAAATGATGTGGTGAGGGTCTTTGGCTGGAGCTGCCCCAGGTACAGACAGACACAAGAAAAGAAACAGAAAAGAAACAGAGCAGGCAGAGAAATGCTGAAGAGAAAGGAGAACACAAAGAGCACTAAGGTGAGAAGGTGGCACTCTGAAAACCAAAGCGGAACCTACTGAAAAGGAATGGGACAGAAATCAAAAATTCTGAGGCTTTTATTTACTATCCAAATACAATTTCCTCCCTTCAGCACAAACCTCCTCCTGAAAACAAGTCATCCAGCATGGTTTTCAGAAAGTACTTAGTTCTGAATGGATGTTGCGGGCTGCAGACACAATGGAACATGGAATGGGGTTTTTCCTCATTCTCCTCAGCAGAGGACATGATGAGGCACCTGGAAGAAAAGGGCAGCTTGTGTTTGCCCTTCTATACATAGGACATGGTGGGGCAAAAAGGTCTCGTAATCTCTGTAGCTGTTCCCACAGGGATGTGAAGGCTGATCCCAGGCCCCCATGGGTCACATTACGGGGTGCCTTCATGCAATGCTCACTTGGTATTGAGGGGCAGCGTGGCAATTTTATTCACTGGGCTCTTGTCAGTGGTGCCAAGCAATAGGACAAGAGGCAACAGGCAGAAACTGATGCACAGGAAGTTCCACCTGAATATGAGGAAGAACTTCTTCACTGTGCAGTGGCTGTGTGCACAGATTGCCTAAAGAGGTTTTGGAGTCTCCCTCACTGGAGATATTAAAGAGTCAGCTGAATGCAATCCTGTGCCATATGCTCTGGGATGGCCCTGCTTGAGCAGGGAGGTTGGTCCAGATGACCAGATGTGGTCCCTTCCAGCCTTACCCATTCTATGATTCTGTGATCCCTAAGGACTACAATTGTGTGATTTGGCATTTTGTTTCTTCTTCTGATGTTAAAGGTCAAAGTGATGTACAATTCACCAGAAACCTACTGAGTTTCTTGAGGCTGGAAAGATTTACATCTCTTCTGAGCACAGTCTAAAGATTTTTGAGGAATTTGACTCTCAAGAGCAGTGATCTTGAAATGCAAATAGAGGAAGTACTTTCTATTCACAGAGATTGTCAAGGCGAGAAGGTCAATAACAGCTCAAAAGTGAAGAGGGAACTTGCCAAAAAATTGCATTGTTGGGTAGAAACAAGGGAGAGTATCCAGAAAGGAGGAAATAATACACTTGAAAAGGTAAAAGACATTAGCTTGTATGTATTTAAAAGCTATAAAATTATCTTGGTAGACTAAAGACTGAGAATTTTATGTTTTCTGCCTTTTTTTTTTTTTTAATACACAGTTCTCCTGAAAGTATCTAATTTGGAAAGTTAACATTTTTCTTATAAAATATTTCATGTGGGAATATATTTGCCATATTTAACTATATTAAATATCAATATTTAAGTTATATATTTAACGTGTTCAGGGTAAATATGTTTCCCAGATCTTCCAACATTTGAAATAAACTAACAGAGCTGGCTTTAAGTAAGGATTTGGATGTTATATGCAACTGAGTGGAGGATTCCAAATGATTGTGTTTTGAGATCTTTTCAGACTGATGTTGCACTTTCATCTCTCTCCAGTTGCAGCTGGTTCATTTTGTAGATCTTTCACATACATGAAGCAGATTCATGCCACTGATAATTTGTGTGGGACTTGCAATTCATTGCAAGGTAAATTTAAAGTTCCTCATCCAGATTTTGTTTTAAACAAATTAGCTGTCCCTTCATGTCAGAATGCTTCACCTCTTTATAATCCCATGTTACCTGCAGGCAGCCAAGACTGACAGAAAGTCAGTAACTGAACACTGCTAAAAACCAGTTGGAAGTCTCAGTTTTAAACATGAACCACACTGCTTTAGAATTATATTTGTATTTTATTTTAATTATTCTTTCAGACACAGCTATATAACTGTGTTGGAAACTGAAGAAAATAGAATGTTAAATAAAATTAATTCAGAATCTGTTTTTTCATTTTGTTTGGGGTTTTTTGTTTGTTATTAAATTGCCTCCTCTCCTACCTCTGGCCGAGGCTTTATCTCCTTTTTTTTATCAGTGGAAGCAGTTCAACCCTTCTTTAAGACTGAGTTCAGCTGCATACAAATCAGTTTATTACCTGTGATTAGCTCCTCAGATGACACACTAATCCATCTGGATGCCAACATCAGAAGGAAAAGAAAACAAACAAAGAAAACCCCACATAATCTGACCACTGTTTGAAGGGTTCATCCTTGAGCATGAAAGACACCCAGCAGAGTCCTGAGGAAAGTACTAGATCATGTAATATCCAATTCAGAAGACCAAAAGAAGTGCTCTTTTCACCTTAAAAAAAAAAAAAAGTTTAAACTATAGACTAAAATGGTGTTGAAAAGTCAGTTGTGATCAAGGAGATTCATCTGCAAATATATTAGGGCTGACCATGAGCACATATTATCCATTGATCCAGTCTGAAACAGACAACATCACTAACTATGCTGGGAATTCCTGAATGCTTAAAATGTGTGATTTAGGATTTTTGTGCCTATATCCTAATTAAAAGGAGCAAAATATGAATTAAAACCATACAAAAAGTTGGTTTGATTTTGTGGTTATTTTGGGTAGGGTTTTTTGTTTGTGTTTTTTGAGGAGCAAAGGATAACAAGTATTATTGCCCTCTTTCAGGTAGTCACAAGTTAGCTAATGAAAACTTAAACTTCTTGCTCAATAATTTGTGTCATTGTTTCAGTGATGTATTCCAGTATGCTCAATACGTATCAATTGAACAGTTTTCTGATAGTAGAAATCTTATTGACAGGGTTAGCTACACTTCATAGAATTCTTCCCAATCACACAGTTTGTTTCAAAGGTCTTACTCTAACCACTAATATACTAGAGAAATCAGAGTTGCAATTTATTTAAAAACCCTTCATTTCATATAACAAATTTTGAAGTTATTGCAATGAATTTAAATAACTTTATATGTAAACAAAATAAAAAATGGATGGATCTGTCAGGTTATTATTCACATCAGGAAGTTAATCTCCACTAGCCTTTAACAGAAGCAGTAAATTGCCTTAAGGAAAAGAAAAAAACTTCAATTAAAGAAAAGCATACATATGGAAATAAATTATGCCGGAAGTTGAACTAATTGAATATTAAAGTATCTCTTTTGGTTTCATTATAAAGCCTTTTTTAAGGCTTTTGTGAGGAAAAAGTTAATTTACTTATATTATTATTTAGATTAATTCTTTTTCATTATTTTACTGCAGATAACCAAGCCTATTATCAACTAGCTGATTTTGCCTTTTTTTTCCTTTTTCAGATTTTCTTAGGATATTGGGTCTACCAGACTTAGTTTTTAATTCATGCATTAGGTCATTCTGAACTATAAAAGAGTATTTTGAGACTCCTAGCAGAAGGCAAGAGTCCATATGTAACTGAGTCAGTTTCCCAGAGAATTTGTGCAAGCTCTGTCCCTGGAGGTTTCAAAAGACTCACATGGTTAAAGTCCTGAGCAACCCAGCCTGATGTCAGAGCTGACCCTGCTTTAAACTTGAGACCTCCAAAGATCTCTTCCAACCTTAATTAGCCTATAAAAGAAATCTGAAAGAATCAAAACTATTACTTGTCTCAGCCATCTTCAGTTCATGACTAAATCTTTGTGCCAACAAAACCACATAAATATGAAAAAAAATCTTCAGTTGTGGTCAAAAAGCACTTCAATATTATTCTACTAACAACTGTAGCAAAGGAAATCCACACCAGTTACTGGAATGGTAGATTCCAGGTAATGGAATTTGACTTTGTTTATATTTCATATATACAGGCAACTTTAATTATTCATATTTAGATTATGTCATTATGCTACTGTAAGTCAAATAGAGACTTGTTCAACAGGTATTAAAATTTCACCCCAAAATTTAAAAAAATATACAGCACTGTACTTCTTATGCCAAAAACTAACTAACTACAGTAAAAAATAAAAAATCTAAACCCAATCCACAAACACAATAAAGCTCAGCAAGAAAGGTCTTCAGGAAGGGGGGAAAAGGCAAGAAGTCTGCCTTTGTTTTGACAGAAGTAAACAGAAACTGCTCTTATATGTGACTGTTCATTTAGAATTGCTCAAAGCAGTGAAGAACTGTGAACAAAGCATACATAACACATTATTCTTCTCTCTAGAGCGTGATGTAACTTGGTGCCTGACCTTTCCCCTAAGCAAGAGACAAGCTTTAAAGCCTTCATATTAAATTTGGCATAGAAATTAAGATCAGGCAAATGGGAGAGAAAATAAAGAGCTATTTTCAGTGAACATTTTAATGAAATCAGCCTAATAAAACATAAATTAAACTCAATTTTTTTTAATAGCTGCAGGTAGAAAAAGAACGTTACTGGGAAGTTCTCAGAGCATAACAAAGGATCTTTGATGAAAGTAAATAATTAGAGAATCAAATACTGTTTAAATTACATAGAATCGTAGAATCACTAAAGTTGGAAAAGACCTCTAAGAACATTGAGTCCAGCCCTGGACTGAACATCATCAGGCCAACTAAACCATTGCACTAAGTGCCACTTCCAGTTGTTTCCTGAGCATCTCCAGAGATGGTGACCCCACCACTTCCCTGGGCAGCCCAGCACAATGCTTAACCACCCTTTCAGTGAAGAAATTGTTCCTGATGTCCAGCCTGAACCTTGGTGCAGCTTGACCTCCTTTTAAAAATAGTATTAACAACAGCTTTACTGCTGGCTGCTCTCTTGTGTTCTGGCCAAGCCATGTATGTTGCTGGTTTTTTTCAAAAGTTGCATATGTTATGGCCTGCTCTTTTATTTTTAATATCCCAAAGTCACTGTCTTCGTTTTACTGGCTATGACAAACCTCATTCCAGAAAAAAAAACCCGATACTGAATTATATAAAAGTGTTTGAAGGTAGAATGCCCAGCATTAGCCAGCCACTTTTCCCATAAAGAAAAATAGTATATTCCTAGTATTAATAAGCATATTAACTATAGCTAAAAGTGAGGCAGCAAGGCAATGGTAAAACATACATTACATATGCTCTACATATTTTTATGTACATATACACTACATATTTTTTCATGCAGCTTCACACATGCCTCATTTATTGTCTCATGTTTCAGTAGACTTTCAATATATTTATAGTTTTCAAGACATACCTAATCTTGCTATGAAAGAAACTGAACATTCTGAGCAGGTCCCAGGCAATTTTAACTAACGCTGCTTGCAGGTAGGTCAGACTTTAGAACCTGACATGCCAATAGCTCCAGGTGTTTTCTTGACGTGTTGCAACTCCACGTTAGAGCAATTCAGAGCTACCAAGCTAAACGTGCCACAGTTTCCACTGGGAGTCGAGGGAACCCATGATGAGTATGTTTAGGGAAATTCTTATCTGGAAAAATCGAGGGTCTGCAGCATGTACATCTAACCTTTAGGAGGTATTCCTAAATTCCTTAAAAACCCACTGTTTAGAGAAAAGTCCTGAAGACACTTAACTGCACACAGTCCTGAGCAACCTGCTGTAGGTACCATTGCTTGAACCAAGGGGGTTGTACTAGATGAGCTGACTTCCAACCTAAATGACTCTGTAATCAAAACTGGAATTATCAGTTGGAAGTATTTTAATTGGAATTAAAATTGGTTTAAAAGAGAGTAAAAACTGCTCCTTTTTGTCAAGGATGAAAAAGAGTCATTTGTGGAAGTGAGCTAATCCACTAAATGAATTTTCTGATTGCTTCAAAATTGTCTGCTTTGCATCTGTACAACCAACAGTTTCCTGACATGAGTTATGTGTTCGGAGCAAGGTGATGAAATTACAGGAGCACTCATCTCTCAACTAACATAATTGTGGAGTGATAGATGGATGAATTGTTGTGTAGAATATTTCATTAATAAGCAGTAAATATTACAGGCTACAGCAATGGTACAACACATACTACTGAATGCTGAAGAATCCACCCCAGGCTTATGCAGAAATTAAGTTTTTAAAACTCTCGTTTTTCACTAAATTCGACAATTTCAGTGTCTAAACATCTCCTTACTCTGCCTTACAGCCATTTTTGTTTACTGGGATGGATGTAACAAAAGCAACAAATCTGTGTGAAAAACCACAACCCAGTAAAGATTATTGGATAATAAATCAGTAAAGATTTATGAAGTTATCCCATAGGTGAAAGAAGATAAATCCGACAAGGTTGTTTTCTGTTTATTATGAAAACTTTCAAAACTTTTTTTTCGTTTATTATTAGGAAAAAAATGCATACAAGTAAACTCTGTAATGGATAAAAAAGATTTGTCTCCATAATTTACAAGTTAGCTAATCATGACAACTCTCCTAAAGTAAAATATTCTGGTTTTCCACTCATCAAAATAAGCATTTCAATAAAGCCTTTGGGGTATTTCCCAAGTGTTAGGAAAGAAAGAGGAGAGAGATCCTACTTTCAGGAAAATACCTTGTTGATTTTAGCAGCTTGAGCAGCTGCCCCTGCCAGGATCAGCTTCTGAGGGGTTTCAGTGCCAGCAGTTTGAGTGTTGCACTCTGCCAAGATCATCTTGTTACAATTTGTGATTTTAAATTAGCAAAATTTCAGGTAGAAAATAAAAAGCTTAAACTTTCTTGTGGGTTGCTGAGCTCAGTGTTATCCCTCTGGCTGTAATTTGTGATATTAAGCCTCTGAAGGCAATGTGAAGGCTCACAATAATTCAAGAAGCTTTAACTTTTGGTCTTGACATGTGCTTTTATTAGTATGTTTTTAACATATTTATCTGGTTTGATCATTAAAACAGCTTAAGAGTGAGAGATCACTGTGGGTATCACTCTCTACTTCCCCATTCCTGCCCATTGTCCCAGCTGTGCTGCAGCTGGCTTGTTCCGTAGGCTCTGGGGCTGTCTGGGGTTCACATGCAGAGTCTCACACTGAAAAGGACCTTTTAGGATCCACAACGTGATGACCCTGCCTGGGTCTCAAACTCAGTCCTGGCTGTGTGCAATAATGAGGCATTAGGGAAGGGTGGCATTGCTGCTCAGTCTAAGCTGATACTTCAGCTGTCAGGTTTTTTATCTGATTACTTGAAAATCCCTGAACGTCACTTGAGTAATCCACATGCTCACTTCAAGAGTTCATACCCAACCCAGTTTGGATTTTTAAGGTACCTGTCAATAGAAATGAAACAGAAGGATTGAATGAACTGGCAGAAAGGTAAGTTGTCACCCCAGAAAATGAATAGGCAAAGGCTCAGAAACAGAGCAGCAGATTTGGTACCTGAGAGCTGTGCTTGGCTCCAGGAGTCACCTGCTGTGCAGGACAGGGTAAGTCCCTTCACCTCTTCCTGCACTTCCTCTCCTGCATTGTCCTGTGATCTGTCCAGGCTGTGATAAGGATTTGGCACCACGTGCTTCAGAGAGTCAAGCCGAGGTAAGGCTGCAAGGTGATACCAGAGCATGCAGGTATTAACAATGCCAGTGGTGAGGCTGAATAATCCCCAGCCCTTGAGCAGCATTTGCAGGCATAATACACGTGAGGTAACTTGGGGCTTCATCAGAGATTTTAGCCCGTCACAGGTATATTTAGTCCTCAAATCTGGATTTCAGTGGGTGGTGCAGATGCAGGCATCCACTGCCCCAAAGACAGGCAAGTTTACTGAAACACTAACTAGCACTTCTAATACTGAGCTGAACAGGCAGCATCCTGTGTAAGATCTTCCACTGGGGTCTCTTCCAACTCAGAATATTCTGTGCTTCTGTGGCTCCAGTGACCAAAGACTGAGAGATTAGAAATTCCCAGGGCTGAAAGAAGGGAGTGTAGACACTAGGAATGCTTCACTGAGCCAAGGAAGCTGCTCACAGAGCTTAAAATCCAGGATCTTGCAGTCCATGGTGGGATGGATATAGGTCACTTTGTAGCTGTTGCTTGTAGCAATTTGTGGTTTATTTCCAGTTCACAGGTTTGGGGCACTGTTTTTCTAAACGGTGTTCTCCATTGTGACACCAGTTGCAACTCTCCTCCTGCTGACCTGCATCTGCCTCCTGTCTGGTTTGTCACTTGTTTTCCAAACTCTTTCTGGCAAACACTTTTTTTAAGGGGAGACCGCATAGTAACCTTCCTGTACATGAAGGGGACCTAAAAGAAAGATGGAGAGAGACTTTTTACAAGAGTATATGGTGATAGGACAATGGGAAATGGCTTTAAACTGAAAGAGGGAAGGTTTGGATTAGGTGTAAGGAAGAAATTCTTCACTGTGAGAGTGGTGAGGCAGTGGCACAGGTTGCCCAAGGGAGTTGTGAATGCCCCATCCCCGGAAGTGTTCAGGGCCAGATTGTTTGGGACTTTGAGCAACCTGACCTAGTGGAAGGTGTCCCTGCCCATGGCAGGGACTAGATGATTTCTAAGATCCCTTCCAACCCAAACCATTCAGTGCTTTGTCCTGTTTTAGTGATTTAAGGAAAAATTTTCCTCTCAAAAAGGCTGGTTCCGTATCCTTGAAGGCTACATGGTGATTTTAATTGGTTGGTGTTGGCATAAATTACTCCTGTGCTCTGCTAACCTTGGGCCAGGGGTGTCCTGAGCTGGCCCTCAGGTGACACAGACCCACAGGCGAGACTTGGTTATAAAGGTTGGCAGCATCACTGGAGGAGCCACCACAGACAGACAAGGTCTGAGCCAAGAACACAGAAACCCAGCCCTACTCTTAGGAAAATAGAAAAGCTCTATGAATC
This sequence comes from Corvus brachyrhynchos, assembly GCF_000691975.1. Classification (NCBI taxonomy): domain Eukaryota; kingdom Metazoa; phylum Chordata; class Aves; order Passeriformes; family Corvidae; genus Corvus; species Corvus brachyrhynchos. The sequence goes on from NW_008238126.1 coordinate 1,450,082, forward strand.
AAAATCAACTTCACATCCTCAGGGGATCCTCTGGGGAAGGTCATTCTGCCCTTTGGCACAGAGCAGAGATGTCTCACCCATCCCTAGAATTTGTGGCGATTTGTGTCCCATACTGCCCATGATCTGTGCAGCACTGGTTTGCTCACAGATGCTTTCAATGGAGACAAAAGGATCTTCGTAGTTCCCACAGGACTTACCACCATCTAGGTTTCTTCTAAACAAAACCATCTTTTCATTCCTGGTTTATGAGAAATCTTAGTTTCATTTATTACTGTCACCAACTTTATTGCTGATACATTTTCTGATGTGCCAAGGCATAAGCTGGACATTTTCCAGATCTGGATGTACTGGTAAAAAGCATAATAACCTATGGCATGCTGATTTTCCTATTTCAGCCTCTGTTACTTTCAGTATATTTTTTTGTGTATGCCAGTTGATCTACCAGCTCTTCACAGCAATTCTCAGGTCTCCCTTTTCCTAAAAGACTCAGCCATGTCTGTGAACAGTTCAGGTTGTGTCTTCTGATATGCATTACCTTACATATGCCAACATCTATTTTATCAATTCTACAGCTCCAAATTATCTGACTTTCAAGTAATTTGGAATTCATCAACACTTTCTTCAAGCTTTGCTGGCCAAAAAAACCTGCATCTGCAAATTTGCTGCTACTTTTTGTCTACTGAAATAATCAATCGCCTGTTTCAGCACAGATATTTACAACCAGCTTTGTCTGATTGCAAGTTTATCATTTATTTCTGTGCTTTGCCCTCTGGCTCTTTACCAGTCTCATACATCAGGAAAGTGCCTGTCCACTTAGAGTCTGATGTATTTCTTATTGTCACAGCACATTGAGACATAATCATTCAGCAATGTGAGGAATTGCTACTGCCAATTCCATCCCAATTTAGGTGTGCTGGGCTGGTTGTCCTTTGTTACTGATTTATCACATTTGCCCACCCTGGCACTGTGCACTCAGCCTTGTTCTCATCATCAAAAGCCCAGAAGTAAAATCACTTATATTTTTACACATATTTTTAGACCTGCCTGCATGGCACAGTTTGTTGTAAGTCCAGCACATCCTCATCCCACCAGGGACTCCATGCTTCCTTGTTTGCCCCCTGATCTGCCCCCACAAAGCCCAAGAACTCCCTAGGCCTCTTCCCAATATCCCTGTGCCTGTGAGTCTGCCCTCAGTCTAAGCAAACTGAGCAGCAATTGACCACCATCTTTCCCATTTAGCTTGTCCCCCTTTCAGATGTAACAATAGCATTTTATTCCTATTATCCCCAGTTTAACCGCTTATGGCTCAGCCTGACTTACAAAATAATAGGGGAAATAATATAAGGAACCTAATCATCAAAAAAAGAGAGAAGGGGTGAGGTGTTGGTTTTAACTGGACCATTGCAGTGATCCGGTTTCAATCACAGCTGGCCCTGCTGGAGCAGCACAGTGAGGGCACAGGCAAGTCCTGGCTGGGAGCAGAAACAAGCAGGTGAGGAGAGGAGGAGTGGAAAGGAGGGTGTGGAATAGAAGGGGAGGCAGAACACCTAAAGCCTCGTTGCAAACCTACAGCCAAGTCAAGAAGCTCCTGCCACAGCTTGAAACCCCTGTCTTATGTGCTGAAGAAGCACAAAGTGAAATCAGCTGTTAATCCAAACAGCAAATGCATGGAATATGCATGAAGAGTAAACCATCAGGTGTGTACAGAAAAACTAATGGTAGTTTTAGGTCTTTTTCAAATGCCTTGGGGTTTTTCATTGAGAATGTAAGATTTATGCTGTGCAAGTTAAGACTGAACTCTAAACCAGTCCTTTAAAAGAGAGATGAAGAAGGAAGTACAACAAAAATCAAAGGATGTGGTGAAGTTCAGAGTTGAGAAGAACTGCAGAAGAAATTAACTTCTCCCATTCAAGGCTAAAACTAACCCCAGAGTACAAGATCAGACTGGTTCAACTAACCACAGGGTCAACAAAATCAGGCTTTTGGTAAGAGGCATAGATAATTCTCTGTCCAGAAATACCTATTTTCTGTATTCATCTTTATATTAGAGTTTAAAATACCAGCCTTGCCCCATGAGAAATGGAACTTTGGTGCTGATCTTGCACATGTTTAAGTTTGTTTTCAATATTAGCTATATGTTTTTCTTTGAAGTAATACTTGTGACACCTTTTTTTTTTTTTTTTTTAATTATAATTTCTGGTCTTTATTCCATGGCTAACATTTTATATAAAGTTCTTTTAAAACTGCTTTGAAGGTTATTGCAGCAGATCCTTCAAACTCCACCAATCTCTATCAGATTTGGGTGGGGGAAGAGGAAGGACCAGTATTTTTAGTGTTTCTGCAATAATCCCCTACCTTGACTCTGCAAAAGCCGGCATTTACAAGCACTTTTTTCTCACCCAGACTAGCCCTGTCTTCTGAAGCTTGTACTGGTGCAAGAGTGGCCATGACAGGCTATTTTCTTGCAAGGCTTCATATGCTTCAAAGGAAGAACACCAGGCATAAGACACTTTAACTCAGTTGATTTGCTTCCCATTGAATTTGTGACCACAAAAATTATCAAGGGGAAAACCCAACAAATCAAAATTTAATTTTTTTAAGAGCTATCAGCCAGATGTTGTGAAGACAAGAATTAGCTAAAATACATAACAACACCCATGAAAACTGGCCATGAAGTTCCTGAATCTCAGCTGGCCAGCAGCTGTCAGCCTCAGACAGCAGCTGCTGCCTTTCTAGCAAAAGACAGTGATTCCTCATGTCCTGGACTTCATGTTTCTTTCCAAAGCAGAAAAATATGACAGTCCACAAGATTGGATTGCCAATAACTACAGTTCACAGGGGGCTACTGTTAGTAGCTGTAAATTTAAAGAAAATAGAGAGGACATAAAGGTGCTCATGTTAAAACACTGAGTATGATCGTAGGGGTGCAACACAGCAACAGAATTCTGAGACTCAGAGGTTATATTCAAAATCAGATCGTGTCTTTCCTCTATTTACATTGACAACTTCTCCTTTCTGCTCTAACAGTAACTCTTGTAAAGCATAAAAACCAATTGCACCCATGAAGAGCAGTGCAGTGTCACAAGGTACCACACATTAAAACAAATTGCCTTCTCCCAGGTGCTTTGGTCTGGAGCACCAGCTCTCTGAATAAACACCAGTCAGAAGGTGTATCCTAACTCCAGGCAGCTCAGGACCATCTCTCCCCAGTGCTTCAAACAAAATGCCAGCACCTCATGCTGAGGGCAGGGCTGAGAGCACCACTTTGCTGAAAAATATTTGCAGTTATTCCAAACAGACAAAGGTTTGGCATCTTTGGAGGTGTCCCAGCCCACAGGCAGATTTTGAAAACAGCATTGATTTATGAAGGGACTCTGAGCCATGGACTTGTAACCAACAATGGATTCAGGTTTACCAGCTGAAGCACAATTTTGCAGTGAGAATCCGGTCTAAGAAAATAAAATCACCAAACTATTTGTTAAAAAAACCATAATTATAGTTGTCACCTGCCCACGTAATCAGTGAAACAAGCCCTTTGCTAAGAGTTTAGGAACAAGAATCATGAAAGAATGAACCAAGCAGTTCTAGTGTCCCCTCAAGGAATGACAACACAGAGGAGAGAGGAGCAAAGAGGGAGCAATCGCAGGCTCCCAGACCTTTCCCAATCCCCTCCGAGTGCCCATGTGCCAGCTGCTCTGTGCCACTGGAAACACACACTGCCGATCTCTCAGCTCAGAGGGAAGAGCAGGATTTCAGAGCAGGAGAGCACGGAGTCTGTCGTGTCCCTGAGGGGAAGATGAAGGCCCATTACACCCAGCATGATGTCAGCCACGCGCTTTCCAGGCAGCCACAACTGTGTCAGAGCAGCACAAAGCTCTGTGGGCCAGGCAGGTGTCTGACTACAAGAGACACTTAAACAATTGATGCCCAAGGTCAGTGGCCCTGTTGTCACACAGCTGAGTACAAGGTACAACCCTCTTGTCCATCGCCTGACAGCACCATCTGCTAAAACCAACATTTTAAGATGCTTCATGTTCAGATCTGCATCTTGCAGATAAAGCAAGAGCATCTTTGAATCACTGATTGACTTGAAAGCCACTCAACAATTGCACAGTAAGGCGATCTTCAGTTTTAATGTGCCTTGGCACAGAAAATGAATACATGCATTATAAAAACAATTCGCTCATGAGGCATCCGTACTTAAAGGAAGTGAAATACAACCATTTGTGTCCTACCATTTGTGCCAGGCCTATTGATAAACCTCCCCTGACAGGATGAAATAGTGCTCCTGTAAAGGCATCCTTAACCTAATACGCCTCTACAGCACTGGGCTGGACTAGGTTTGAAAAACAGCCTCTTATAATACACAGATGAATTTAGCACTTAAGAAGATTAATGGATTCATAAATAGCCTGGAAATCCAAACTCATTGAATTTAGTTCATGGAACAGGTCAAATAGGCATTTATCAAACCATCTGGCATTTTGATTCCCTGGGGAAACTGTGGTTGAGCTACAGATAACTGAGGAGCCATTGCAGCAGGGAAGGCTTGGTTTTCCCTGTGCTCAGCTTTCCTCTTGAAATCTCTGGCACTAATTAGAAAGCAGTAGATCTTTTTGGACAGAAGTGTAGTTCTATATAGTCACTTACATTTTGAAGTGTTGTTGCTGAACACAAACATAAGCACAGTCAGGGTCTAAATGAAAGTATTTATGCTGCAATAAATAGCTTGCCATTTGCTCTAGGCCATGAAAGGACATCCATGTGCAGCATTTGAGTAGCCTACAAAAAAAAATCACCAGAATTGTTCAAGGATCTCCAAAAAACCCCAAGGTTTGAGCAGTTAATTTATTTTTGTGAGTAAAATATCAAATTATTTTATTAATATGCTTTGATACATAAAACATCATTCTTTCTGGTTATATTAGCAGCTTTCATTGGAGATTTCAAAGATAAAAACACTTAAGATGCCGTCTAAAAGAAAATGATCAGTATGGAATAATATGACACACTACACAGTACATATTAGTGGTGGAAATACAAAATATTTCATAGGACCTGGTTGCATTCGTCTTCAGCATGCTCGGCCCCTGCTGCCATGCCATGAAACAATCTACAAATAAAAACAATGTATTCCTTGAAACAATATATTCATTGAAAACCACATTGAAATCATATGAATTACTAGGTTAAGTTTAAGTAGCTTTGCCTCAGAGAAGAATGTTTTGACAAACACGGGTCCATCTGGTCTTCCTGCACCACTGCCAGGAGAGTGGCGGGAGAATGGATCAAAATCCTGCCTGTGGTCAAGGCCAAAATACTGTGCCCATCCCAGACCTGCCTGGGGGAGGTGCCCTCCCGAGGTGCTTTCCTCCTTTTCATGAGGCCTAATGCTGCATCCCTGGATGTTACCCAGGATTGCCCTGCTCCCTTCTGTACCTGCTGGAGGAAATCAGGAATAGTTTCCCATCGTTCAGCAGCGCCTGCCAGGGGTGTGGGTGTCTGTCAGGACATGAAGAGGGGCCCAGTTTTGCTGCCTCATCTTGCTCTCATGAAGCTGGGTCACCTGGAGTTGGCCCATGGAACAAACACCCCAAAGACAGACCCCTCTTCATTCCCAGAAGGGAACATCACACATCTCTAGGCAAAATTCAAACTTAGTGGTATTCATCTTCCTTTGAGTATCCAGGAGGCTCTGGGACACCCATAGGACAGGTTTACCACCCAGGACCCACATCCTATCAGCTCCCAGGGGAATCTGGAGCCAGATCCAACAAACTCAACCTGGAAGAATCTGGATCCCATTATGTATCAGAGGCCCACAAAAAAACTTTCCTCTGATGACTAAGTAGGTGCAGGGACTAAATGCTTAAGCAGCGCTCCTGCTCCATACAGCCCTTGGACTATTTGCACAGCAGAACAATCACTGTAAAAAGTGCTGGGAGGTACAAGGAAGAGGAGTCAGCCTCGATTCTGTCTTCCCCCATGCCAGAAGAAACCCCTTCAGTCTGTCCATCCAGCTGCGTGGCATTACTGTACACTTCGGTGGCATTTGCCACCTCTTCAGGAAGGCCCATCTGGAGCAAGAGTTTGGAGATAAGGCTGTTGAACTTGCTCTCTGTGGTAGACCAAGGCCCCTCGCTTGGGGTCGGCCCCTCAGATGTCATGTTCAGCTCCACAGGGTCGAGACAGTAACCTTCGGGAGACCTCTCAAAGAGCACGTCCATCAGGTCAATCCCAGCCACTGAGGAGGGGGAGGCACACGGAATATCCCTGACGAGCCTGTAGTTCTCCATCCACTCCTTGAGCCACTCGATGCGGCAGTCGCACTCCCAGGGGTTGCGGAAGAGGTACAGCCGCCCCAGGAAGTACACGGGCTCAAACACGGAGAAGGGCAGCGTCGTCAGGTTGTTGCTGTTCAAGTGCAGCACAACCAGGCTGGTGAGGTTCTCAAAAGCCCCGTCCTCGATGTAGCTGATCCTGTTGCGGTCCAGGTAGAGGAACTCCAGCTCCCCTAAGTCCCTGAACCAGGTGTTGGAAATGTTCCTGAGAAAATTCCCCCCCAGGTTGAGCATCTTCAGGCGCCTCAGGCCATCAAAGGAGTGTTCTGGAAGCTCACTGATCAAATTGTCATTCAGGTACAGGTACTCCATCCTCTGACAGCCCTGAAAAGCTCGCTCGTGGATGACATTTATCTTGTTGTCCTGCAGATTCAGGTATTTCAGCTTGGTCAGGCCCTGCAGGGAGTTGTAGGCCACCGCTTCGATCCTGTTTCTCTCCAGGTACACGTGGGTCAAGTTCTCCATGCCCCTGATGGCACCTGGGATCCTTCGGAAGTTGTTCTGGAAGCAGAATAGCTCCTGCAGAGCAGGCAGCTCGATGAAGATCCTGTCTGGGATGTTGAAGAGGTTGCAGTCAGCCAGGTCCAGCCTCACGAGGCGCCGGAGTGCGGTGAAGGTCCGAGTGTGGAGATAGCGAATGTACTCGTTGTGGGCCATCTTCAGCTCCATCAGGCTGGGCAGCCCCTTGAATGCCCCCGGAGTGATGAAGGAGATGTTGTTGTGGTTGAGCGACAGGGATTTGAGGGAAGGCAGCGTCCCGAAAGCCCTCTCGGACAGGAACTTGATGCTGTTTTTGTCCAGGTTGATGGAAGAGGCTTCGCAGGGGAACTCGCTGGGGATCTGCCCCAGCCCAGCGCGGTCGCAGAGCACAGAGCAGCTCCGCTCTGGTGTGCACACACAGCTGGGAGGGCAGGAGCGCACGCAGGGCCACACCCCATGGACCTGTGGGACCCAAAGGATCACTGCCGTCCCCACAGAGGAGAGGCGTGGCAGGAGAGAAAAGGATGCATCATTAGCAAATGAATTAGTCACAGCAGGAAAAAGAAATTACACTGTCGTTTCCTCCCCTCTAGCCAGGCTAATTGCCACCTGTGTACCAGTGCTGACTGAGGACGTCTTGTGTAAAATTCCTAAAAATCTTCTGCTGGGGTTTTTTTAAACCTGCTGAGAATATATGGCACCTAGAACATCATCTCTGATTAATTCCTCTCCTCAAGAGGGGGCTCACCTGGAATTCAGTATTTCTCAGTGTCTCTGTTGTGGTCTCTCTTTGGCCTGATGGGAACATGGTTTCGCCAGGGAGCAGGCAGAGATGCTCTGAAGGCCAGCAGCTGTGGGTGGGTTACAGCATTCCTGGGTGTGGAAAAGGGGAGGGCAGTGTATGCGGAGTCTGGCAGTGGGCAGGGGAGATCAATTAGCTGCCCAAAGTGTGTCAAATTCTTACTTTTTGCTTCTTTCTTTCCTTTGTTCATTCAATCTAAGATTCCTCCACCAGAGCCATGAGCTGGTGTAGCACTGAAAGGGGAACTCTCAGCTCTCAAGGAGATGCAATGCAGTGTTTGAAAATTCATTCCCACTGTGTACTGGTACAATGGCATGAGTGAAAACAAACTAAGAGATATTGTTCCACTGCTGGCCTCATCATTGATGAGAAATTCTGCATCTCCAGCACAGTTTTTGCTGCTTTGCCAATTCTCAAGACAGTCACTATAGTGCCTTATGTTTGATGGGAGCAGCCACTTTGTCTTTTATCAGCCTGACATGGGAGGTCTGTGGCTGTTGTTTCCTCCTAAGTTAGTCCCACACAGGTGGCTGAACAACAAGGAAGAGAAGAAAGTTCTTGGGGAGAAACGAGAGAAGAACAAAAGGAAGGGGAGACATCAGCCTCCACAGACAAGCTTTTTTGGGGAGAAAAAACATCCAGTCAATAAAACATCTGCTTTTTTTTTTTTTTTAAATGCAAAATTTTTTTGGGCAGTGGGCAGTTTTTCCCTCTTTCAGAGTGGAAATTTAAGTTAGATATAGGAATGAAATTCTTTACTGTGAGGGTGGTGGCACAGGGTACCCAGAGAAGCTGTGGATGCCCCAACCCTGGCAGTGTTCAAGGCCAGGTTGGGTGAAGCTCTGAGGAGCCTGGGATAGTGGAAGGTGTCCCTGCCCATGGCAGGGGGCTTGGAATGAGATGATGTTTTAGGTCCCTTCCAGCACAACTCTTTCTCTGATTCCATGAAAATAAACTCATTGGAGAGGAAGAACTGAAGACAGTTTTTTTAATTGCTCTCCCAGACACATCCTACCTTCTCCTCAGCAAAATGAGAAGCCACATCAGCAATCTCCATGTACTCACTAGCAGGAAATGGTGCCATTGCTGCTGACTGGTTTTCTGCTTTTTTTATTAGCTCCCACACAAACATAATCCTTTTTTTCTTTTTTTTTGAGCAAAACATGAGATACCAACAGCTTTACCAACAGACACCTCTATTACAGTACTCCTGGGATCAGGGGGATTTCAAAAGAGTGTCCAGAGGGGGAATCTCCCAGCAGCTGGGCTGCCTCTCCCTGTGGTTTCCAGCACAGTGATTGCCCACTACAGCTGTATTCCCATGGGCATTTTTAATAAGAGAGACTTCTGAGGTGATATGCCAGGAAGCGTCAGCTTCAGCAAGCATCAAGCTTTTATTTTTGCAGTCCTCAAGGCTTTAATGTACAGGACAGTTTGAGCTGCAGTTGCCCTGCTTTTCCTCCATCCTTTCAAAAGGCAACATGCAAGGGACTGTATTTAGGAGTTTGCACTGCCTGGGTAAAGCAGACTTGCAAAACCAGTTGTTGGGCAAGTCCCCACTGAAGGGCATCAACCCAGGAGCTGCCCAGCCTGGGTCTGTTCAAACCATCCAGGTTATTGTAGAAGAGGTATTTAGATACATGGAGAGACCACCACAAAAGGATGAGCTGTGGCCTCTTCATCAAAATTCAGGTCCCATCATGCCTGGGCACACTATTGTGACTGGAGAATTAGCAAAACAGCATCACTTCAAGGATAAATGATAGTGAAGGACTCTGGGAGGTGGAAAGGATTTTAGACAGGTTGTCATTTTGTTTGTCTGCTCTTCCCCTTTTTCCCATGCTTTTATCTTACAGCCACAGCTAAAGGAAAGTCCCCTTCAGGCCCCCTGACAACAGCTGGAGTCTAAGGACAAGAAGGGGAACAATATGCTGGTCTCAGATTGCTCTTTCTTTGTGCAGCCTGCCCAGGGGCTGCCTCATTTTCTGCCCTCTGCACCAGTCCACCCTCTGCGTGCCAACAGGGGCATATGTTGTTTTTGTTAGGCAGTTACATAAACTGAGGGCCAGACAGATTAAGGATTTGCCTGTTCCCAAATGTCTGGCCGCAGGTGGTTGTCTGGAAAATGAGAGATGCAAGTGTTGCTGCTGGTAGGGGGCCTTTTATGGGTTCAGGGTGACATCCAGAGGGGTATTTGTGCACAGGCTGTCCTATAGGTGAGGCTGCCCTGAGCAAGCTCCATGTTTAGCTCCAGCTGCCCCAAGCTCAGTGACATCCCTGGCCTTCAGAGCAGACCTCCACCCACTGCTGTGCATACAGTGGGCACTGTAGGAATGATCCTGCTGATAACCAAATCCCCTCCTTCCCCTCCCTGCTTCTTCTCTAATCACACAACAAAGGAAATGTCTGCACCCAAGCCATATCCAGCCTGTTTTCCTTATACACAATTGCTAAATCTGGGTCTTCTGCTCGTGGCATTTCATAGCAGACTTCTAAGATCTCTGTTTACCAGTGTATTTTTTCACTGTGCAAGACATGGAAAGCAAGTACGTGAGGACCATCCAAGGAGAAAATACCCCCCAGCAACAGGAGCTCAGAGAAGCCCCTCAGCAATGCAACCTTTGTGCAATACCTCTTCCTTCTCCTGGAAAGGAAGTTGGAAAAATCCTCCACCTGAACTCTACCGAACCCTCGGGAGAGCTGTTGCTCAGGGCAAAAGAGATCAGCTCTCCCCTGTTGGCCAGATCTTCTCTGATCAACGTAGCCTGAAACATTCCCATCTTTCCCACCTTACTTCTTCCCCTTCCCTGAAAAAGGATGCTCACAGACAGGGCAGCAGCTGAAAGATTTCTGCTACCCATTGACACAGAGGGTGCTCAAATGAGACGTGTTTGAGAAAAAGGGTGAAATACAGCAAAAATATTTGTGACATTAAGGAATAAAAAACATTTCCTCCCACAGATGATATGTTTTGCTCTTTTAAATACAACAGTAACTCAGTATTTGGAAGAAAGAGTGAGAGACCAAAGGAAAATAAACAAAAAAGAAAAGTTGCAGAGTCTTAAGAAGGGTAAAGAGACAATGATTGCAATAATTGAGTATTTAACCACCACCTTTCCAAATGACCTGTCTAATCCACTACTGGATAGTGCAGAATAAGTGCATACTCACCATTTAGAATGATGGCAAACATAACCTTGATTATTCTCTAGTGGCATTTCAGGTCTGGCAAGCAAACTTGAGGGATCTAAAAGCACACAGGAAGAACAGGGACAGGTTTCATCCTCTCTCATTTCCCTGCATCATTTTTCCACAAAAAGCTCTACATTTAGAAAGGAAAATGAAGGAAAACGCTCTTCTCTCACACGCTTTCAAACTGAAGACATCCCCAGCACCCTCCTGGTGAGAATCTTTCTTCCATCACTGACCTTCTCAGGGAATCCTGCAGCTTTGTGCCACTGCTTTTCAGGAGCTCATCCTCATCCTTCCCACGAGCCGTGCCCAGGGCAGGTTCCTGTCATCTGAGGTGGGAAAGGATCGCCAACAGTAAGAGACTGGCTCTATCCCCAGGAAATAGATGCTGGTACAGAGGAGTGTAACCAGCCTAGCATCAAATAGTGGAAACCAAAATTCCCAACAGAAATCATCCGGATGTGTTGCTCACCTGGCCAGGCAGTGGCTGTGTCCTCCCGCCTGCTCATGAGGCTGCCCTTAGCCACGCGAGTCAGTCTCTGAAAAGTTGGCATTTTTTTCTCACAAGCTATCATTTAATGGCAGGAAAATCCTCTGTATCAGAGGAGGATTAGTGGAGATGGAAGAATGTGTCTGTCCTCTAAAGCTCCCAAAGCAGAACAGGGATTGCAGATGAACCAAACGGATGCTTTCTCCCCTCTGCCAACCTGCTCTCCCCCCGCCATTAAAAAAAAAATACAGTCCAGAATTGGACTGCTGCCACTCAAACAGCATTGCTGAAAGTCATTACTCCACTCCCCATTATGTAATGGCAGAAGAGGTAGGAGAGTGCTGCCTAAATGGAATTAAATTTGGGGGCGATCACAGGCTTATGGCTTGCCTGCACTGAGCTCTCCAAACAGACACAGCTTGAGACTCTCATCCCCTATGCACATCCTCCCATCCCCAGTGTGGCTCACAACTACTAACAGGATGCCAGTATGCTTTGCTTCACTAGGAATTGCTCCGCCCCAGTGTGGCTCACACACTACTAACAGGATGCCAGTATGCTTTGCTTCACTAGGAATTGCTCCTGAAGGACAAGGAGGCACCAACAGCACTGGGAAAAGTGTCAGCAAACACAGGGAGCTTGCACAGTGTATATGGCCTTGATACTAATAAATTCTGGCCTGTCTATGAGTGTGTTTTGCCTGTGATGCAGCAGCTGGTGCATGGAAATCAGAAGGACAGCGTCTGTATGTGGTGATGTTTTAGCATTCAGGATGTGAATTGGGGTTTAAAGCCTTTTCTGACAGAATGATGATGGTTTCTTTGGAGAGTGGGGGTTGAATAAGTGAGTTATCTCAGCCTCCCATGCCTTAGGTAATTGCATTCACCACGTTAGAGGGAAAAATAGCTCCACTCTTTATTTCCAAGTGAATTATTCTGCTTTTTCTTTTTTCCCCCCCGGGAAATGGAATACCTGATGAATTTATGCTTGATACAGCAAGAAAGATTCAGCTGGGAACCAGCCTGCTGCTGCACAGCTCTTCCTGCAAATTAAAGCACCCAGCTATATCAGGTTTATTTTGGTTTGGCTTTCCCTCAGTCTTAAGGCATCTAGCTGGCACCTCAGGAAATTTGTCTGTCCCAACAGTGTGTAAGCAGGCTGAGCTGGGGGCAGGCTGGAGGGCAGGGAGTGACCCATATTGCACAGATTTTAGCTGAAGGATGCTTTCCCCACCACACTGCTGTAAACCCTCCAGCTTTGTACTTCGGTGCTTTGCACTGCGCTGTTTTGCAGAGGAGGAAGGAGAGTTGCAAAGCCACAGATGGGCACGTTGCAGCCTCCACCACAGAGCTGAAGCTGCTGGGGACCTTGTGGTGACAGAACCAGCACCAGCTGGGTCCTCGACAGTGCTGGGGAAGCTGATATTTCCCCTGGAAGCCCTGGTTCCCGTGGGAATACCAGGAAGCCACAACCTACCTGATCACAGAAAGCAGATCACTGGCCTTTCAGCCCTGAAGAAACTGAGAGGGGAGGAGGTGAAGTGCTATTCCCACTTCTTTCTTCCCCAGTTTTTATATATATATATCGCCTGGTACCTTATCAGGGGTACCAGGACTCATGTCTCTGCCCAGGTGCACACGTGCTGTCGGCAAGGTGGGAGGCAGTGGGCGAGGAGGGTGTGTGGGACTTGGGGACAAACTGGTGTGTGACCAGCTGGCAGCTCCCCAGGGATCAGACCTGCAGCTCGGTTTACACGGCAGCACTAAATCTGCTCGCAGGGAACGAGGAGGGGCTGATCTGCACCAGGGCACCACATTTCTGAGAGACTTTGGGGCTTCCTGTGCCTCGCTGCTGTTCTTCCATGTGCACATATAAGGGCTGGTGGGATGGGACATGAAGGACCACCGAGCCTCGGGAAGTGTTTTTGTGATCAGCAGAACCACCTCCCTCAGAGGGGCAGCTTGCAGGACCGGCAAAACACATTCCCAAAGAAGGGCACTGGGAGCCTCTGCTGTGCACAGCGGGTGGCTGGGGGCTGGTGGGTCGGGGAATGGTGGGTTTGGTAAACCGGGAGCTGAGAGCACCTCAGCAGCCAATTTTGGGGGCAGGGGGCAGTGGCAGCAGGGGCCTACTGCGGAC
>NW_008238126.1:1463653-1468200 GCF_000691975.1 Corvus brachyrhynchos
CCCAGCCCCCCTCTGGTTTTTCTGCTATGGCTGGAGGTAAAACAGGGCGAAGAGCCCTTGTCCAGCCCCATCATGAGCCCTCCCACCCACAGCCCCACCAGCCACGCTGTGCTGGCACACCCGGAGCTCCTGCCTGACCAGCAGCACTGTATTTCTCTGCACCATCCATGGGCAGGAGCCTTGCTCCAGCCCCCAGCACAGAGAAGATATGGACATCTCAGCATATGCTGGGGGGAGGCTGGGGAGCTGGGAGTGGGAGGCAACTGAGGTCCCAATTTCTAGGAAAGTCGGGGAGCATCACTCTGTGAGTGGCTTTAGCAGACCACTGCAAGTGCACCAAGCAGAGCACCCCGTGCCCTCATGAACCTCTGGCAACTCCTGATTCATTTCCTGATAACCCCTGGCCCTGAAAGGGCATGACCATGTCAGAAGGAGGCCTGAAAAGGAGAAGTTTCTAGCTGTCTTAGGTAAGAAAACTTAAATACCAGAGTGTACATAAAGGACACCAGCATTTATTCTCTAAAGAAACAAACAGGCTCTAAACCATACCTCAGCATTATTTAGAGCATGACTCACAGTGGTTAATGCTGAGGGCTGAGCACACTAGAGATGCTTGGTGCTGGGAAGCTGCTGTGGCTGTCAGGCTGGAAGTAGAAGCTACAGAACATACTACTGCAGCTCTGTGCTGCTAAATGTTTTGCCACCAAGAGCTTCTCCTCATGATCTATCCTGCTCTTTTTAATCTCTGGGAACTCAGAGAAGTCAGAGGTCAACACAAGACCAGAAAGCAGCAGAGTTTTCAGCTGCCACTGAAAAAAAAATGAATAGATGTTTATGTCTGATCTTCCACCAAAAGAATTTGGAGCATTGAGTCCTGATTGAAGGAACCCACTCTGCTCCAGAGGTGTGTGCTGTGGGGACGTAAACCTTGGCACAGCTTCGCCAGCTGGCAGTGAGGACAAGTCTGCCTTGCTGGGCAATCCTGTGCAGACTCAGTGCAAAGGCTGCTTCTAAAAGCCCATTTCTTCATGGCCAGGGGCATTTCATGTGATAGTGACTTAAGGATCTGTAGGTAGCTCCTATCTCGAATATACATTGATATGATTTAAAATTATCACTGGGGACTGCTTCTTGCAGATTAAAATATTCCTGTTATTTTCCAAGTTTGTCCAAGAACAGCTGGTGGGACTCATTTCACCCAACTGAACGTAAGAGGTCTCATCTCACCCTCTTTAGCCCCTTGCCTGTGGGCAGCACCGTGGCCCTCAGCAGGGCTCAATTTCTCTGACAGAGGATGGCAAGACAGCCAAGGACGTGCAGCTTTGATGACACCAGTGCTGGATTAGCTGGAACACAAACATTGCACATCCAGATGCTTCCAGCCAAGTGCTGCCTTCCTCAGAGCAGTGAAGGGGCAGAGCTGCTGGCCTGACTCTGGTGGCTGAACATCTTCACTCCCCTGGTTTTTATCCCTATCAGCTGCTTGCACTCATGGGACCAGTGCTGGGGGTGAGGTCCCTGTGCCAGAGAGCTCCTCTGCCTTTCCCAGGCTTTGGTTTCCTGAGCTCCTGTAACAGCAGTCACAGCTCGGTGCATACTTCCCCTCTTCTCACAGCCACAGCTGTGTCACACATCTGAGTCTTTCCTGTGCACATAATCACCAGGGTGACCTTTCAAGGAGCTGCCTCAGCATTTCCCAGCAGAGCTCCTGTTGTCAGTGTGGGCCGTGTGACCATGTTGCACACAGGATGGTCAGACACAGCCCCAGCTGGCGTGAGTTTGGGGCAGGGAGGGTTTGTCCTGTGGTAGGATTACAGCACTGTGAGCAGACAGGATGGACTGGCCAGCCTGTGCCGCCACCAGAAATAGCACTTGGTACACGCGTGATGTGGCTGCTCACAGGAGATGCAGAAGCAGCTGAGGAGCCAACCAGGACTTCAAGAGCAAGGAGTTAAAGAGCTTTCCCTTGCTCAGAAGAGAGGACAGCTTTCCTTCTGCAGGCAGGGGTTTCATTTTTGTGTAGACTGAGGCCACCAAATTTGCTCAGGCATTAAGTTCCAGAGCTCCCTCATAGCTGGCCCAGCCCCCTCTGGCTTCTGAGCTATGTCCTTGTGAGTCTGCCTTCTCCTGGTCCCACCCCTGGAAAAGACCAACACCACTTCAAGACACCCCTTGGACAGAAGAGTTGCTGTGGTGCTCCCCACAATGTCCTCCCTGTGTAGCCTCAGCAAGGAGGGCCTCAAGCTCACACCAGCCCTATTCACCCTCCACCTGAGCCATGTCCCTGCTGCACACATGTGGGCTGCCATCACAGAGTGGTCTGTCTGGGGACAGGTCCCTGATGGACCCCTGACTGTGGACTGAGAGCATGTCACGATGCCCAAACCCAGGCCAAGGGCACAGCAGCTGGCAGCTGCCTCACAGCAACCTGCCTGCAGGAGTAATCCTGCAGGAGGATTCTTCACCACCGGCTCTGTGAATGAGACAAGGCAGCCAGGAGCAGCACTTGGCATGAAATAGCCACCAAAAAGCCACTTACCCACGGGGAAAGTAATGAATTACAGCCAATAAAACAGCAGGAAGAGGAGAGGGTCAAGCTGGGCACCAGATCTCAGCCCCAGCCCAGGTGCTGCCTGACGGCCAAGCCGTGCTGCAGGAGCAGGCCCAGGAGCCTGCAGCTGCAGCAGGAGCATCTTCTGAAAGGGAACAGCACACTCTAGGGTAGGCAGCCTGAAGCAGATGCAGTGCACAGCAAACCACGAGCAAGTGCATTCATCTGTCAGCCCAAACTTCTGCCAACAGCCCAGTGAGACATCACACAGACCCCACGCAGAGAGGACAAGGAGCCCCAAGGATGGAGTGTAGCTCCATCAAGGTGAAATCCTCCCACTGCCTGGCAAGGGCGGGACAGAGATCCTCTCCAAATCTCTCCAGACCACTGGATTTTACATCAGCTCACAAGGTCTCTCCCAGCCCGTCCTGTAGACGTGGTTTCATATCTCTCTCACGCCAATCAAACAGTAACATTTCCAGCAAGAAAGGAACAGTGTGGGCTGCTCTGCAGTGAGGGGCTGGGTGTTTGCCATGGAAGCAAGTTCCTGCTTCCCACTGCAGTACATGTGTATGGATGCAGTGTTGAAAAGCAACATCATTTAGGCTACTGGGTAACTCTCCACAATACCCAGAGCAGTCCTGGGGAAGGGAAGGGAAGCTGGGCTCAGATCTGCATGAATTAAAACTGAAGAGGGACTTGAACCCATGTTTCCCACATCCACTCTGTGACTCTTGGCCTTGACTAAAACTGGCCAGCCACACTCAGGGTTCTCTGTTCAGGGAAAAACTGCTGCTGGTGAAGCCTGAACAGGACTGCATCAGCTTCCTCTGCAGGAAGTGAGGGGAGCCCTGCCCTCCCTCCTGCCTTTGAGCAGCCCTCATATGCAGCAGGGCATCGCCTGTGTCCGGCGTGCATCCGAGGAGCAGCCACTGCTCCCATGTCACACAGCAGATGGGGAAAGCCAGGGCTGGCAGCACCTGGACCAGCCAGCTTGCCCTCCCTGCTGAAGAAGGCACCCAAAGGTGCCAGTGGCATGGGCATGCACAGCCAGGGAGCTCCGGAAAGGTGTGGGTTCATGCCACATTTTCCCGGAGCTGGGGAGCTGCCCTGCTCTGCTCCAGTCCATCTGTGGGGGCATTTCTATCTTGTGTAATTGTGGCAGGATGATTCTCCCCCAACCCCCCTCATGCTTTGACCTGGAATGTGGTAAAGAAACTCAGTTGGCAATGTCCTATTTGCAAATCTATCAGGGTGGATTGAGAGAGGAGCTCTGTGTTGTTTTGGTGTTGAATTATGCTAAAAATCAGTCTGGCACACAAACCCTGAATCAACGTCCTGACAGTGAGGTAAAGCTTTGGCAGATAAGCTGCTAAACTGGCCTGGAGGCATATGACTGACAGTCAATCCTTTTACACTCTAAAAATCCAGCCCGCTTTCCATACAGTAGGTTCTTCTGAGATACCCCTTCCTGCAGTCCGTGTGGAGATTTTCCCTTGAGTGGGGACGCCCCTTAAGGTTGCTCCTCAAGGTTAAGAGAAAGAGACCTGCCTACTCTGACTGTTGGTATGGTGAGTTATATCATTCTCTACTTAATAACTGTTTCTTTTTGCTAGCTTTAATATAATTGCTTTAATTTAGTGCACTATATTATACTATACACTACTAGTAGTTTCAGCTTTTATACTGTGTAGTAAATAATTCTGGTTAAGATCTTTTGTCTAATCATTTGTCATAATAGGTAATTTCTTTTATATAAATACATCTGATTTGCCATCTTTAAATCCTGCAGGTCAGTTACTTGAACTGTTGACAGTCTGAGGCTAAGACTGGATCCAGCCACCCCCAGGTTTCTCTCTGAGAAGTTTAAAAAGCAAGGGGGTCCTCTCTTCACCTCGTGACTCACCGGCAGGGTTTCTCTAGTAAATTTTGTCTGAAGCTCCCACTCCCACCCGGGACAGTAACAGGGAGCTGCTTGTGTCCTGCTGCAGTCCTC
>NW_008238126.1:1468214-1477519 GCF_000691975.1 Corvus brachyrhynchos
CGTGCCCACAGGCTGCTGCCAAGGGCAGTGACTCCCTGCAACTCCTTGTGATGTAATGGCAAGCCTGCAGAGTGCACACAGGAAGGCAAGGATGTGGCAGTGAGTTGTGCTTGATTCCCCCTTAGTGCTCATGAGTCCATTCATCCTGATGAAGCTGCTCCACAGCCACGTACAGGCAATGCACAATGAACTTACACACAGCTCTGCAAACACCTTTTGAAGCAGCCTTTCTGCACTAAGGGCGTAACGGGCCATATGTTATCCAAGCCAACAGCCCTCCCAAGACTCACCAGACACTTTATTTACCTCCTGGTAATTCATCTCTCCCACCTCCAGGACAGAATCAGTGCCACCCCCCCACTGTATAGAGTCAATGTATGGGGTAGGTTCATCACTTACCTGTCTCTGCTTAACTGAGGCATTTATGTCAGGATCCTGCTCTGTAGCCAGGTCAGATATTTGGGAGAATGAACCAGAAGCCCTGGGACTCTTGGATGAAGGGACCTGGGGGGCTATAGCTGGATTGCAATATGATATTTTGTCCATCTGTCATGGCACTTTCCCCAGCCTGACTAACACTTTTTTCTGCAAAGAAACAAGGAGCACTGCAACATGCCAAGCAAACATAATTACCTGGTATAGATCTAAAATAGAATTTTGTTGTCTGCCAAAGATACTGGCAGGCAGGAGAGGAGGAAAGTATCACATCAGGAATAAACTTCAATACCACAATAACCAGCACATTAAACTGGAGTTTAGGGCAGCATACACTCACAGATGATCTGGAAGATTTGTTAAATGAACTTATAATGCCTTACTGAGTATGCACTGGCCATGCATTCTGTGAATATATCAAGCCCAGATGTGAAACACATCATTGCTCCAGGGCACACCAGAGTGGGATGGAGCAGTCACTGGCGTCAGGAGCTGCCCTGGGGTCAGGAGCTGTGGCCATCGGGAGCCATCTGCCACCTCCACAAGGTCCATCTGCAAGGGGTTTAGATCCTCCAGCTCAGTAGTGCAGCTACTCAAACATACCACACCTGATGTATGCGGAGTTCTTGCACGGGTCTAAGATGATCAAAGCTAGCAGAGCTTGGGGGTGGGAGGGGAACAGCCACTGCAGGAGATAAGCTCACATTTACACCCACATATTCTGCTTCCCACTCGTTCCCTGCCTGTGCTTTTACGGGCTGCTGACACCTCCTTCATACCAACCCTGGGCATCGCCAAAAAAAGCCCCCACAGCCATGACATGGCAAAGACAGCAGATCCCCCACACTGGGGTGTATTTATGGATCGCAGAAGTACAGCACTTCTGCTCAGGAAAAAGGCTCTGTTTCCTGCCAGCTGCAGAAGACCTCATTAGCTGAGAGAGAAGGAGTTCAGCACCTTTTTCTGAGACATCGAATTGATGGTGGCAGAGGATGCAACTCCTCTGCAGCAGGGCAAGTACTCCACTCCTGGATAGGATCAGCGCTGTGTCCCAAACCTAGCAACTGGCAATGGAAGAGAAAGCTCCACTCCTGCTGATGCCATGAAGATTTTTGCCTTTTCTTTTATACCCCAGTTATACCTTTGACAGCTTCTGTATTCCTAGTGCTTTTTGCCTACATTCTTGGACTTGTTTGTCAAGCTAAGAGACTAAACATTTTGGAAGCTTCGTAGCTAGGGATCAGTGTGCCCCAGACCCCAAGGTCCTCTCACGACCACATTCTGTAACCCACGATAGAACCATCCAGGGGAAGGTTCCTTGGGGAGGGGGGCTCACTTGAGCCTCTCATTGGGGAATCTTTGATAGATATGCTAATTAGTAAAACCTATAAGAAAGAGTCAGTGGGGTACATCTTGATGCACATGACCTGGATGTGAACACCTAAGGATCCTTAAAAATAAATACCAAGGTAAAATCCCTTTTCCCCTTCTAACCGTGTATGCCTCTTGATTTTAAGACCAGGAAAAGGCATCACTGCGAGCTTGATAGCAGCAGCACTGCAGCCTGCTCATCCCTTAACCATTTCTGGGTTGTATCCAGGGATGCAGGTTGTGTTGGGTTGCAGGCAGGTGGGGGAAACCCTCTGTGCTCTTGTCAGAGAAGCTGTGCCACAACAGCTGGGCTTTAGCCACGGGTGTGTTGCAACAAGCTGCTGGAGCTACCGTGCCCAATTTGAGTTAGAGGGTATAAAGTATCTGCCCTCCTTGTATGGTGGGAAACAACAAATAAATGAGGGGGCAAACGACACGTGTGGGAAATGCGATGGAGGGCCAGACATTCAGCATTAAAAATAAATCACACCGGGGCTCTGCAACATACCACAGCCCTCAAAAAACCTGTCTTCCACCCAGAATTTCTCACTATGGTTACTATTTCCCTTTTATTTCAGCAGCACTTTCACACTTCTCTGACACTTACTGGGCTGTGCAGGGGAGACACGTTTGGTACATGAGAGTGTGGGAGGGGGAAGGAGGAGCTCAGCCACATAGGGCAGCACCTCTGGGGCATCCAAAACATCCTGTCCCTCCTTGGCATTCTGAGTATTCACAGCAGCCACTCAGGTGCACTTGGTGACAGCCTCTACAGTCTCTCTCTCACCAGAGCAATGGACTCACCAGTGTCACAGAAATGCTTCGCTTTGATAGGGAAACCTCACTGCTTGGGGCTGCAATTGGTGCAGTTTAAAATTCGTAAAATAAAGAGCAGACTGTGGAAGCAATGAATGAAAGCACCAAGCTGGGACGCTCTCAGACTGTTATCTGGGGTAGATGCTCAGTGGGTGCCTTGACAGAGCATCCCGTCGAGTCTGGGGAATCCTACCGGTGCTACAAGCTGGCTGTGTATTGCTTGAGAGTCCCCAGCTGAAGGGCTACAGCATCAGCCTCAGCTCAGGCTGTGGAGAAGAGGAGCACACACAGGGCCCTCACAACTCGGTGGGCAGCAGCATCCCCTGGGGAACAGGAGGAGCAGCCAGGGTACTGACACGGTACAGAGAGGTTGGCTTGTGCCAGCAAAGCCCAGATCTGGACACACCTTGCCTGAGACCCACCCCTGCAGCTCTGGGGCTGTGCCAGGCAGCAGCACCTGTGTTTGGGTGGTTCTGTTCACACTTGAGAGACCTAAAGAGGATTAAGTGTATGCCAGGGAATGTCAGCAGCACGGATGCAGAAACACTGCTGAGACTCTGGGCCTGAATGTTTGATCAGAAGTGTTTTGTGAGACCTAGGCAGCACCCGAAGGAGATCTAAACATTTATTCAAGCCTGGAACGTGCCTATCACCTTTCCATGACAAAGTCTGCTGGGTGTTTGCCTTTCGTTCATCGTGCCTGTGCATGACCAACCAGCCCAGTCCAAGCAGGCTCAGTCAGGTGTCACTGGGACACTGCTCACAGCCCTGATTTCCTGCAGGGAGCCCAGCCCTGCAGACTCCCCAGCAGGTGCTCTGAGCTCTGTCCCACGCCAGCCTGAACCGAGCCTTTCCACCACTGCCCTGGGAGCATGCAAGGACAAACTGTGCAGCACAGCAAACCCTTAACATCAGCGATGTCCACCACAGGATGGACAACCAGCAGCTTTTTCAGTGCTTGCCTCATGAGCCGCAGCCCCCAAGAGCAGCAGCCCCCAAGAGCAGCAGCCCCAAGCTTCAGGAGAGCCAAACCCACCCCACCACCTCCCCTAAAGAAGTGCCCCACCAACAGAAGCTATGGGCCAGCACGGATCAAAAGGGGACTATCCCCCCCTCCTGTTGAAACCATGACACTGTGCAGCAAAATGAATAAATAATGCCAGCAGCTTCTGGCAGAAACACAAAGTGAAAGAGGAGATGGGATTTGCAAACACTTCTGGGGGGGTTGGGGGGGGAAGCATCGCCTTCTGTTTCCTGGGCAGCTTCTGCACTTTGCACTGAACAAATCTGTAGATAAAATACAGCAGCAGCCTCAGGAGCAGAGACCAGAGCCCAAGAAAATTCCCCCATCCACCGTGAAAGCCCTCGCACGTGGCCCTCACGTTGCAGCTCCTCTGGAGGCCACTGCCCCTGGCTCCGTGCCCCACACTCAGGCAGATAAAAAATCAACGCTCAGCGACTTCGGGCACCAGCAGAGCTGAAGCTGCAAAGGTCACAGTCTTGCACTGTAGTTATTTTTGGGGTGGGTTTTTCGTCTTTTGTCTCTCCCAGGCACATGCAAAGTCCCCAGCAGAAGTGGGGAGGAAACCATCTCTCCAGGAGGTCCCGTGGGCATTGTCAGACCCCTGCCTTAGCCTGTGTTCCACACATAAAAGGGGAAATATTAACATTAACAGAAACACAAATCAAAAGGCTCAGGTGTCTGCTTTTGATCAAATCTGACATAAGGCAAGAAAGCTTAACTAGGGCCTAGGAGAGCACTAATTATCAGATACAAAATTAACAGGTAATTTGTCTCTAAAGTGAGCTAATAATTTCTAGGGGAGGAATTAATTAAATGGGTGAATTAAATCACCAAGAATTTGTGGGGTGACCACTTCTGATGGGATTCAGTTAATGAGATATCTGATAATCATGTCAGGCTTCATTTTCTTCTCCTCTGGACAGAAGGGGAGAGACAGAGAGCAGGAGATTACTGCAGTGCTCCCTCTCCCAGGCTGCAGAGATGCTTGCAGCTTGATGAGCCTCACCCTTTTGTCTGACAAAACCTGAGCAACCAAAAAGCAAAAGTCAAAAGCAGACCACTAGCAAAACACTGCTTAAAAAAAATATTTTAAAAATTAGTAGGTGAGAGAGAAGGAAGTCTGCTTTACAGAAATGGCTCTCAGGAGCACAACGCACCCTCGTGCACAAGCTTGGTGCAAACCAGCAACACAGTGAACTGGAGTCAAAGTCCAGTGCCAGCGCCCTCCAGCAAAGAGGGGGGTGAAAGGTGAGTGTCCCGCCCTTGGGAACAAGAAAACAAACTCTTTTGCTTTGGATTTCAGCTAAGCCCAAGCTGTTCCTTGGTCCTGAGCAATGGATGGGAGGTTGAGGCTCCTCCACAGCTGCCAAGATGCCCATGGGTACGGGCTTACAACCTCACTGCTGTCTAATTAGCCAGAGCAGTGTTTATGTCAGTGTCATACTTTTAATGACAGCTCTGTGCCAGCTGCAGGAAGAGAAATGATCTCCAGCCTTGCAGAAAGGCAGAGCCGCATGGGCAGACACCACCTGATCTCTCACAAAGCCTGCCAGCACAAAAATAACTTCTCAGAAACACTCGAACACATCTGAACAAGCAGAGTGAGCCAGTATCGGATCAGCACTTTGTATCACAGGGCTGCAGCACTTGTGATCCAGCCTCCAGAGCCCTAAATTTGGATTTGCTTGGATTTGCTGCATTCTTCAGACCTGTGTCTGAGCTCACCTACTTTCAGTTCTGCCAACTCCCTGCAGCATTACGTGCCAAATTCTCTAACCACCCTCCTGGATGGAAAAACACAAGCATTTACACTTCAGGGCAGTGACTAATTTGTGGCACCTATAATGGGTGAGGCTCAGCAAGTGAAATAATATGGTGAGAGATCCATGTGGAACCAAGCAGGGAAGTTACATTATCCACGTCATAGACAGGCTGTGTTTTTCCACATGTGGGCAGAGGTCAGTGGAGGCAAACTGAAAGCAAATGGAATTCACTGCTGCTGATTTGTAAAATGATTCTCCAAGTATTAGGATTTTCCCTGATATTGCATATACTTGCTGCATTAACACAAACTGATAGCTCTGAGATATCTTGCAGTATATGCCTGAATAACAAAAACAACAACAACAACAACAATAATAATAATAAAGCAAAACATGAAATCTGTCAGTGCCCACTAGCCAGTTCACATTACAGAACAAAATATTCCCTCCTGGAACATGCTGGGTCTTATGCAGATTCGACTTCTCTGGGTGACGCAAATGCTGTAAAAACAACTCTGAGTCATAGAATAAAATCACATAATTCCCCAAAGCCAAATAAGGACAGAATTCAGCCCACACAGCTCTGACTTCCCATTTTCTTGGTAGTAGCAATTTTGTTTACCTTCCCTTGTAAATGATACCGTTTCCTTGCTCTCACAGAAAATCTTGCATTTCTTTTCACTAAAGCCCGTAGTTGGTGTAAATACTGGTATTGTAAAAAATAAAGTAACATCCCAGCATCTGCAAGGCCCAGTGTAAAAAGCCTGTTATGTGCTCTCTGGGACTGGCTTTGCTAATTGGTATGAAGTCTTTATGAGGAACTTGGAAGGCATTCTCCTAGGCTGCCTGTAGTTTTATTTTGATATATTTTTCACCAAGAGTTCGTTTACAGCCCATTAGAGCCAGGCTTGGGTATTTTACAAATGTAATACAGCAGCACACAAAGAGCACTTAATGCCTTAAGTCTTCAGAAGGCTTTTTAATTTTGTACCACAACTGAATTGTTTCACCACCAGATTTCTCATGCGCCACAGTGGGTAAGGCCTTGTGCAAACAGCTTTGTGGCACGTAAATAAAGCTTCCAGACCTGATCTGTGCATGGTATAAAGCACCATCACTCTGCTCTTGTCATTTTGCATCAGCAGCTGCTGAGTTTTCCACTTTGAAACCTTAGGGACGTTTTATTAATAGGGTGGGAGGAGTTGCATGCAATAAATGGGATGTGATGTATTTGCAGTACATGCAAGCATATTGCTTTATTTATTTTCCTTCTCCATGGCTTAGCAGCACCTGAGCTGAGCTGTGCTGGAAATACAGGGTGCAATGTTCACGTGGCAATCCACCACAAGCTTGATCTAACTGCACACAGCAAGTGAGACCCTCTTGTGTCCTTTCTAGTTACTAACTACTCTCTTTAAGGTCCAGTTCAGAAGGCAGTGACACAGCCCTGGCTCTGCATTTTACAAAGCAAAAGCCTTTTTGAGCAGGTGAGAATGCAGCAGTGTGTGCACAGAGTGCTGATGATTGACACTCGTGATACACTGATGCCTGATAAGATATGCACACCCTCTTGGGCACTTGAAGCTATTAACACAGCAAAGGCAGGACACACTCAAAGTGTGGGACTCGTAAATCAGAAAGAACAAATTGTGCTGTGACCTACCAGAGCCTTAATGCTCCAGCCAGCCAAGCCATGCTTGCACAGCTGCACCCCTTGTCAGCTTTCTGTTTAGTGATCCCTCATTCTCTTCCCTGCTCCTAAGTGTCTTCCAAGTTACCACTAGTAACTGAATATATTTTACTGAATATAACCAAGGTCTCCAAGAACCTCATGCACATTTGACATTTTTGTGCTGAACAGTAACATTTATGTAATTGAGGCATGTTTTTCCACTGCTGTGTTTTAAACACAGTAAATTCAGTCTGGGTTTAATGCTGCTTTTTTCCTGAAAGGTCTACCAGGTCTCTAACAGAAGCTTTATCACTAGCATGTCACTTGAGGAAAAGCAAAAGTAGTGATTTATTCAGCCTCTTTAAAACTCCTGTATCATTAAATCTGATGTAGCTCAAACATTTGAGAAGTGTTGAGAAGAAAATATATCTCTATTAAGGCTCCAAGACTCTTGTCTTTTTGATTAAGTAAAAACAATTTTATACTTCTGAGACCTCCCATGCCATATTCTTCTGAGAGGAAAAGCAGGAAACAGTCTATTTGATGTTCCCTACTTGGGGAGAAATAGAAATACTTCAGAGGTCCTTTATCTATCATAAGCTAGCTAAGAAGAAATGATTGGGTTTTTTCACTTTTTTGCCAGCTTTAATCCACTGATAAGCCTGGAAAATTCAGTGCTTTCACCTGGGACTGACATGAAAGGACAAGTGAAAGTTGCAGATGTCATTGCTAAATAAGAGAAGGGGCATCATTAGCACCCAGCCATCCTGGCACAGTATCTGTAGTACTGTGTATGAGGTAAAGGGGGGCACAGCAGAGACTCCACTTGGACAAATGATATATGTAATTCAGCACTGGCTATTGTAGCCACTAAGCAGCTTACAGAAGTTTCCTCCCAATACTGTCATTTGTCTGCCTAACTTGTGCTGCCATAAATACAATACATGGGGTTTGTTGTAAGGGCTGGCCTTTCTCTTCCATCAAAGGGAAAGTCATATATTGAGATTTAATCAAATGGCCTGCACAGCAAATTGGCAACAAGCCTTTTGGCCCAAACATTTGATTCTATACCTGTGAATAGACACCATGATCCAGTCTGAGGTTTACAGTCTAGGAAGGTCACTGGAGGACTCTGCCCCTATTAAGCTAGATATAGATGTGTCCTATTTTAGCCTTGCACATAGAAGACTGCAATGCAAACACTGCAAGGCATTTCCAGGCTGCTGATGGATTTTATTTCCTTTGCTTTTTGTCTTTCATCTCCTGGAAGAAGCTGCACCTCCCTCTCTCAGCTGTGACAGATGAGGGGCAAGGTGTTCCTGAATGGCCTGGGCTGGAGATGTGAGCGCTGACACTAGCACTGGCTGTGACTCTGCAGAGGCCACTGGTGGCTCCTCTGGTCACTCATTGCACCATGGGTATGTGCAGGTTCACAGCTGGCTCAATGACTATTTTAAACAACTGGGTTTTTGCCAAGTCAGAACACATTCACAAACCGAGAGATCGTCTCAGGACAAAGCCTGCCCAGGAAAAAGCCTGTTTCTAATTTGGCACTGCAGCTTGGAGCAAGAGGGTTCAGATCCCAGGACGGCTGCAGCTGGAGTCTGTTTATGGAGGAGGTTTAAAATCCAGCCTTAGCTAATCCCTGAATTTCCTACAGCAAAGCATAAAACACTGCTTGTTTATTCCCCCAGACAGGAATCTCACCAGCTGAGGCCTGTAACATCTGATTACAGTTTGCCAGCCACACTCTCACAGCTCACAGGTGACACACTGGGGAGACTAGAAGAGAAGACGACCTAAGAAATGTCACTATGAAATGACCTCTCTAAGAAGCTCTCATTAGCATCACTGTCTGAATTACAGAGTTAAACCTCCCTGCTCCCATGACTCATCCTATGGATTTGCACAGCAATTCAGAGAAGATGCCACTTCCCTAGATGCTCTACAAACATAGAGCCAAAAGCTGCAGGACATCACATGATGCCTTTTCCTGGTCTTAAAATCAAGAGTCATACACAGTTAGAAGGGGAAAAGGGATTTTACCTTGGTATTTACTTTAAGGATCCTTAGGTGCACACGTCCAGGTCATGTGCACTGAAATGCACCCCGCAAAAGATCTGGTCTATATTATAGGTTTTACTAATTAGCAGATCTATCAAAGATTCCCCAGTGAGAGGCTCAAGTGAGCCCCCCCCCCCCCCCAGAGACCCACCCCCAGATG
>NW_008238126.1:1477735-1479103 GCF_000691975.1 Corvus brachyrhynchos
CTGGAGCTGTGTTCTGGTGTCCCGACAAGTTGCCCCAGGTTTCCTGCTATCCCATGTGTCCATTGCAAGGAGTGGCTGGCAGGTACACGGTCACCCTCCAGAGGGATGATCCCAGAGAGGTGCACTTCCTACCCCTGGCAGTGCTCAAGGCCAGGCTGGATGGGGCTCTGAGCAACCTGGTCTAGTGAAAGGTTCCTGGCCCACGGCAGGGAGGTTGGAACTGAGTGATCTTTAGGGTCCCATCCAACCCTAACCTTTCTATGATCCCATTTGGGCAAAGGAGGTAAATAATGGAAAAGAGACATATCTCATAGCTGACCAAGTGGGACGAGGTATAAAAAGACAGTCCAAGAAAGAGTTATGAAGGAGTTCTGTGGTGTTAAAACCAAAGCACCTGGGAACAAGGTAAGTGAGAGACAATGAAACAGATGGAAGAAGTTTGGAGCCTGGGACCTGGGCAGTCCTCTGCCTTGCACCCCTGTGTGGTCTGGGGCCTGAGATTTCTCCTGAAATTGCTTCAGTCCATTGGAACACATGGGAGCACATCAGCAGCTGCAATACACGTGACATGACTGTGCACCAAAACAGATAAGCTGGAAGGGAAGAGTGGAAGGTTGTATTTGAATGTGCAAGATCCTTGTCCAATTCAAACTGAATTATCCTCAGTTAAAAAGGAAGGACTCCAGCACTGTTTAAGAGCCCAGCTCCAAAACTAATAGAACATCCACTCTCCCATCCACAAGTTGTCAATTTTGAACAGACTGAGCAATCTGAGCAGACAGGTCTGTCTCTGCTCCCCTGGGTAACCATCTGCTGTGTGTGACTGCAGAGTGTGAGGGGCTACAGCCCTTGAAGAATCGCACCTTTGATCAAAACAGCAGTCAGGAGATGCTGAGCTCTGAGCTAGATGAAGAGGCACTGGGCTAAATTAAAGATTAATGTTAAAAATTGAAGCATAAATTAAGCTCACTATTGGCTATACTGTGTTGGAAATTTAATAAATTTCTAGCCACATGAAAGGCTTGAGCACTGTCTCTGGGATTTTTAGTGTAAAGGACAGTTTTACACTAAGTCAGCTAGGAGAAGCCTGGCTCCTCTCTAGCCTGGTTTACTGGCACTTCACAATGCAAACATGCATCCTGCACTAGCTGGGCCATGGAAACTTGAGGCGACATGGGAAGGAATGTCCTGACACTAATGCACTCCATTCTTGCTCCTC
Source organism: Corvus brachyrhynchos (assembly GCF_000691975.1). Classification (NCBI taxonomy): domain Eukaryota; kingdom Metazoa; phylum Chordata; class Aves; order Passeriformes; family Corvidae; genus Corvus; species Corvus brachyrhynchos. The sequence goes on from NW_008238126.1 coordinate 1,478,955, forward strand.
ACCAATCACCCTGCCAAGCCTGACATCCTTCTCTACTGTACTGAAATCACTATTTCCTCACTCCCTAGCTGCTTCTTTGCCCGTTTGATCTGCAAGAACCTGAACATGCTTCTTTCCTGCCTGCTCCTTTATTAAAACTGTAATATTTC
>NW_008238126.1:1479126-1499908 GCF_000691975.1 Corvus brachyrhynchos
CAGGTAAGATTCCCAGCATACTTGAAAATGTGCTCTGAAAGTCACTGGTGACACAATGTACAGGAACAACAGAAATCAAACCCATCAACACATTCATTTTAGCTGCTGCTTTGCTTGTTCTCCCATGCCCAGCACTATTCCAGGCCAGAACTGCAAGGACTTCTTAGTGATTCTAGCAGAACCATAGTGGGAACTTTCTGCTGGAAGAAAAGGAGAAGTACAACCCACTCCAGACTAATTCTGAGAGCAGCACCCCAGGTTAAATCAGGCCGGGTGGGAGGTGTCACCCCAGAGCCACAAGGTTTTCCTCATCTCCCAACCCGAGCAAACACAAATTTGAACTTCAGGGGGGATAATGGGAATAAAGGATAACACCAGCCACTCACAAATTGAATGGCTAAATAACCCCCACAATGAGAAGGAAACAGATAATTTCTGTATTGAGAGGATCAATTCAGTGATGTTCAAAAGAAAAAGGTGGTATGTACCTTGTGAGCAGGGGGGACTCTGGAATGCTCTGCACAGAAATCCAGGGAGAGACTCACTTCCACCACTTCAGTCTCAGTATTTTTCTCACTTCGTCTCTTGCCAGCACGAACTGATTCAGGACATTTTCTCTACCCACAAAGCTGATCAAGCACATCCTCCTGCCAGCCTGCAAGCGTCAGCAGCCAGCCTGCACCAGCGCCAGCACACACAGCTGCCATCCCTCCTCCCTCCCCCAGGAACGTCCCCGCTGCTTTCAGCCAGCCCCCCACGGTACACGGATCGGAACACAGACTGGGATCTGTCCCGTGACTGTAAGCAGGAAGATCCAAAGCTTTGAACTCATTCCCACTCTGCTTTTGACGTCAGAGGGCAAAGCCTACGCTGCAATTTCCACAGCAAGGCTGAGCTGCCTCTCCCCAGCTGGTGTCAGACCCACTGCAAACCTCATTTAGAGCAGCCAGAACCAACCCCATGACTGAGCACCTGCTGCCTTCAAGGCTTGAGAAAGTCCCTTCCTTCAGACAAGTGCCATGACACAGCAGAGGAAGGATCGTCCTCAGCTGCCCACCAGGAACACCACATCAGGAGTGGTGAGAGCTGCAAAATTTCTTCCCACTCAGCATCAGCAGGAGACCTTCCTTTCAAGAAAACAGTGGTGAAGGTACAGCAAGAGCCAGATGAATCCAGGACTCAGGGATTCAACCCAGCTGCAGAACTTGGCACTTGGCCTTGCTGAACCTCATGAGGTTTTCATGGTCCCACTTGTCACATGTCACCTACACAGCTCCCTTGGGAGGCACAGCAGAAACAGCACCCTGGGAGCCTCGGGAATTCCTCTCTGTGATCTATGGCACACTGTGCAGTGGTCTGGAATTCCAATTTCCAGCAAGGAAAAGGTGTTCCTGCCCTTTAAGGCAAAGCTCTGAATGGGCCAAAACCCAAGTGGAGCAAGATCTTACAATGACATTTCATGAGCAGCCTTCATAACTTAATCAAGGGTAGTTTTAGCACATGGACTGGGAAAAATGATGTGGTGAGGGTCTTTGGCTGGAGCTGCCACAGGTACAGACAGACACAAGGAAAGAAACAGAAAAGAAACAGAGCAGGCAGAGAAATGCTGAAGAGAAAGGAGAACACAAAGAGCACTAAGGTGAGAAGGTGGCACTCTGAAAACCAAAGCAGAACCTACTGAAAAGGAATGGGACAGAAATCAAAAATTCTGAGACTTTTATTTACTATCCAAATACAATTTCCTCCCTTCAGCACAAACATCCTCCTGATAACAAGAGTCATCCAGCATGGTTTTCAGAAAGTACTTAGTTTTGAATGGATGTTGTGGGCTGCAGACACAATGGAACATGGAAGGGGCTTTCTCCTCCTGGTGACTTTGACATCCTCAGGAGAGGAGGCAGCAGGAGGAGAAGGGCAGCTTGCATTCACCCTTCACTGGGAAGCTGGGGTGGGGGAAAAGGTCTCGTAGCTGTTCCCACAGGGATGTGAAGGCTGATCCCAGGCCCCCATGGGTCACATTACGGGGTGCCTTCATGCAATGCTCACTTGGTATTGAGGGGCAACATGGCAATGTTATTCACTGGGCTTTGTAATTCTGCCACAAGCCAGGTGAGAAGGTCTCGACCTCCTGGACACAAAGATTCTGTGATCTTCCTTTTCTGGGGGAGAAAGCCGGGCCCATTGGTAGCCAAAGCCCAGTGCCCACAAGGGGCATTAACAGGGTTCTTTATTGCATGAAATGACGTGCAGAGCTGTTCACATAACTCTTTGCAATTGTTGCTTCATGTGCAAACAGCATCACTCTGTAGCACTGAGGGAATGGGAAACTTTTTGTTGTGTGAAAACCAACAAAATCCCCGAGTTTGACACTGATGCCTTTGCCTGGCTGCTGAAAGCCTCTCCTGCCCCACTCTCCCTAATGAAAGTCCCCCTTGTGCCCACCCTTGGCAGCGCCCTTCTCATCCCGTTCTGCCCATGCTGGGCTGTGGGGCAGGGTGTTGGCAGAGTTGTGCTGCCGAGATTTCCTCCCACTCAGCATCTGCAGGAAACTCCCTTCAAGAATACAGTGGTGAAGGTATAGCAAGAGCCAGGATGCTTTGGAAATACTGCAACTGTCTCTTCTGAGCTTGGAAAAGTGCTTTTCAAGAGCATTAATTGAGATGATGTAACACCAGTGTTGGCCTCAGCAGAATCAGCCTTGCACAGTGCACAGAAGGAGACAAATTAACCCAAAGCTTAAAGATCCACTTTTGCTCTTGAAAATCCAATAGGCAATTTCTCTACATTTCTGACACCAGGATGGGGCTATAAATCAGATATATTTTACAATCCACATACTGAATACTTAGGCTGCTGAGGCTGTACTTCTGTAAATTGGTGCTAACTCTGTAAAATGAAAATATAAAATAGTACAGTGAATAGAAAGACAAAACAGGTGTCCCTGCTGCTCAATGGAGTGAAGCAGCTAAAATAAGGTTTTTCTTGTCAGGTGGCACCCACACAGGAGCCCTGAACCTGCAGCACCCAAGGCTGAACGGGTGACAGGCACTACAGAAGTTGAGTCATGCTGTGACAAAGAAAATGGTGTCACACACTGGTATGAAGTGACCACAGAGCTGGACAGCAGCTGTTCAACAAAACTGGTAGAAAATGCTGATACTTCAGAAAACATTGTTAAGGCGGGGCCATTGTGAAAACTGATTCAGAATTGTCAAAATACCAATTCTTTAAAAGAGTATGTTTTGAGAATTGGATTTAGAAACTAAAATCATTTTCCTGCAATTTTTAATAAAGGAAGCAGTTTAACAAAGCCCAAAGCAATCAAACAACCCAGACTTTGTGTTACATCAAAGACATGCTATTTTGATCTTTATTGGCAGGGAGGAAAAATTTTAATTTTGAAGTTGAAAGATTCCATGGAAAAGGAAAAACATTTCATCCAGGTCTAATTTTAATAACACAGCATGCTCTGGTAAACAAAATTAAATATAAAATGTAAATATAAAGTAGCCTTTTCCTCCTTTTGGAGGTTTATCAGTCACTGCATTCTTGTTATTTTTATGCTATTGATAAAATAATAGCAAAAAAACCTATGCAGCTGTATCTTCTCCTGAACTGATGAGACTTCAAATACCAATTAGTTCATAAAGCAGTTTTTGAGAACTACATGCAAATTTGACAGCCATATCCATTTACAGTTCTGCCAGCTACTGCTCTGGGCTGAAAGATTTCAATGACCCAGCAGAGCTATGTTTAAATAACCTACAGTAACAATTCTGCTGAGAAAAGCCTTGCACAGCCATATTTCTGCAGCTATTACTTATCAGATGCTGCCTAAGCAGCCCTGCAAACTCTAGAACAGACCCTAGAAGTAGGCCTGTGGGAGCAGGAACATCGAGGGAAACAACAGTATGAAAAATTCCTGACTTTTGAGAAAGCAGGGGGATCTCTGAAATTACCCAAATCAAGCAGAGGTTCCAGATGGTGGACGGAGTTTGCGAAAAAAGGAAGGGTTACCTGGTTCAGAAGGATGAGGGCAGGTCTTTGAGACTCAGAGGAAAGTGTAAGTTTGTGGGCTTAGTAGAGAGAGTCAGGGAAGACAGAAGGAAAACAGAATGGTTTCAAGCCAGTGGGACAAATAGCACAAACACACAGCAGTGAATGGCTGGTGGTCCCCAGCTCCATGGCTGACAATGTAACACCCTGCCTACACACTGATGGATGTAAAACCCAGCACAGCAGCAATCTCTAATCAGAGAATCTGGTGACTGCAAACAGAAAACCACTCCAACAGCCAAGGTTGACTGCACCACAAAAAAAGACTCTGGGTTTGCAATTGAACCATTCATGTGGAAACACATTTCTTGTCCCTAAACCTAATTTATAATTAATTCATGTAATTCTTGGTAAGTCTTAACCTAAACTGCTCTCAGAGGTTTCCATTCCACCTCCCATCCAATGCCTTCAGCACAAGAACTGAAACTGAAGTAGGGATGAACCTATATGCGGTGTCTACAGCCTGTCCATGTGGGCTTCAGTTAAGAAAGATGATTGGACTTCAAAACCAAAAGCTGTGCCCATAATATTAAAAGCACAGGTCAGAGTAGTACAGCCCTTTCCTCACATGGGAGGCAGACTCCAGTATCCAAACTGAAAAGCATGATTTGACCGCTGGTGCATCCCAGAGCGAGTCTCCACTGAGTTAACAAAGCCCTAGAGACATGACAGCTGTTATCAGGCAGACATTCTTTGAGCATACATCAACAGCCAGAGATGTCCTGAGGCTTACAGCCTGTTAAGACATTCATAACCCTACAGCACAGCCCAGGCCAGAAAATTCAGCAGGGCACTGCAAGGTTCAACTCTATTTGCTACGAGTTTTGGGGATGCTCTCACAGACTCGAGTCTCTGCGGGGCTCCTGTCAAGGGCATTTCAAAGTCACAATTAACTCCTTTAAGAACCTCAGAGTTAAGACCTCACAGAGTTTTACAGCAAGTGAAGCAAAGGTAAATCACTCTGGTGCTAAACCAAAGACCAAAGAGCAGTAGCAGAAAACCTCCTAAAACTCTGGTGACCACCACAAGGCTCATCCTGCCTGGGGAACTCTGATTCCCGGGACTTCCTACTGAAGGATAATGAGTCTCAAGGCAAGGGCAGTGGCCACAGGCTTTGTGGCAGTTCCCATGCTACGACCAGGAGCCTCAGCCACTCCCAGCCCCCCAGGTCATCATGAGAGGAAGCTGATGTTTGTGCTGCCAGAGCCAACACGGGGTCACTCACTCAGAGGAGAGCTGGGCTTCCACTCTAACTTGGCCACCGGCCTCTTGCTTGGCTGCTCTGTCTCCCCATTTCCTGGCAAGGCTGACTTCCTGCTTAAAACTTTGCTGAGATTTACTCCTGAGAAGTTCTGCAGAAGCACCAGTGGTTGCAATAAGCCCATCGTTTTAATTTATCCACATAAAATAGGCAAGTTCTTGAGTCCCTGGAAGAATTTTTCATAAAGCACACTGTGATTTAACAGGAGCCTAATTACCAGATTTCTCAGCTGTTTAAGGAGCTGTGAGAAGAGGATGCATCCTTTCTTGGACCAGTGATATAGCTAGAAAATTCAGGCAAGCTTTCAAGTACATGATCCCGCTATGTTTGTAGACTCACAACTTAAATAACATAATTAAATACAGTCTTTTCACCCAGAGAGTCCCGGGCATATCTTCTTCATGCATAAACGGAGAGAGCTGGAAAAGATCAGCAACGTGGGACTGTTTCCACAAGCCAGTTCTCAGCTCTCCAATGTTTTTATATTTCTTCAGAGAACACTTCCCTTAACCTGCATCTAATCTCTGACTAAGCTCAGTACACAAGTGGTATTTAACAAACAGCTTCCATTAAGATTCCCAGTCCACTTAATTTCTGGCTGTTCCTTCTTTGTAAATAACCCTGAGCAATTGTTTCCCCTGCTGCACAAGAAACACTTTCAGTCACATGAGCCTCTGAGATCTCAAGTGCCATCAGAAGCAATGCTTGTTTTGACTGCAAGAAGAAACAAGTGTGTACCAAAAAAAAACCCAAAAAACAACGGAAGTTGGGTTAGAAAGAACAAGGGTAAATATTTGAGAAATGCTATCAGAAATCTTGTTTCTCTCTCGTTATAGTAGAATAATCAAAGAATATGCCAAGGTATCTCATGCTCTTACTCGGCTGTCATTTTTTAAGCTGAATCTACCTGCAAATTACTGGTTTCAAGTAGAACCTAGAAGTCCCAGGTGAGATGACAGATGAGACTAGATACTGGTGCTGCAACTGCTGATTGAAAAAGTTGATGTCTTTACACTGACAGGATGAACAAGAAACAAAAGAGAGCAGTTGCAGCATGAGGATGTGACTGACCCCAGGTAACCCAGAGCAGCAGCACAGCTGGGAGCAGATGCTCTGTATCTTTGCCAAACCTTTTATTCTGCTTCCTTTTCAAATTTATCACTACTACTTCTTTCCCAATGAGTCATCAACTGAAGGAGATTAGACAAACTCTTTAGCCACTGAAAAACCCTGGTAATCAGGGCCCTCCTTGAAGCAACAGTTGCATTTTCGGCACTGAATATCTAAGCAGGGACTGCCAACACCTGCTCCAGACTTCGCCTTCCCTGCTAAGCCTGTAGTCCTATGACCCTTGATGACAAACTCTAGTTTGCATGAAAGGCCAGTGGGAACAAAGCTTTCGTCACACCAAATACATAATTTGATGCTGCCACTGTATTGAAACCTGCACAGATCATTAATCAGGCTCAGCGTTGTGTAATCTGTGCTCTGAACACGCTGAATGTTTATTTGAACCATGCAATTCCTTTAGCAGCAGTATTTTTTGCACACAAATCAGATGATAGTGAATTTTCCCTGAAGTGGCAGGACAAACAGCAAACCCTACCCTATGCAGGATGCAGTTTAGAGCAGAATTTCAACTGTTTACAAAAACTCTCTGAGGAGATGCAGTGCCCCTATAATTACTAAATATACAGCAGAATTTCCTTATCCTAAATAGACAGCCCAGACTTGTAGATCCATAGCACTGACAGCTTTTCCAGACCTTCCCTAAATAATCCCAGGAAAGAGTTAAGGACAGCAGTACAGGAACTCCTCATGGTACATCAGCAAAGGCCCTCCCACCACTTACACTTTTCCTAGTCTTGGCTCTGCTCCAGGCCTGCCTCATTAACCACCAGCAGGTGACTTCAGCTTGTTAAGTGTCATCTTTCTGTGAGCACAGGATAATTACACAAACCACTTCCCACTTCCTGGGACTCCTTACACAACATCTACCCATGAGCAGTGTTATGCACAAGGCCACCAACCAAGGGGTTGACAGAACCAGACAGGATCTGTACTGCGGTTTTCTGACACAAAGTGGTAAGCAAGATAGAAAATGCAGCATGAAACTGTCACCTCAACAGCCTTGGCAATCTTCCCCTCAGAAATGATCCATTTACGATCTGTGGGGTTGGTTTGAGTGCTGGTGCAACAGCTCCAGCCAGGTTCACTGAAGTGGCAGAGCTCACAGCACAGCAGGAGCGAAACTCCAGACTCGTCCTTTGCTCCCCTCCACCTAAGAACAAGCACTAACGCCTAGGATTTGTAACTCAGTATGGCCTGTCATAACTGACTGCAGGCTGTTTTCATGAACACATTGATCAATATGAGCAATAGCGAGCACTGCACTGGATGAGGATTCAGGAACTCAGAAAGCTACAGACACACAGCTTTAACGAGGTTTATAGGGCAACTTTCGGCTGCCACAGCCTCAGCAGCATCCTGCTTGTACAAGCTGCCTTTCCTGTACTCAATCCTTGCACCAAACAGTAACCAAGGCTCTCTGGTAATGCCATGGCTCTGTCCACTTCTTATGAAGAACTCCACACTAAGACATCAATCCAAGTCACTCCCACCCCTGTCATCCCAGTAAAACAGATGCTGTTTCAAGACCTCTGCTTATCTGCACAGGTCACAATGACCTCATTGGCAAACCAAGAGCAGACTTTACTACAACCTTCCTGCCATAACCTCTGCCACTGTTGGCATATGCAAACATTTATTGCCCAAAGACTGACTTTACTGCACGTTTTGAAAGCCTCACACAACAAAGCTTCACAAAGACAAATCAAGAATAACTTTTACCATTTAACTTCACAGCCCTTTTCTTTACAATTTAGGATGCCTTTTCCACCTCTTCCCAAGTCTTTTCTCATTTACTGTGGGCTGCCCAGTATGCCAAGAACTACTGAAATACAAACTTCCACCTCTATGGGAACACGCTCTGTGCTTCTCTTACCCCAGTCCCTCTGGTGTCCCAAGGCTCCTCCTCCCTGCCATTTCCCTAGCCCAACTTCCATCTCCAGAGGTAAATGGCTTCCTCCAGCCTGTAGGAACAATCTTCCCGAGGACCAGACTTCCTCCTTTTTCATTCACTTTGTGCCCAATACTGCCTTACATTAACCCTTCCACCACCTTCGCAAGCCCCAGTGCAGAGTGTTGCTCACAGCCCTGTGCTCGGGTGGGTTTGGCTGCCAAAGACTCCTCTGCCACTCCTGCACTCTGCCAGGGACAAACCTAAGCTAATGCACCAAGTGCAAACCTTACGCTCCAAGTTGGAGTTCCAGATCCCACAGGCCAGCTCCACAGTGAACACTTCCCTTGGCATATCCATCTCCTAGCATTTCTGCAGATACATAGGGGAGGTAAAACTGCCTTTGGAAGATACTGAAGTGCACGTTGCACATCCAGGGACATTGCATGACACACAAAGCCCTGCATGATGAGGTTGATAATTAATGCAAGTCTAAAGCAGGTAAATTTAGTGTGGTCCAGTTAGTGTGCTCAAGGCAAATGCTCTGGCAATCTATCATGGTCATTCCTCCTTTCTATTGCCCTCCAAGGCCCATACACAGTACTGGTTTGGTGGTGCAGATTTCCTGTATGGATCCAGGATTGCAGGTGCACATCACACCTTTACCAGTCTTTACCCCACGCCATTCACCTGCATCACACTTTTAGGGATCAGAGGGTCCCAGGCATTACTTTTTTCTCCCCACCCTCTTCCTTACTCACCAGGAAATCACAAGTTTCTACAGTTATTTCAGCACTGAACTCAAAACCCAGGCTCTCTCTGAATCACCTTCTCTCAAATGAAGCAATTTTATCTCACTTTAAAGTAACGGGAAACACCTGAATCTAGTCCTTCTACTCTGTTCCCTTGGATATTCCAATACTTCACCTCCCTTCAGCTTTTCAATACCTAGCAACAATAAACAGGTATGATGTCAAAACTTGAAGCTCTCTACAAGGCACTCCTGTGAAATTCAGAGGGACAACTGTGAGATGAAATCCTTAGCAATCAGGGGCTGAGGAATTAAGCCTACAGTCACAAGGTTTAATTAGGTTGTTACAGCCAAACTTGGTTCCCCTAATGAACCAACCAAGGTGGTTTTCTCCTCGTCTGTCCCACCTCAGCTTTGCTGGCACCACCTCTAGGACACTTGCACAGTAACCCCGCACTGTGGGGCACAGGCCATTTTAGGTTCTTTCAGCTACAGCCCTGAGCCTGGCTGCCATGTGTCACCACACTGACATGTGCCACACTAGAGTCACCTGCTTCCAGAGCTGCACGTGAATGAGACTGCTGGGGCTACAGAGCTCATAAACCAGGAGTGACGCTTCACAAATGAATAGACTGTGCAGTTCAACTTTTTTATTTTAATAAAATCAAGAATATGCACAGCACATGCAGTGCTAGCATCTAAACTAATACAATAAGCAATTCTAAACCTACAGTGACTTGAAGTTGAATTTTCACATTCAGCAAGTTTAAATCCATTCTTGCATATTGGTTTGAATCCTTGTTATCTGAACTGAAAATATTGCTGGCTGATAAAACTTGCTAAAATGCACAAGTCACTGATTATGCCAATACAACAAAGATAACCACATGTTTGAGGATTGCAATGTGCCAGACATTCACTGAAAAAAAAAAAACACACAACTAAACAAAACTCACGCAACAAACATCTGAGAATCTGGACACTTCACATCAGTGTTTAGAAGTGTTTCATAAATATCTTAAGACAAGTGTATCAAAACCTTGGCATGTTTAATTTTAAGTTGCCAATTTTTGTTTTACTATCAGAAAGTTATGGCTATACTGCCAATGCCGGGTCTGCTTAATTTGACTTAAGAGTTTAATATGACTTAAACATTAAAAGCTCACACTACCCCGAAATATATAATTTCACGCATACGGTGACATTCAACATTCAAGTGCCAGTGTTTTTGTACTGTCTTTTGGTCAAGTTTCTTTAAACTTTCAAAGAATCACTTTTAGGCTTACAAAAATAAATATTTGTCAAAAATGTTCAATAAATATTACACAAAACTAGCAGCAAAAAGTATCTAGAAATCTGTCGTGTGCAAATAGTTTTCTTCCCAGCTATCATTCCCATGGTCCCAAATAAGTTTTAGAATCTATTTCCTTCTCCTTAAACAAGCTGCGTTCAATCTCCAAGAGACAAAATAAGATTGGAAGTTAAGGACACGCACACAAGACATATATAAAATTCTCTGAATGTGCAATAAAAGAAGTATTTTGTAAAAAGTTATGGGCAAAATGTACAAGGGCCTAAACCTAGACTTGAAATAGCACCATAACAAATGACCTCAATACTGTCAAGTGCACCTACTTAATAAAAGTTTTAGAACAAGGCACAATACACTTGAAAAATTCTATTGCACTTTAGGAGATTTTTGCCATTTTCCTATGCCACTGTAGATTAGTTGTTAAATGCTCTGGCCGCAAAGTTAGCACAGAAATTCCAAGTGGCAGAGGCATTTTTCTGGTGGACAATACTTATCTTTGGCCAGATTTAGCATAACAGACTATAAATACAATGGAAACCTATGCAACTAAAACTGACTAAAACTGCACTTTAATAGCAGAATTGAAACCTTGTGCAGTTTATGTACATTTCCAACCTCTGTGATCTCAGGTTTGTTTGTTACTCTTCTGGAGCCATTTTACAAAGTCTACAGTAAGCCAGTTTAACATCTCCACGCAGCTTGAACAGAGTAATGTGAATCTGCATTAAAATAAAGCCTGCTGCATAATTCTTCCTGTTCATACCCTCTTGACCAAAAAACATCAACACTAGCATGCGTTATTAGACCAAAAATTCAGTCAGGCCCTTAGGGAGGACCAATCACTGCCATGGTCAGCCATTCTACCATTTCAATTTCATATGGCAGGCATTTTTAAAAAGTCTAAATAGATGAATTCTCCTAAAAACTATTTCAAGTTATCAGACCTTTAAACGTTCCCTGTAATGTTCTGCCCACATTTGGCTAGCTCACATTAATGATCTGCCTATTATATTGAAAAAGGAATTGCTGTATTTACTTGCATTAACTTCAAAAACAGTGCTTTTAATGTATGCATGTATCCATACATCATCTCATCATGACTGGAATGGCTTATTAAAGGCTATCAGGTTCTAAGTACCTATCCAGGATAGAGTGAGCAAATCAGAACTTTAACTTAGTACAGTTTTGCCACATTAGAAACTAATTGCATTGATATGCTTCAAGATGTTTTATTTTTCAAATCTGCAGATACCAAAAGCCCTAATGCAGGCTACCGCATAAGTTTTTCTTTGTAATATTATGGATGAATCAGTGATTCCTGTTTAAGTTGTATCACACCTGTGTGCCAAGGTTTGATTTTAGCCCAAGTTCAGTAATTTTTATTTTGTCAAAACAATTGATATCTTGAGCATTACTGAGCCAACAGGACATCAAAATAAAAGTTGTCTAAAGTTAAAGGCACAGTACATTAACAAACAAATGATCCTCAGTCACAAAATTATAAATGCAGTTTCTGGGTGGGGATGGGTGGGAGGGGAGTTAATCCTGACTACAGCAATAAGAGTCTTCAAAACCACCTTCGAGATAGGGCTACTTGTTCCTTTATTTCCATCTTGTGACCTTGAGCTCCCTTAAAAAAAATTTCAGTGGAGAATCACAGCTGGTAATGTACTGCGAGTTCTTGAAGCTACACAAGGTATAGTCTGGCTAAGTTACATGTGGTTTCCATATTAGCTTGTTTGGTGGGGTATCTGCTGCAAGCAGATCAGTTGCCCCACCAGTCCACCCCCTGGGAGTTATAGTTTCCTCCATATCCATCACTGTTGTAGAAGCCTCCATAACCACCACCTATGAAAGGCAAGAGAAAGTGATGCTTAATTAACTCTAAAGATTTGCAGCTTCACAACAACCAAATAGCCCAGGTATCTGTTGTCTATTGAAGAACCCCACCCAGCAGAACTGTCAAATGCACATTAAACTAATACTGGAAAGGTAGGTCGTGTCAAACCATCAGTCAGGTAACTTGCACTGGCCTAGATCCAAGCAGGATACTGAGACTTTGCACGACAAACACCAGATGATCTCATATTTAAACATTACATCAAGTTTTACCCCAGCAAGCATTTTAGGTGTGGTTTTGTGCTTGGCAGCAGTGCCTGGCCAGCCCCTCTCACCTCCGAAGCCTCTGCTGCCGCTCCCGCCGCTGCGGCTGCTGGTCGACCGGCTGCTGCTGGAGCTGCTGCTGCCGAAGCCGCTGCTCGTCCGGTAATCCCTGGCACCGAAGCCTCCACTGAACCGACTGCTGCAGAAGGCAAGACACAAACACTGGAGTGAAGCAAGCAGCATTTTAAGCACTGCACACATTGAGGTTCATGTACTTGGACTCTGGCTGGCCAACAGCCAGCACTTAGGTGAGCACACTTTATAAGCATCCCAAGGCTACCTGGAAAGATTTGATTCAGTGAAATCTCTGCCTCCACAAGATTTCCAACCCTTACTGTTTAACTGATGCATTTATGACCTTCTCTCATGCTGTACAAGTGAGTATTTTACAAGCATGCTGCTGAGATAACAAAAAACTCACACCAAACCCAGTGTGTTTGGATCATGTTAACTACTTTAAGAGGAAGGGTTCTGTCATCCTACCCCTGGTAAGCCAGTAAACAAAGGTTTCTATTACAGTGTTTTAGGATTCTACCACAGAATTGTTTTACAAGTGGCCTCACACCTGCATTCTCTCTTCTCTCTTTGTCAGGAGGCATTGCATTACCTTCTTCTAAACATCAAAATAGAGGCTTAAGGTACATTTTTGGCACAGGAAGGTAGGTATGCATTTCTGTGTTTTACAGCTGCTTTTACAGTTCTTAAATGGTTTTTGCTAACATCATTCTACCTCAGCTGTATGTAGTTGCTTGAGAGGAAAGAGATCTTATGTGTTAACTGACTTATGAATAGATAAAACAAGACCAGACAGACATCCAGCTGTCACCTTTGAACCCACCAAACTCAGTTTATGCCGCACTCATCCTCCTCTAACTGTATTTTCCAACAGATAACAAGTCACAGAACTGTCTCAATGGACTGAATTTACACCTCTAGCCAAAGCAGTGCCTCTTACCTCTTAGATCGCCCACGGCTGCCTCCTCCTTTGTGATGCTGTTCATAAGCCATGTTCTCCAGCCAAGATGGTACTTCTTGCTTAGCCTCCACAAGGAGATCAAGCAAGTCTTTTGTGATGTTTATGTTCCTCTCATTGAAGAATGAAGTGGCAAGACCTGAGGCAGATACTCAGTTTTAGCTACACACAATCCAAGTACACTACAGCACTTAAACCCATTCCGCACTCCAGTTCCTTACAGCCAATCCTGAGAACACTACAACTTATTTAAGAGAAAGCTGTTGGAGACCATTACTCCACCACAGCTGGCCACAAATCCATGTTTACTGACAGACACAGAAGACACCAGGCTTACAGGTGGCAAGTGAGCCTTTTAATGGCACTAAGAACATTACCCAAAGGAACCGGCAGCTTCTTTCCACAGTGGCTAGACAGCAGTGACCAGCTTTTGGTCACAGAAAGCAGCTCACAGGCTTCTCTCAAGTACTTATTTGAAATGTATTACTCAGCCAATATGACTGCACCTGTCAACTTAGGTATGAAGTGCTGTCTGTGAAAACCCTAGGTCATACTTACCGAGGTTTCCTACACGGCCCGTACGACCAATACGATGTACGTACTCCTCAATGTCACTTGGTAAGTCAAAGTTTATGACATGCTTTACGTTTGAGATATCCAGTCCTCTTGCTGCTACCTAGTGGTTAAAGGATTAAATCAAATCTTAGTAAAACTCCACAGGCCAAGAAATAGGCTCACATGCTCGAGTTTTACAGATTTCACTTACTGCTGTGGCAACAAGAATGGGGCTCTTGCCAGAGCGGAACTGGTGCAGTGCTTCCTCTCTGTCCCTCTGGGAGCGATCTCCGTGGATACTTGTACAGGCATAGCCTTCATGGTACAGGAAGTCTTCGAGAGCATCTGCCCCTTTTTTAGTTTCCACGAACACCAAAGTCAAGGAATCTTTACCTAGTAAGAATTAAAGCCCAGGTTAGCAGAAGAAAAGCTGCACAGACAAATACAGGCTCCACCCCCTGGAAACAGGCAGCTTCAATTCTCTGCCCATTTATTCTCAAGTAACATCACTGGAGGCCTCCCTCCCCCTCTGTTTTTTATTAACAGACGTGCTTACATTAACTTGATACTGGCATTTAGCCAGTGCAATACATTCACTGCATGTTAACAAAATACCCTTTCATTCACCTAATCAATAGAAGTTCTTATTGCTTGAGTCATTAGATTTGCCTATTCTGAATTTTGCCTCATTTGCTTATCTGCAGCTGTTCTTTACCTGTGGCATTTAGCAGGTCAAGCAGGAACGATCGTTTGTCTGGCTCTTCCACCCACACTACTTTCTGTGTAATGTTCTCAGACGTAGAACCTACTCTGCCAACAGCCAGAAAGATGTATTCATCAAGGAAGTCACGAGCAAGCATCTAAAAAGGGGAGATAAAAAAAAAAAAAAAAAAAAAAAAATTCAAAATCAGATCATATATTTTTCCTTCTTCCCAAGATAAAATTTCTTTGGCCTTATGAGCTTT
Source organism: Corvus brachyrhynchos (assembly GCF_000691975.1). Classification (NCBI taxonomy): domain Eukaryota; kingdom Metazoa; phylum Chordata; class Aves; order Passeriformes; family Corvidae; genus Corvus; species Corvus brachyrhynchos. Next base: position 1,494,182 of record NW_008238126.1, read on the forward strand.
TCAAGTATTTAAACTCTTGTAAAGTACCTGGATTTCCTTGGGGAAAGTAGCACTGAACATCATGGTGTGACGAACCCCTTTTGGTGGCATAGTATCTTGTTCAACAATTCGACGAATTTGAGGTTCAAACCCCATGTCAAGCATTCTGTCAGCTTCATCAAGGACTAAGTACCTAAACAGTAGTAAAAAACCTTCTTCAGAACATTTTTCTGTAAGCTGTGCTCTAGTGCCTGCACTGGGTTATAAGTTCTCATCCAGATGTTTAGACAGTCCAAAAGCTACAACCTGAGCTCCTTAACTACATCCTGCTGTAAGTCATTTGAACACAGACAAGCAGCACTTTACATACTTGCAGAAATCCAGTCCAATCTTTCCCCTCTCCATCATATCAACCAGTCGTCCTGGAGTTGCTACAAGCAAGTGACATCCACGTTCTAAGTCACGGATCTGCTGGCCAATGTCTGCACCACCATATACAACACAGGGGCGAACTCTGGAGCGGTATGCAAACTGTAAACAGAGTAAGTCAGCACCAAGGAAAATTCTACTTGAGCGATGTTATAATAATAAACTGTTAGATATACCTTTCTGGCTTCCTCATAGATCTGCACAGCCAGTTCTCTAGTGGGAGCCAAGACCAGTGAGATTGGATATTGCTTACGGCGCCCATACCTCCCATTCTCCTGAAGGGAAAAAAAAAAAACCTTGGCATGAGCATCCGAAACACAAGAGGAAAGACAAAAGGTACTATAGGCAATGTTTAAGACAGGTCACCATGTTTGTCTTAACAAGGAAGACAAAGCACGGTTGAGAGCCAGCTTGAGCAGTGTCTCTGAAGACAGCCCTATTACAGTACCCAAGGTTCAGCCATGGCTTACTATGGCCAACAGCTGCACAATCCTGGTTTCTACAACAAGCATTGCAATCCCAAACCTCAGCAGTGGAGAAGTAACAGCCATAGAACCAGTTACTTCCTGTTCTGAAACTCCTACAACATAGATGTGTGACTACTTTTTGTAGCAAGGGAAGTGTCTTTTAAGCTTACGCAACAACAAAACCACTCATTAAAAAAACCAAACAGTTATGCATACAACTCCTCAGGTACGGAAAAATCTAATCCACGGCCTGGATTTTTTAAGGGAAACACCTGAAGCCTTCTAGAAGTTGAGACACTTGCCTTTCATACCCAAAATGATGACATTTAAAACCACCTATTGTGTTCAGCAGCAGACATCAGCTCATGTGGGGAAGGAAAAAACCCCAAACCCATGACATTGGTCATCGTTTTCCAGGACTGGGTATCTGAATACTTGCCTTCATTGCTCTCAAGGCATCACCAGGGCCATCTGCATATATCTGGCTCAGTATCGGCAGAAGAAATGCAGCCGTTTTCCCAGACCCTAGTAGAACACAAGTCAGTATTACTAAGAGTTGCTATCAACTACACACTAATCCTGTATCAGCACATTCCCAGTAACACCTGCACTGGTATATGGATGCTACTTGTGGCACTGAAGCACTCTCAGCACCTCAAAATCCTGAAGGGAATGTGGTTAAAGACATGAACGTGTCTCTTGGGACAAACACCATAAATCTAGTTAGTCACATCTAAAGCAGATGCAAGACTAAAGCTAATTAGCTTCTAACACTGCAACTATTTCACTTTGCACAAGAGGTTCTACTACTGTACAGACCTCTTACTTGCAGTAATTTAAGACCCCACTTCTACTGAGACTAAGCAGCAAAGAGTTACTAACTTACCTGTCTGAGCACAGGCCATTAAGTCTCTCTTTTCTTTAATAATAGGTATTGCATGTTTCTGTACTGGAGTAGGACGGGTGTAGCGTGTGAGTTCAATGTTTCCCATTATAATTTCTCCCATGTCGACATCACTGAACTATAAGATATTTAAAAGAAATAAGATCAGAATCCTCCCCTTCAACCACCATGTAACACAACATTCAGTTTAACAAGTCACTTATAAAGCAGATCTTGTTTCAGCTCTTCATATAGAACTAGCCTAAGGAGTTTACAGTCACACAGATACTTAGTCCAGTCTTGTAAGCCATTCTTACAAAGCCAGCCAAGCCTGTAGTGCAGACTACACTAGCACACACACTATGCTTAGCCTAACATTGCCTATGCTTCAGCAGTTGCTCCCAGATCAGCACCTTCAAAGCATTTCTTCACAGGTTCACTGTTTAAGGACAAGTTACAGTTAAAAAGTAAGCGATGAGTGTTCATTGAAAAAGCTTACAGAATTTCTTCCCTGTCTTAGTTCATCATATACAAACCCCCTCAGCAAAACAGCTTAGCTGTAGGAAGACTGTTTCCTTTCTTCCCTCCACTCCAGACAGCAAGACATCAAGTTTCACATACAGAACAGCCACTATCAGATGCATAGCAAAATAGATTTTTAAAAAAAACTTACACTTTCAATATGTGGAGGACAGTTGCTGCCTGTTGCTTCAACAGGAATATCATCATATTTCTCAAAGTTAATGCCAGTATTGCTTCCTGAAAAAAGTTCCCTAAAAGCAGAAGATAAAAATATTTTTACTCACAAAAATTATCAAATGACCCTCCCCCATGAATCGATACTATCCCATGACTCACTGTTCCAGGCGTTCACTGGGGGGGAGAGGCTTTGACCAGTCATCCTCATCTGATTTGTCACACCAGCGGCTGTTCCCACCACGGTCAAATCTGCCGAAACCACTCCGGTCATAGTCCCCTCCTCTGCCACGCTCTTCGTATCTAAATACAGCAAGAGAATCAGACCACCCTTCCCAGGCAACAGGGGGTTCTGACGTGCAGAATCAAAGCTGTAACAACGCAGCAGCGTATGCTCTGTGTATTACATACACAACTGTGGAACAATTCAAAACCAGCAGGTTATCTACACTTGCTTCTTGATGTAAGAACAGAAATTAGTCCTGGCCACCAGACCAGGTCACATTTTTCTGTGTCAGACAGGAGAGTTTGTCATGATTTCAGAGCTCAGTTTAGCTTAGCACAGTGAACTTTGTATCACCAGTTTTATTTGATTAAGCATAACAGTCATCTGCCAGTGGAGCTGCAATCCAAGTTGCTCAGTCTTTGCCATTTCTTTGTAGTGAGCTCTGTTTAAACCTCCTAAGCAGCATTATTTAGTATGCCCCCCACCCCTTCCTCTGCCTCATTCTACACAGGTCTCCCACATCCAGACAAAACCCTCCAGCGCTCCAATTTGTTCCTTTATTCCCCCACCGCACGTGTGACCAAATACCTCCATTATGTCACATAATTATTTCATAAAGAGGGAGCTCACCTGTATTACTGACTTGGAAAGAAGGTGGAAGAAGTCCTTACCTCAACTGCTTAGTTTTTGGCCTGGTAAATCATATTTGAGAAAAGTCTGGATACAGGACTAGGTCAGCTTTACTAGTCGGTAAAGGTCACTCTCACCACACTTGTGCATACAACGCATGATGTGTGTAAGACTGATCAAGTAAGGAAGGCAGAGAACCTGCAAGAGTCTCACCCGGTTTTATTAACTACACTTTTTAAACAAGAAAAAAAAATTGAAATAAAAAAATCAATTTTGATGTATTTTGTGTGCTCCCAACAGCTCTTCGTGGTTCTCCTGGAAGTAGCCACCCACCTAGCACTTCTCTGGTGAATGCTGAAGTCAGCCCGTCACTACAGCTGCAGTGACTGGCTGGTGGCAGACTACAGTGCACACTTTTTAACACATGCAAGTTGCCCATCCTTGAAATCATGGAGCTTTAAAGGCAAGGTTCTCTCCCTCTCTCCTGCCCTCCAAGACTCCTCCTACCTCATGTTGTTCACACCTGGAACTCTAATTTTACCATCAAGATTACAAGCGCAATGCTAGAGCTGAGGCAGACTTCATGTGCACCACCCAGACAAACAAGTACTTGCCTCCCTCCTCTCGATCCGGTTCCACGGTCGAAGAAGCTGGATTTAGCGTCGCGGTCGGACCGCGCACCGAAGCTGCTGTAAGCATCCTTGTCTCTTCTGGAACTCCAGCCACCACTATCGAAACCTAGCAGAGAAAGGGATTTCAGCCATATATTACACAATCCAGGCTTTTACAAGAAAAAACAAGTTCTGTCCAGGAAGTCTTCACTGGAAGGTCTATGGGACTGAATTCCTTCATGAATGAAAAATGCATGAAGGTGAATGAATGAAGACTTACTCAACAAGGGACTGAACATTTCTCACCACCTATCAGAACTAAAGTTCCTCCTTCCATGTGCAAGCATGTTTGGGGATTTGTCTAAAAAAATGCACTTGCCTTATAGTGCAAGTATTTCAACTGCCTACCCTGGAAAGATGGGTATCAGAAGAAACATTAAGATGCTAAGTCTTGCCAAGCCTCATCTACGTTATCTCTCCAATACAAATCCCTGACTACACATTTAATTTTTGGAGGTTAACAAGGTCTCTCAGAGATCAGTAAATGGTATCAGAAATCCAAACAGAAGATAAAAAATTTTATCATACAGCAAGTACACAAAGCAGTGTGATCTACACAGACTAAACAAACTAACAGTACCATACACAAATAAGGTATATGCAAGTCTTCACAACAAATTAACCACACTGAGTTTTTCAACAGCACTTTTACCCCTGCCTACAGTAAGTGCCTACTTACATATGTTAACTCAAACAAACACAAAGTACCTCAGCTTGCCAATACCACTGAGTAAAAAAACCTCACTTTTATTCTGCTACCAGGGCCTGTGAGGTAGCAGAAACGAGAAGCATTAAACACTGCTCTGGTACTGGACTAAGAAATTACGAACTGTATTTCAGAGGTTCAACCTCTTCCAAGTTTGTGTAACATTTTCAATCTCAGCTATGGGATTCCAGCAGAGAATAAGTTAAATACTGGAACAGATAAACAAATTATGTCACTCTTGTGAGCATGCTTTGCCAGCTCCATAGCACAAAACCAGTCAAGAACTATTCATCAGACAATAAAAGCAACCACCAAACAAACTCATTCCAAAGAAAGGGGCTGTTCTAGGCCGAGTTTCTGAAAAAGGCTTTGCTACCAGAATTACCCTACCTTTTTAGATGTTCTCTAAAAGAGTGCTATTCACCTTGCCTCTGATTTTTTTTCATTAAGAAATTCTATTACCCAAAATCCAGAAATGTACTGGTCATAAGGGAACTTTAAAAACTAGTGTGATAACTGTAACTCCTTTGTCTGTTTAACTGAAACAGACAGCAAAAATAATCCATCAATGAAGTTTTTCAGCACACAAGATAAAGGAACGTACTTCGAGACCTCCAAAGTACTTTAAGAAGCAACTTTAAAGATACTAACTTCGAGAAAGTTATTTTAGCTTCTTTAAAAGACATCTAAATACAGATTTTGTTATGAGTAACTTTCAGGCCACACTACAACTATTGGGATATGTCATCCTGCCAAGAGATCTAGCAGCAGTGGTACTGACAGAGCCATCTTCAGGGATACAGATGGAGTTTCTTAATAGTGAAAAACCTGAGCTGACACTATACTTCGGATCTTCTACCAAGCTTGAGAAGGTCAAAGAGTCACAATTTTGTACTCCAAATAGCCTACATAGTAACCTTATTCACCAAGCTCATTACTGCATTCATTTCTGAAGCTGGTACCAGCTTAATTTTTTAAGATATAATTTTAAGATGGCACAGCAACTTTGACACCAAATAGAGGAGTACACATCCTGCTTC
>NW_008238126.1:1499930-1505447 GCF_000691975.1 Corvus brachyrhynchos
TCCTGCTCTGACTTTAATTGTGGATCAGCACAGAACACAGGTCCAGGCCATACAAGTCAGTTCTATGTAAATGACTAGCATTAATAGCTGGGATTTCAGACACCAAATGGCAAATTAAAACTGAAGTAAATGCCCTAAGAAAACCCGTAACAGCCCATAGGATCAACTTCTTTTAAGTGAAGAGAATGATTACAAGACTGTGCAAGGACTACCAGGAAATTCCTTAAAATGTCACAGGTTTTGGTTTTTTTCAAGTAAAAACCTGCAGAGATTCCATCCAGCATGTCTTTCTCACTGCATGGATAAGAATTCACTAAGCCAATCAACTTCCAGAACAGTTCTGTAGTTCTTACACCTATGAACAGCATTACAGCTGTCAATGCACCTCCCTCAACCAGTGTTTTAATTCATACTTTGTAACACTAACACAAATCACTGCCAGCTCACTTGAAAACCTGCCACATGCAGCAGCAATAATCCATTTTTTAAAGATGGGAGCAATAGAATCACAGATTCCTTTAGTATGGCTAAGACCTTTAAAGTCAGTTCTTAGTATTTACTTTTTGATCTACTATAGATCAGGTTGCGTTTTAAGTATCAAGGAGCTGCTTCCAGGAAGTTTAACAAGAAACTTACATGACAACAAGCTTTAGAGGTCATGGAAGCAGGACAGTTCAGGCTGACAGCCCTGCATACTGAGCTCCCACAGCTGAGAAACAGAACTGCCATTAAGTAACACAAGGACATTATTTTTATGCCTGCTGTTATTTCCTGCAATTCTGTACTGCCTTACTCCCCCATTTGTTGGGGTCCCTCCCCTGCCGTGTAGCCCTGGGAGAGGGGCCCTGAGGGCACAGACACGGGGTTTCCCTGCCCCTGCTCAGCCTCGTTCCCATGGGTTGGTTTGTGTTCCCTGCGCGGGCAGAAGGACCCTTGGTCCCGTGACTGGAACAGTTCCTGGGCAGAGCTCCGGCCATGCGGCTGGAGAAATAAACATCTCTGAAACATCTAGCAAGAATCTGTCTGTCCATATATATTTCCTTTCCACGGGACTCCTGGTTTGATATATGCATGTTGCAGGATCCCCACTGCAACACCCATTTACAAAGCAAACTGATTAGTATCAGTGGGACAGATCTGGAGGTAAATGGAAGGGTTTTTTTAATCAGGTCACTACACTTGTAAGGCTGCATCAAGAGTTTGTTGTGTGGTCAAACACTACCACCCAAGGTTGCTCCCCCATGTCTAAGCTTTCAAAAATCTGTTGTTAAAAATTCCAAAGAGCAGCCAAATTTCAGAACAGTTTCAATGCAGCCAAAGAAATCACTGATTTAGTGCAAACAGACGTAAACATCACTTAAATCAAAGTACAACTGTAGAAGAGACTTTGAATCATCCTACAAGGTCGCTCAGTTTTACAAGCCCAAACTCATGACGCCCTTTTGCTTCCAGCAGGGTCCTGAACTGGAACTGGAGCTTTTCCATTCAGCAATTATGAACCTTGTCACAGGAAACCAGGATGAGGCCAGGGGTACAGCATTCAACCAGATTTAAAGGCAGGTTTTGAACATTAGGTTTACCAAGGAAAATTGGCAGCCAAAGTTCTACTAAATGAACAAGCCACACATCAGATTACAGTCTCATGACCTATTCACCTTTTTGCAAGGTGAAGTTTAAGTCCCCAGAAGAGCCTCACGTAATCACACCTACACTGCCATGTCTGAACTCTGATCTAGCACACCAGGAAGTACAGTGACAGTCCTATACATAATAGGTCATAACAGAACTCGAGGTTACTGCATCTATTATCCACAAAACACCACACAAGGAGAAGAAATCTATGAACAGCAAAGTTCACAACCACCTTAAAGCTGTTTCCTGCTTTTGAGAAACCTGCACATTCCTGAGATTTAGCAAGTCAGTTTCTTGTAAGACTGCTCATATTCGAGGTCAGTGTGACTGGGAACAAGAGCACTGAACTGGCTGCCAACCAATCCCTCCCCTTTTGCAAAAACATTCACCTCTGGTACCATGCTGTTCATCACTTGGTGCTTCAGACCATACTTCTTTTATATAATTAAAAAAAAAAAAAAAAAAACCAAATCCTGAACACCCAGCAAACTCACTAGCTTGGACACATACAAAGGCAAGGCAAAAACCAGACTGATCCTTTTTCAAATGGCTTAAGACTAGAATATAGCATTTTTCATCTAGTCAGATTTAAAGTGACATAGCTCCAGAAGCACTCAGATACATTAGCATTTATTTCAGTATTGCCCTCCCACCCACTCATAATACAAGTCATCATCCTCCTGCAGTATTGAAAAGAATCTGTGGAAGTTTACTGCTTTATAAACAGATGAAATCCAAGTTCTCCCATGCCACAAAACTCCAATTCTTTATATTGTAGCACTGCAGGAAGTGTTTTAGCTGCTGCATTCTGGTATATTTCAATAGGTGTTAGGGGAAATGTTTCTCTCATATCCACCCAAGTCACCAGACATGACAACACTGTGCTGCAGCACCTGCCCCCTTGGGATCCTACACAGCAAGGTCATGATTTACTTCGCTGAAGTGTTCCAAGAAACTTTTCTTCTGGATTATGTTCTGTTTAGATATTCAAATGGAAGATGGAAGGGCCATTTCTCAGCGAAAACCCCTGTGTAAATACGTGACCAAAATAGGTCATGTACTTCATCTTTGCTTCACCAACAGCCTGCATTTCCTTCTCCAAGTACTCCCAGGGATTTCCATAAAACTGCAGGAAGCTGAACAAGGACAACATCTATTTGTGTAAAATATGCATTTAAAAAGTGAAACTGTGCCATTTGTTCGTACTAAACAACTGATTGCTCCAAGTTTCACATCAGAGTCCCTCGCAGAAAAACTAGTACCCACGAAATCCATTCAGACCAACACTCAAGATCACACAGCAAGTTAAGATGGGAGACCATCCTGCTTCAGCCACAGTTAATTGTTACAGAGTCATAGAAGGTATTTTGTCAGTTGGATACTGAACTTGAGCTTCGGATATAAGTTGGTGAAGGGATCTAGAACAGTGCATTAAAAGCAGAAGATGAAGTTGCCATGTTTTGCACGGGACACTCAAGGAGTCTGTGTAATAGCCTTCAGCAGTACTGTCAGAGCCTCTGCAGTCTGCTCCTAGAGATTCAAGAACCCGTTAAGTGTTGCCACTGTGTTTGGGATACATACCCTGTTTTGAAGCTTCCCTGTTCCGCAAGTGAGGAGGAATGTATCGGCCTTCTAAAGGACAAAAGAAAGGTAGTGTTACAGGCCCGTGGTGTCAGCACATCTTGAAATGTTCATCTCATTAGCAACAGCTTCTGCTTACTAAAAACGTCTCCCTCAAGCTTTAAGGCCTCTTGCAGCATTTTTAAACAAGAATCCTTTAATACAGCACTTGCTAGCACACTCAGTTGAAGATTAAAGTTCTTGCATACCCTTTTAGGCAGCTGGTTTAAGGCACAGATGTCTTGTGTTCCTCTGACCGAATCACCCACCCATTTATGGGTGTTTCAGTGTCCATGACAAAAGCCTGTCTTCTTAGAACCCATTAAGGGTTAAGCTGGTGCCAGATACTTGAGCAGCTCAAGATATTTACTGTGACATTCAAGTACTGGCACTCACAGTATTACTACCAGCACTTCTCCCTCCCCTTAAATTCACCCATCCCCATCCATTCAGCTTTGATCAAACCAGAAGCCACACCTAATTGCCTCTGAATAGCATTCCTCATTTACAATCCAGAAACATCTGTCTGCTAAAGCCAAGTGAATGAGAACATACCAGCCACAAGCTGAATGGGAATTCCAGGAAGATTCCCCCCTCTTAACATACTTAAACCTTGCATATCACTTTCTATCCAATGAATTGAGATCAGAAGAGTTAACATTACCACTCTACCTGGATGTTTTAGGAAGACAAATCACCACATTACTACTAAACCAGTGGCCTCAGATGAGAGGCAACTGAAAATCTAGGACAGAACTGGAACACTAAGTTCTCTCAAGCTAATTAAGTGCTTCAGAAATGTACACACATACAGTACCACTGCAAAATTAAGTAGTTCTATCTAAAGCTCACAGTATTTTCAAAGGAAGCTTAACTGGCAACCTCCTCTATTTCCTCATCAGCCTCAGTATATTTTGGCTTTAGAAATTGCTTTTCACAGCTGCAAACCCCCAATTTCTAAAACTGTGTGTTTGTAAGCTTGAGAATTTGCATGTACTTACTGCTTGTAGAGCTTCCTTCACTCTGAGAGTCTGAAGAATTCAAGTCTAGACCAGAAAACTAGAAGAAAAAAATCAAGTATCAACATGTTTTACCATGAATTTATGCAAAGATACAAAAACCCCTTTTCATTCATCAGAAACAAAGAATGTTCTAACAAGCTACTGCAGCAAAAAAATTTTTTTACATCGTGCCAAGCTAGGTCTCCTATTCTTACTCACGTTGTATCATCTCCAATGTTTTTATACCCACCAATAAACACGCACCCACACGGGCAGCAAGGCCAGCAGAGTATCTCACACCCACCAAATCACTACCACAGACTTCTGCTTCGCACTACATGCAGGTTGAAGAACCGTTTTAAATAGACTGAATTTCAATGTGCTAAAATGCATCCGGCTCTGGGTCAGTGGCAATTTTTTTTTGCTACAGAGACTTCAGCACAAGTTATACAATTTAAGCTGAGCACTTTGCTTGCAGAGACTTGAGATATTTACTAACTGCATTAACACTACTAAGACATTAGTCTTCACGTTTGAGGCCATTACTGCTCACAAAATATTAGGCGATGTCTTCTGATAATTACTTCAGGAAATACGACTTTTTTGTTTGTTTTTCAAAAACGTCTATAGCCCTCAGTCTCCCAGTAAAGTCTTCCAAAAGATGTTTAGTTCACGCAGTGCTGCTGTGTCGCTCACAGCTTTTAAGTGAAACACAATATGAACTCATTTCAGCAGAAAGCAGTGGGAAATCGATAAGGCTTAAGAACCAACTTATCACAGTTGTTTGCCTGCATGGCCGGATTACAAACTTGTATCGGAAAAATAAGGCATGCTTAAATACAAATCAGTTTTATGTAATATACTGCACGGAAATGTCTTCCAACATGACCTGAACTAATCCAAAACAAAGACCCCAATGCACTGTCCTTTTCTGCGCTCAGCTGCCTGTGCTGCCACTTAAAGACATTCAATTCTTTAAGAATTTTCCCACGGCTGACCTCATAACATCCTCTTTAAAGCTACCACTTAAAATGTCATCTCTTCAGTTGATCGAAGCATCAACGCAGGGCTCAAGAATGGTTCTTATTTTAGTAGCCAACAAAAACAAAGGCTCTCTACTAGGTCAAGGCGGCTCTCCACAAGTAACAAGAAGCGAGAGATGAATCTTCTCGCAGTGGATCCCCACGGTGGGGGCAACACTTCCCAGGCGCTGCCTCGGGCATCGGTGGCGCAGCCCCGGCGCCATCTCAGTGCGGCACTGCGG
>NW_008238126.1:1506871-1507250 GCF_000691975.1 Corvus brachyrhynchos
GACGTGGGCGGGCGGTGCCGCCATCTTGTCGCTCCCCCCTCGGCGGGCAGTGGCGCAGCGCGTAATGGCGGCGCGGCGCTGAGGGGAGGAGGGGCTGCTGCCCCCAGAACACACCGGCCTCCCTGCCATAACTGCCTCTAGCGCAGGCCCGGACATGCCAACCTGCGGCTCTGCAGGGCTCAGACCATTCCCTGTGCCGCTACCCAGCGGCACTTGGCTGTGAGGCGCTTACCCCTGAGCAGTGCTGGTGGGCTGCACTAGTCACTGCACATATTCATCAGCTCTTTCTCTAAGATCCTTAGCCATCAAACATACTGACGTGCCAAAGGACTTCCACTATTTTCTCTGTAGTGTCAGTTTTGCCATCGATCTCTTTACA
>NW_008238126.1:1507275-1606674 GCF_000691975.1 Corvus brachyrhynchos
GCAGGACTTTTAGCCTGTAAGCATCAGTCAAGTAGTAAGCATTGAACTATCTGTCATTATAAAAATATATATAAATAACCCCATTCCCTTGTATCTCAGCCTGCTGACACAGAGAATACTAAAGCTGCTTCCTCGAATTTGGGTCAGTAAAAGTACTGACGAATATGCTTACGGGATCAGGACACGGCTGGGGCTGTGAAGTCACAGGGAAAAGGACATGGGGTTCTTGACCCACACAGCAATTATTCCTCCATTTCCCTCTTCCTCAGGCTCCTGCCTCTTCCAAGAAGAAAACCACAAGGAAGATCCATTCTCCAGAAAGATGATTCACCATTGGATTTAAAAACAAGACAGAACTTTTCCACAGTACTCACACATTAAACAGCCCATCTCTGCCTAGGTTTTTCCTGCCCTTAAAATTAGAGCTCTAGAACCAAGGTCCTCCCATGGCAAAAATTAAGCCCTACAAGATTTAAACATCCACAAACGTGTCCTTGAATGAGCAACACATACTCCTCACAGACAAACTAGTCAATTCTGTGATGCTCTGGTCTCAAAACATTTACCAGTCCTCTGCTTTCACCTTCCATAATACTTCTCCAGCCAGCTACAGCTCCAGAGTTAAAGATTTGTGCTTGTATTTCTTCCCCAGGTGCACCTATTTATAATTTAAAAACTTGCAGGTGTCTTTGTTGAGCCTGCCAGACAGTTAAAAGAAAAAGTTTCTGTATTTTTTAAGAAGCTGTTACTGGATGTAGGCCCAAACTTCGGATTTTTTGAAAGCAAGTTTCAAATAATACTTTTAATTCCTTTTCTTCTTACAACTTCGCAGACAATTCTAAATTCTAAACAATTCTGCAGTGTTTTGAATCGCTCCCAACCGAGCCTAGAGATACTTCCGAGTTTACATCCCTGCAATGTCTGCAGCGTTTTACAAACAAGGGCGTTGCTTGTGATAATTCATATGCACTAGAAAATTACATTAATTAATCATTCACAAGTTAACTCACAATTAATTAATCATGTGCAAGTTTTAGGAGTATCACAGCAATTTAAACCCTGATCCTGCAGTCAGGGAAGTCAATTCCTGGGGAAGTCAGTTTTCCCTCTGAGTTGCCATCTGCGCTAGGCAGGACTATTCTCAGTTTCACTTTTAGTTCTCCCACAGCTGACTCAGACGCAATTCCCTGGAGGAAGCTGAGCAGCTCATGAGCACTTGAGTCAACACCAGAGTCCTCAAAAACCCTGCTCACTTTAAACTCAGCAAGTTTTTGCCAATGGGCTCAACCAAAACTCCTCAACACCTGACACTGCCGGGCGCTTGGACACTCAGTTCTTTAATTCTAGCAAATTCCCAGGTTTGGTATTCCTTCACCTGCAAAGCCCCATCTGGGAGGTGTTCTGAAAGGCTACACTGATAGCCCCAAAACAGCCAGAAATGCAGCTGAGTCTTGAGGAGGTTGCCCTCCTAGGAAGCCAATATCACCCACTTCCACCAAGCCATGTATGTGTGTTGTGAAGTCAGTGTGTTTATGAAGTTGTGTCTGACTTCTGTAGTGTTTTTACCCAATGCTGGCAGACACTGACCTTGTGTACACAAGTTGCCTTTTCTGTTTTGAAACTATCAACAGGTCATATGCTACTGACCATCTTAACAAGCAGATTTCTCATTGTACACAACTATGGACTCACTTCTAAGGAAAGGAGGTGTTTTATCAATGGTAAAGCAGCTCAGACATCCAGAGTGTGATAAAAAATAAATCCTACCATGGATGTAATTCTCAAGTTGCAGTACTGAAGTCTTGTTTCTTGTTCTACACAGTTGCCTATGAGGCTAGGACCCCATACCATATTTCTGTGAGTCTTTCATACTGTAAGATGGCAGGGCAATCAAAATATAAATTTAATGTTGTCCAGCCACAAATTAGCAAAGGGATTTGGAAACAGTCTTTAGTCAACAGTGAGTATCAGAGATTGGTCTTTAACAGCATAATTTCCACATTTCTGTGGACATTTTTAGGCATCAAAAGGCAGGATCTTACTTGTTTGGAGGAATAACATGGAAAGAAGAGCCACATGCCACCACTGATGTTACTGTTGGTGAACCCTTCTCTAGAAAGTCTGCACTTCCCTACAGCAGCAGTTACAAAACTCTTTGGACCAGTGCATAGCTGTTAGTGATGCCAGCCTGTGCAGTCAATGAAGGAACTGATCTGAATTTAAAATAACTCTGTAGGGGTAGAAAAAACCCTGCCTGCATCAGCTCTCTGCCCAGATAAATGCCTGTGGGATACTGGGTTGTAGTCAATGTTTTTCTTCAATTTAGTGAACATTTCCCACCACACATGTGCCCTAACTCAGTGTGCAGGGCAGAGCCACTGCACTGAAGACAGGGGTTTCTCTCACTAGTATTGCCAGTGATTATTAAACTGTGCCTGGATAGCATTTGACAGAATATTTACAAAATACTCCCCTATGCTGCAACACTTCATTCTCTCACTGCCTTTGCTGAGTACACCTCTGTTCTCAATCTTAGTACCTAATGCCTTTAACTCATGTGAAGAATTAAAAGGCTGTCTGATTAAGAGCTGCTCTGTGCTTTGGCCAGCGTGTTGCCACCCAAGCCTTGCTGGCTCCCCTTCCCTTGTCTCTCCATGTTCCCAGACTGGTATAGATAGAATGCACACAGCTGATTGGAGAGGGCTTGGTGAAGAGCAGATTCATGGTGTTCTCTGAAGAGATGCCTGGAGGTTTTTTTCAAGCTTCAAAGAAATTCTCATCTTGTCCTGAAAAACCGCAAAAGACTGTTTGCAGAAAGCAGAGATTCTTAGCTGAAAGGGGAGACAGAATCGGGAAGTTTTATAAGCTGTGACTCTAGAACAGGGATACACAGAAGAGATTTAGTCACTTCAGACATATACTAGTCCTTATCTGAGGCAGCACTCAAAGGCTTCTCTCTCTCTCTCTCTCTCTTTGTTTTTTCTTTCTTTAATGAATTCCTATTTTTATTTTCTCTAATGGTTTAGTGACAAAATCAAATAATCACAGGCTTCTGTGGGAACTGAGGAAGTACAAGCATAGTTTTGTTCTTATTTCTTCTGTCTGTGTGGATCAGACACGGGAAAGAATGAGTCCATGAATGTGGGCTCAAAGTTTTAGGGGGTGGAAGGGAGAGTGGTTTTTGACTAAAATTACAAGGGTTGTTGTCCCAAGTAGAAGAATGAATGGAGAGAATGTGGCAATTCTCTGAATATTGAAAATTTCTGAGTTGGGCTCTATTTTTTCATATCCCTAGATTCCTTGCTACCTTGTATTTTTAAAACCTTAATCATTTTTTTCTCTCTGCATTCAGATTTCTCCATCATCCCCACTGTATTCCAAATTATATTGCCTCTCTCTCTCTCTCTCACTCCCCAAGTTTATGCACTGCTTTGTCTTCCCAAATGCTGTTTTCCATGTTCCAATTAGATTAAGGGCTTGCCTGCACAGGAAAGTTACACTACTATTAATTTGCAGTTTGCTTTAAAGAAATGATGTTAAACCTGGGCAAAAGCCATGTGGACTCCCTGATAGTCCTCTGCAGGAATACAAATGGTTTATTTCAGGTTAAATCAGGTCAATTAGGAACAGGAAGAACTTGCAAAGCAGTAAGTTTTCCTACACCAGAACGAAGACAGTCCAGCAGCTCCTTCTGCAGACTGTAACCTCCTAATGGGAAGAAAGGCTGGGAGCATGGTCCTGACCTCTGCAGGAGCCACAATCTGCTGGACAGAGGTAGCACAACACCAGCTGACTGCTGCTGTCGCTGCCCTGGCTCGGGCTGTGGAGCAGCTCTTGCCCACTGCAGCCTTTTTCCTACCTGGACAGCCCAATCCACAGCACTCACAGGACAGAAGCAGGGACTGCTGCCTCTGTGCAAGGTATTGCCTTCCACTCTGTTCATGCAGGTATTAAAAATTGAGCCCTTTGCCAAAAAAAAATACAGTATGATGTTGTTCAATAGGGCAAAGTCATGAATATCCATCTACTGCCCCTCTTTGAATGAATGCCTGGAGTTAACTATTGGTTTACAAGCATATTGTAATTCCGTGAGTGTGCCTTTCTCTTGTAGGCAAGCCTAAATGAACAGAAGATGAAGACAAAAGAAGAGAGACTTACTGCAGCAAAAAGAAAGGAAATAGGCACGTCAGTAAATCTTGGATTCACATTCTCATTGCCAACTGGTTTGAACTGCTAAGCTTATAATTGCCTAAATCAAAATAGGCACCTAGTCAAGATGGCTCCTATATTAATCAGCATCAGAATTATACTTTGAAGAAGGCACTAATGTTTCTCATTTTGGTTTCTGTATGCCTTTTCTAATTACCATTTCTAAATACCAAGTGTAACTTTTATCTTATGTAACATAAATGTAATATTAGAGTCTTCTTTGAAAGCCCTCCAAAGGGTCACTGAGCAAGTACCACTTGCCAATGCTCTCCCTTCTGGTGTGCAGGGGTTTGACTTCAGCTGTGAGCACCTGGCAAGATCTGACCTTTGCAGATGGTGGTTGTGCAACGTGGTGCAGCTGTCAGGAGTGCTTGGGTTAAGAGAGTGGCCTCAGCCATCTGAGGAATGTGCAGTGTTTCTCCTTATTAAGTGAGAGGGTGACTCTGACAGCTCAAAAATGCCTGTGGGATTGTCAGGGTCCTGAGGACACCCCCAGCTCCCCACAGCCCTGCCAGGAACTAAATGGCCAAATCCTATGAATCAAATCCAACACTGGTCTTCAGGAGAAAGGGGGAAGAAGGTCCACCTTCCTATTTCTCTCACTGTTGCTGTAGTGTTGATTCTGTGTTGATTTTGTCACTTGGCAGGGGAAAGATCACCAGCAAAGAGAATGGGAGCAGTGTAGGGACTTGTAATACAAAGGTTGATGGCCTGAGTTAATGTCAGCAGGTTAGTAGGTCATTGAGACCCCAGGGCATTGACCTGCTGTCTCTCAGGGCACTCAGACCTGGAGAAAACGTGATGAGTTCTGATGACTGCCAGAGCTGATGCAGGTGGAGATAATGACAGTTTCAAAGAGATACAAAAAGACACCCAAACCCTGTGCATAGTCCCCAGTTCGAGAATAACCCAGGACTTCAGAGCTGGCATCCCTTTGTGTTCTCTATGGCATCACACAGATCCTGCACCTATTACCTGAGCACAAACTTCATGTTGCCTGGACTTTTTGATAGATGGCTTAAATATGCTGGCCTGGTGCCTGGCAGCTGCTCTTATGAGTGTGAGAATATGAATATGGCTGAGTGAGACCTGTTTGGTTTCAGTTTTTATTTTGAACTAAATCACTTTCTTCCCTTTCCCCCCTCATCCCCACGTCTCGTAACGTTTTCTACCTTGTTTATACCATGTTGGAGCAGTATTTCCTACAGAGGAACAAGGAATAGTAAATAGGAGCACCAGAAGCATAATCTTTCAGGTGGCAGCAGAGAAAGAACCATAGAAAATTTACTGTCAGGAGAAAAGATTCTCTTTTTCTAGTTGGGTTCTTCAAAGGCCACCCTGTCCCTCTTTCTGGCTTTGGTCAGCACAGCTGGAGCTCTGGCCCGCTCCATTTTAAGAGGCTTAGCTCAGGCTTCAGTGTGCATATTGCAACCTTTCCACTTAAATCATTAAAGATAAAGGGTTTTGGAGACATCTAATCCATCACACTGCCTTAAGACTAAATATAGCCATCCACTCTGGGTGGATGCTCATTAGACTGGATCTCCAGAACACCAACTGCATCCCCAAACTGGGGGAGGGCTCCCAACCCTGACTGGCTTCTCCTAAGGGGCAGGGCCCCAGGATGCTGTCACATTACCACAGCCACTGCTCCTGCGCTGTGAGGAAGGAACCCCTGCCTCATGCTGAGGCTGAAAAGCTGCTTAGTGAGCCAAGGGCTCCCGGCTCCTTTCAGACTCCCACGAACACGGTGGAGCTGTAACCCTCCCACCCCTTTCCAAGACAGGCAGCTCAGTGCCTGCAGTGAGGTAGGAGCTGCTGCTGCCTGTCTGTGAGACAACAGCTCCTGGTCTAAAAGCTGCAACAATGCTGCTGTGTGGCTGCACAGCTTGTTGTGTGTCACCTCACTGTGGAGTAACTTAAGTCTCCATAGTAAACAGGAAGAGTAGTTTATTTCCTTCCTCTTTGCAGTTGCTTTTTATATATTTATGTGCTGCTATTTTGTCCCTCCTCAGACTTTGCTTCTTGAGACTGAATTGTTTTTCATTGTGCCTTACAGTTTATGTCTTCTGAACTTCTTGTAGAGCAGCAGGTTAACGTTTAAATGAATGTAGTGTTTATGAAATGAGCTGGACTGACAGGCATGGAAATGGAGACTTCACAGATTAGATGCCACAGTGGTAGGAGAAGTGAGAACTCCATACCTAACTTGTGATCTGGAACATCTCTAGAGGCAAGAATAGGATGTAATTATGAAATCCATCTATGTGGTTCAGGTTTCCTCTTTAATCAGTAGCCTCTAGGCTATTTCAGCCTGCTGGCATTCATTTGTGCCAGATGTGGTGGTGGCTCTGTGATATGGACAAACCAGTGCAATAGCAAGGAGCAGTGTTAACTAGCTCATTTCACATAAATTACCAGCTTTGTGGGGGCAGAGCATTGAGGCAGGGTTCATCTGTGGCCACATGGAAGGCTCTCCAGCCAAGCCAGTCACCTCAGGCCCCTGATACAGCCACAGCAGAGAACAAGTCACTCTTAGGTCATGAATCATCTCATCCTGAGGTAGATATTTAAAAAATATCAGATAAGACATACTTTTAAATTGCCTACAGGGCAACAGGCTCAAATGTATTGATAGACACTGTAGGCATCTAAAATTAGGTGAGCTGAGTCTCACCTGTGGAGTCAAACCAGTGACACACAGGTGAAAAGCCTCACTTCCTGTGGTGAACCTTCAGAGCACATCTTCTGCCTTTCTGAATTTACAGCCACCTCCAAACAGCCAGGTGAGAGAACTATGAGAGTCTTTCACCAAATGGCTAAATCTTTTCACTGATTTTCAGAAATAAAATGTATTAAATCCTTCTTTTTTAGTTTAGTGTCTAAATAGTCATTTTCCAGAACAGGAATAGTTGCTTTTTCACTTCCGCTCATGCCACCATGTGGAATTGGAAAAGCAAATGCTTGGATTAGGAAGCACAGATACCCATCATGGCTAAAATAATGATACTCTGCAGAGGGGAATTTCAATGTTGATTCATCTGATACAGTTGAACTGTAAAGATTTATCTTGCAGATTCTTTGACAAATATGAACTTCAAAACAATGTTTTTTACTCCCACAGCATTTTCTCCCCTTCTCTCATTTTTCTTCCTTAGCTAATAGTTCATTAATAAGGAAAAAGGTTCTCTCAGTGCCATAGCACATCTGCTGACCCATTTCAGTTCAAGTGTATATATAACCACTTGTTTGTTTGCACTTCTACAGGTGTTGCTGCTGTGCAGATATGGGCTTTGGTTAAATTTCATAATGGAAAATCTGACAGGCAGTTAACTAATCCATGAGTCATATTTCGTAATAGCCTAAAGGTCTCTGATGTTCGACCTTCATTTGATACTCTTGCCATCAGGCAGTTTATACATAACCCATCTGAAGAACATTCTTTATATAGATGACTGCATGCTGCCCTTTTATACCTGCGAGAACGGGCACTGCACTCACTGAGCCAGGGGAATCTGCTGGCTCCCTGTGAACGGGACTGGAGAGCTGCACTGCACGAGACTCACCTGGGGAATGGGAACAGTGGAAATCTCTGCTTAGTTTAAGCCTTCTGCAGGGCCTAGCTGAAAGGTGAGGAGAGGGGTGGGGAGTTGGTTTTGGACTCCACTCACCCTAACTGGACTTCTGATTGGAACAACTCTGGCAATGAATGTAGCACTGGAACTTCCAGCACTAGGAGCACTGCTGATTTCACCTGTGTGTGGCTCACTTCTTCTTGAGGCAGGAGAGACAGAGAATGAGACATCCTTTTGTCAGAGCACCCCAAACAGGGAACCCTCCATTGCTGACAGCAGCAGAGTCCAGCCAGCATTACCAACTCCAGGGTCTTAAAAGGAACGCCTGAAGTGGAGAAGGCTCGCCTGGAGAATCATCCCCTTTATTTTCTAGACAAAGCAACTCAGTGCTTACGAAGGGACCATAACATTGTTGGTTTTCAGGACTTGTCAAATCTCAAAGGCAGCAAAGGATGTTGGCATTGCTGCTGTTTTCGAAGCTAAAATAAGGCAGACACATGACTTCAGTAACTGCATGTGAAGTTTACATATTGTGACTCATCGTAATAAAGAAACCTAAACAAAACCCCAGTGTGTCATTGAAGCTGGAATATGTTTTCCATACTGAATTCTTTTAGGTTTGCTTTGCCTTCTTTTTTACAGATGTAGAACAGTAGAATATCTCAGGGATATTAACTCTTTGCTGTTGCAGGATAGAGAGTTCTGGTCTTCATGAATGGACTCTATATGAAACACAGTGGAGGCTTATCTTATTTTTTTAAACCCTCTGGCAGAACTTTTACAGCAGTGCCAAATGCTGGACAACAAGAGCAGCTGAGAAGAAAAATGGAAAGAAGGAAGCAAAGGAGAAAGAAGGTTGTACCCCAAGATTTAACAGGCTGTCTCTTTAAGAAGCTCTGCCATTCCAAATAACTATTTTGCAATTATCTCTGGGATAGCAGCAGACACCAGGAGTGATGTGTATGTAGCATGTGAGTTGCCTGCTGTATATGGAAAACTGCCTAGGGAGGGATTGGCACAGTGGGAGGGGGAGCATGGCCAGGCTGGCTGTAGGCACCAGTGAGGAGATTTGTCATCCTGCTGAGTCAACAGGAGACACAGCACCTCCAACGGGGCTTTTGCCTGCTGGTTGTTCAACAGCAGCTGAAGTTACGTGGTAGGAGCCTATAATGATAGGCTCATATGCATGCTCATTTATGCATTAATTCATTTTGCATGGATGATGTGGATTACCAGCTCCAAACTTCTTCATCTGAAGTAAAGCTGGTGCTGACTGGGCAAGGCTCACTGTGGCTGTTTCTTAGGGTTCTCCTTGCAGCCCTTCTCAAGCCAATGCAGAAGGTAAGAAAAGCCCAAACAAAGGTTTCAGTTGGATCCAGGTTCATTTCAGAGGGGCAACAGTGTTTGGAATCTGACACGGGAGTTGCTAAAAAGGGGTCAGGAGAAAGGAAAGGATTATGTGGCAGATGTATCCATCCCACTGTCAGCAGTTCTACCTCTTCACCCAGCTCTGCCTTCCACTCTCATAGGAACTGATTCTTGGCTGGTATTTTAATGGTGTGAATTCCCATTTATCAGAACATGGTAATAGTTGATGCTTCTTACTGTACAGGTCCAGTTGTACAAGTTTCTGTCTAATCAGTCACAAAATTTCTGGCATCTAGACTATTCCAACAAGCAGGAAGAGTTAGGGCTTTTCCATCCTTGCAAATAACTTCCCAAGAAGTCATGACCAAAAGCTGCATAAACACAGAGTTATCCTTGTCACACTCCAGGCCAAATGACAGTATAGCTAGAATCAGAAAGTCAAGAGGGTTTTTTCATGAGTGGTACTAATTATATGAGTAGTACTGAGATAAACCTGGCAGAAGCAGTGTGGTTTAAACTCTAGAGCTTTAGCTTTAGAGAACTTTCCATCCTGTTCAACTCCTCCTTGTTCCTCCAGCTCAGGTCCCAGCCTCGTAGTGCCAGCCTTACTGAAAGATTCTTGTTGCTGTCATTTAGGGTCCCAGCAAGAGGAAGGGCCCAGCTATACAAATCCCACTGGCAGGATAGGGCTTCTGACACAAATGTAATATAATAAAATAATGCATTAAAGAGTTGTATAACTCTTACCTGATGATCTGAGGGACTTCTCTCCCAGTTTGCTCCTCAGTACCCACTGAACTGTCACCTCCATCATGACATTGGATCATGATTTACATACAAACTTCTGGTTTAAAGTGCCAGGATAGAGGAACTCTATTCTATGACTATTCTGCCATATGCTGAACTCTTCCTTTGGCTGAATTTTTATCTTTTTAAAAATATTTTTTTCAAAGTCATCTTAATATCAGAAGAGAATTTAAATTTTGTCCATCTTTCCACTTTTTTATTGCATTATTGTCTGTAATTAAACTTTAAAATACAGGGACATCACTACCTGACATTTTTCTGTCTCTTTTCCAAACAATATCTGGAACTGAAAATTAATAAAAGGAGATACATCTCTTCAGTTCTTTGTTTAGCTCCTCTGGTTTGTTTTCAGCTTTTACAGTGCTTTCCAGGCTCTCAGTTTCACCTCTGTATTTTCTGGTTCCCTGAACTTATGTGGTGACTTTGATGCTGCAAAAGGGCAAGGTAAAGCACCAGGAAAAAAAAAAAAAAAAGGTAAAATACTGTGCTAAAAGAACAGGCATCACCCCAGGGATTCATGTACTGAAACATCTTTAAAATTCTTCTCAAAGCCTGACTAGTTGGAAGCTGACAGTGTCCTTTTAAGGACAGTTTATGTTAAGAAATCCTGCTTAGTCTTATGAGCAAGTTTTGGCTGAGCACAAGTGCTAATGACTTTCTGAAATGAAAAACATTTCTAAAGACAAAAATAGCTAGTACTGAAATCTCTCACAGTCATTACTTACAATTTCTGTGTGATCCCTTATCCAGATTTATAATGATTGCTTCCCATGCCAGCAGAACTTACAACTTTGTGGATTTGTCTTTAAAGTCGTAATTAAAACCAGGATGATTTTCATGAGCCCCGAATAATTTGTAATTCTTGTGAGAGCTCTGTCTTTTAAGTGGCCCTACATAAGATGTAATCTTCACTGACCTAAGCATGCAACACAATTTTCTTAATACTCATTGATGTTTTTGTCAAGGAATTGTATGCCTCTGGGGTTATTTCAACCTGATATGTTTAAGAAAAATTTTCCCAGCCTTTCACAAGAATTTAAAATGCATTTAGGTTATCTTTAAGTAAAATACTCCTTCTTCTTCTGAGGGGTGCCTCTAAATAGCTTGTCTCCTTTAGTCCTTCTATGAGAGTTAAAGGCATGTGCTTTAACAGTCCTTTCTTTCCTCCAGAATAACGTTTTCCATTTTACTGCCCACCCACTGGTGACACATGTTGGGGACCCTGCAGTGACTCCCCAGCATTTCCAGAGCTGTGCAGTCTGAAGAACAAAACCTTCTAATTCTCCCTAATTATGGGATCATTATGCAGTGTAAGCCCCAAAATCTGATCTCCTACTAGTTCTCCATATTTGTTGGAGGGGTGGATGTTCCTTATCACGCAAAGAAAAGGCCAGACTGGCATCACTCACACACTAAACAGGGCAGAACTGTGTTACAGCAATAGTCAGTGAGGGGTAGTTATACAGGATGGGTGGAGAGCTGCGTCCTCAAATGTGAATTTTTTCTTATTGGAAAACACAGCTGTTTTTGAAGCCTGAAATTTCATTAACAGGATTCCTCTACGGATACCTTGTCCTTTTAACCTGTCCTTAAAGCTCTTGTCCTGGGAATATTTCATGTAAGGTGTTTTGAGCCTTGAACCTGCTTGTGCCTGGTAGTATTAATAACCCAGGGCACGGGATGTTTATGTAGCACTGAGCACCATGGCAGCACTTAGTAAATAATGAAATAAATCGAAGGCTTTGTTTCTGTTTAAATACTGTGTTTGCCTTTTGGATCCTGCTCAACAACCTCATTTGGGTGAAACTGGATATTGCACCAGTGTTATTCCAGCTCCTTTAATGTATGGCGACCGTACAAACAATGCACTGCCTAATGAAGAACTCCGAGTCCCCCATCTAAACATGTAAGGAAAAGCCAAAGTCCCTGGAACCTGCACTGAAAATATCCACCAGGATTCTTAATTTTTATCCAAATACACAATTTAGGGAGAAAAGGCAAGAAGTGATTCCAAATCAACAATTGCAGCATACAAGCACCATTAGGGTCCAAATTCACGGCTCCATTACAGAATTCCAGACATGCACTGGAAATGCCAGGGCTGGGAACTTACTCTGGCTGCTAAGAAGGAGATGCCCAAGCATATGAGAACCAACATAGAATTAGGAATGTGAAGGAAACTCACACTATTTAACTGTTTTAAAGCACTGAGCAGGGAAAAATTGGGAAGACCAGAGCCATTGCATTCTGTGATCTTGGCCTTCCAGACCACACAGGTGGAGTGGCCAAGGGGGGACATGTGCTGTAGAGAGGAGCTGTGTGTTTCCCTTCAGAACAGCCTGGAAGCTGCTCAGGAGTCCCAGCACTCAGGACGTGTCTCAGAGAAGTCATTCTGCGGCTGACTGTGCCTCGCTCTCGTATGTTTATAAAAGAAACATTTAAAACCATTTCAAGATTGAGGTGTATACAAGTTAAACTTTGAGTAAGAGCTGAAGAACAAATAGAGCTGTGCTAAATTGGTTTCTGGTACAGCCTGACAATATTTTCAAGATGCTACCTAATCCCAAGTGATCCCATAAAAACCAGTATCTATATAATCTCCTACCATCAAGTCAGTCTTAAATTTGTAGGTGAGGTTACTACAGTCTCAGCCTGATTTAATCTCTTTTCCATCAGGAATCGGCAAAGCCAAGAAATCCTTTATGGCTAAATTCATCATATATTATGTGTGATATGTGTAATTCTCTATTTTGAATATAAAATATAAGTAAATATAATCCCTATAAATGTGTAACCATTCATTTATTGTGGAATAATAACACTTATATTAATTGAAAGATTGATACTATTTCTCCATAACTTCATTAATGCTAAGTAAGCTGCACTAAGGGGCCTTGAGGTGGGCCAAAAGACAAGAAAGGACAAAATTCAAATCCAACAACCAGTGAACAAGGAGTGAAGGTACTAGAAACTGAAGCCTCTGCAAATCCAGGGTTAAAAGCCTCTGCCAATTCTGGAATAGAAATTAAAGTCTGCTTCTACCACCCGGAACTGACAGCAGCCAGGGGAAAATGGGAAGGGACAAAGGAACAGTGAGGTGAGAAACAAAGTCTAAAAGGCCGTCAGGGTGAAAGGTGAATTAAGCATCTTCAAATGAAAGCTGAATGCTCTGAGTCCTGATAGTCCATCAGAAGGGGTGAGGTCCAGCAGAGGCATTCTTGGTCACAGTCGTGCAGGAGGCCAAGCTGGACAATCTGGGCAGTTTGGGATGTGCAGCTGGAGCTGGAGCACTGTCTGCTGCCTGCTTTGTGCCACAGCTGTGGCAGAGCCGAGGGCAGATGGCCGAGTGAGGGGCTGCAGGCTGCAGAGCAGTGAATTCTGCAGCTTGTGCCAGCAGCACAAGTGTGCCTGCTCACCAGAGTGCAGCAGCCAGGCAGCCTTGGTGGGGTAGCTGTGGGGGCACAGCCATGAGGAGCTGAAGGTACTGTCTGAGCAGAAATCTCTGTGGAAAGGGGAAAGGTAGATGCTGCTTTGCATGTCTGGGCTGGTGTGAATTCATCACGCTCTGGGTTTGAACGGGAGCCAGGTACAGCGCACAAGTAACTCCTGTTTGCTGTGCATGACCTAAATCCAAGTGTTGCTTTGTCAGGTTTTAACCAACACGTGTTCTGTTTCCCTCCTGTGTGGTAATGCTGCTGGAGACTGGGTGTTAGCACTGGGAACCTGATGATTCAATCACAAAGTATGAGGGCTGTATTGCAGCAACAGGGAGGAAGCGGGGACATGGAGCCTTGCTGTGTATTTTGTGGTGGTCAAAGGTTTCAGTTCACATCAAGAGAATTCTTATCTAGAATGTTTCAAAGGACTAAATATAGACCAACCTCACATGCTAGATGGCAGTGAGGCTCTGCAAGCAACCCACTTCCCTGCTAACAATGCTCGCAGGGATATCATGCCTTGTTTGTTTGTTTGTTTGTTTATTAAATAATCATTTTTCAGGATAGACATCAGTCAGAGCCTGCAACTCCACTGTTTCCCATCCCTTGACAATGGGCCCCCAGCAAGAATGCACTGCCAGCACAAGTCCCGGAGCTGCCCCTGAAGCCTTCATCCTCACTCTCACTGGCCTGGGGGAAGACAGGAGTATTACACAAGAGGTCTTGGAGTGATAAGATAAACATCTGCTATTTGAGACTCTGCCTTAAACCACCACATTGCCATGAATGACATGTTTTCAGTAGCAGGAAGCCAGGAATTACTCAATAGGAAGACTGAAGACTGCCAGCACTTGTGTGATTCCTGCCTCTGGCTGGGGCATGAGGGAAGTCCTCCTGGTTGGATGTCTGTGTGAACACCAGATCTCACTCACTGCAGATACCCATTTCAAGGCTGGACAGAGCAAATGCACTCTTGCAGATGATCCCAAGGTCCTTTACCCAGTGGAAGAACAGCAGGTGAGCTTGGTGTTGAAGGCAGAGAGGGTGAAGGTGTCATCAGTGAGAGATGAGAAGACTACAGCCAATTGAGATTGTTGCTGTATAAGTCCACCAGGGCCCCAACCATCGGAGGTGAGATTTTTCCAGGCAGTGAAGACAATTTCAAAGATCCATATTTGAACTCTAACCAAACAAGCAATTAAATAAAAAATAAGCAGCAATGGAAGGGATGAGAAAATCTGCTTACAGGAGATTTCAAGAGGACATGACAAAAGTGAATTTGTGAGAACATAGAATAGTCTACACCTAAAAGCAGTTTTCAGCATTAATTAGGACAACACTGCTGTCCTGCTGGGATTTTCCAGGGACCTGAGTGCATAATAGCCCTTAGGAGCCCAATCTGGGACCCCCATCCCAGCACCTGCTGGCCTGGGAGTGCCATGCCTGGCTCTGGACTGTGGCAGGAAGGGCACTGCCCATCTGCCGTGCAGAATACCCTGCTCCCACTGCTCCCTGACATGCATCTAAAGGAATAAAACCAGAACCGTCTCAAAAGCAGAGACTCTATGAATGCTGTCATACTTTCAAAGCAAAATTAAAATTAGTGCTGCTGCAGAATGACAGACGTGGAATAATACGCCAAAAAACTAATTCTTGAAAGAAAGGAGGTATGTGCCTCCAGTACCTGAATCAAGAGCTCAGTGTACAATGGCACAGGCGGGGAGGCTGTCCAGAATCTTTAGAGATTTAACCACTTGTGAGTGTTCCTGTGGGAAGGGAAATGACAGATTCATTTTCCTGTGGAGGATTCATTAGTATGCTGTGATTGGTGAGTCAGTATTTTTAGCTTCGTGAGCTCAAGATGTATTGTGGTTTAGGCCTCAGAAGTTACCAACTCTGGGTAACGTATTAAAACAAAAAAAAAAGGGAATGTGTTAGGAACAGTAGAATGATTTTCCATGTTCTTTCATGAACCATCCTCCTCACTTGTTTAGCATTAAGCGCCTATTAACTCCATTTTGGGAAGGTGGTGATTAAACTGGGTCAAATGGAAGTGATTAGCTTGGATTATCCCTGTCATGGAAAAATTAACTGGAAGATCTAAGAGGAAGGAAATTGCCACACAGATCCCAGCAAGTTCTGCTGGAAGGTAGATGGATTTGCTTTTTTCCCTGCAAAAGAGCTTTGGCCCACACAGGATCCCTCTAAATTCCTCAGACTTGCTTTGAATTGAGTTGTTTTAATCTTGGAAAGTTCCTCAGGACTGGTAGGAAAGCAGTTGTCCCAGCATTGCTCCCACTTGTGTGTGTCACCCCAGGTCCACCTTTGCTGAATTTTAGAAGCATCCCTGGAGACACTGAAGCTACCTTTCCTCAGGAGTCTTTAAGGGAAAAAAACCCTTTCATTTCTGGCGCTAAAAATTACTAAGGAAATGTTCAGATGGACAAGGCATAATAACAATAATAACAATTAGTACCACCATGCATATTGGGAGGGCAAACTGCAAGGCCAGCACCAGGGCCCAAAATGGAGAAAATAAACCTTATACTTGAGACTGGGTTGGGAATTGGGAAGACACATACCCTGGCAAGCCTCTCTCTCAGCATAGCTCCAGTTTAAGGCCACCCTCCATTGTGTGATCCTGCCACAGAGAAACAAGTATTTTGTGACTGCCATGATTACTAAGACATAAGCAGTATTTTATTGCAGGGACTGATACACAGAGTTTCCTGCTGGCCCAGGGGTTGCTTCCTCCTGGTGACATGCTCCCTGCATGCCTGGCTCTGCTGCTCTGATTTAATGAGGTTTTCAGCTGACACCATTTAATCAACCCCCCTGCCATAACCCTTCACCTCTCATGCTGTCACAGAACTGCCCTGGGGAAACGGGGCCAAGTCCTCTGTGTGTGCACAAACAAACGTGTCTGTGCACCAGCATGTGCCTGTGCTCGTAGCTGTGTTCATTTTATGGTGCATATAGAAGAAAAGAGGATTATTTATGATCTAATCGTGATGTGTTCCCCAAGCAAAACATTTTCTGCTCTGATTTATTGCTCACTTTAGGCCTGCCCCCAAGCATTGTTCTTGTATTTGGAGTCAGTCGCATTTTTTTCCCATTTGGAAATGGAAATCCTAAATGTAATGGCATATTAAATGAAAGAAGCCCTGACAGTTACTTGGAGGGAGGAGGAATTTTACTTCTCTATTTTCCCATTTTATGTTTGTTTTCTTTCTCACCTCTTTCCTTTTATTCTTTCTCTTATCTCTGAAAAAAGGAAGGAAAACCAGTATTTGGAGACAAGGCAGGAGCAGTATTTTGTCCTCATTTTCAGTTAAGAGATTAGAAAAGTTCAAAAGTTTTACTCAGAAAAAGTCCACATGAAAAGTACCTGTCATTTTCTGATTAGCACTGTGATACTATTGATCAAAAGTATCCAGCCAACAAACCCGTGTAAATTAAACATGCTTGTGCACTATATGGTGCCGGCATTTCTTGGTAACTACAAAAGAAATGCTTTTTCTTTTTTAATTCAGAGAGCTTTACAAAGCTTATGCAAGTGGCCTTAGAGCTTGGGTTTCTTTTTATCTCACAAATATCAAAAAAGAGAGGTTCCCCACCCCCCAGCCTTCTCTTGCTGAAGGACTTCTCAGAGGACCAACAAAATCAAACTAGTTTTGTAGGCTGCACTTAGAAGATAGAGGAGAATGCAGATCTTTAACAAATTGAGCTTTTCTCCCATGTGTTTCACAGGAGTTTTGATTCAATCAATCTCAGAAGAGTTTTTACACAGTCTGAATAAAAATTCTTTTAAAATCCTTTTTTAAACCTTTCTCCCTTCCTCCATTTTTAATTCCCCTCAGTAGCTCAGGATTCCTTTCTGTTTTGAGGCATGAAATCCCTTTAGCTCTATTGCCTTCACAGCAAAGGAGAAGAACAAAGCAAGGGAATATGAAAAAGAAAACACCCCCAAAGAAAATAATTAAATTTTCTTTTTTTTTGAAAAGCTTATCCATCATTATGCCATGAGAAAAAAACAACAACAACAAAATAATAGCAAAACATATACTTTTTCCCTCTTCTGTGGGTCACATCTATGAAGCAAGAGAGAATCCTGTGCTATTGTGTTTGGTTTCTAAGATGGATGCACAAACTGCCCTGGCTGTAGCCTCCAGTAATGTTGTCACCAAACAAATGTTGCCATTAAAGTGTTGGTAGGAGGTCCATTAGGAAATGCGAAGAGAAAAACTTTTTGGTTTTTTTGGGGGGGTGTTGCGTAGGAAAAGCAACTAATAACTAAATCTGGAAGTACAGCTGGGTGCTCCTAAATTAGAATCTTTAGGAGGTCTCCCACACATCCCTGCAAGTTTGCTAAAGAGTTTTATGAGCTGTGCGTTGCTGCAGATACGTTTCACCTCCTCCAGCTTTTCTATCTGTTTCTTGCTAAGCTTCTCCATGGCTTTTAGCCTTCTCTCAGTTAACTCCCCAATGCCTCTCTGGCCAGGGTCTCACTTCTCTTCCATCTCTCCTTCCAGTTCTCTTAGTTCCTTGGTATGGTTTCAATCTTGTATCTCAGCTGTTCAAGAGGACAGAAAATTGGCTCAGTGGATTTCTCCCCTTCTCCATCAGCTGCCCCTGTTGTTTATTTCATTAAGAAAAAAATAAGCTGATCCAGATGTATAAGTAAAAAACCACTTATTTTCTTACCCATTTTCTTGCATCACTCTTCCCTGCAGGCAATTTTATTGTTGTTTTACAATACAGGCAGAAGGTAATTTTCCTACATATAGTGTTGCTTGGCCCTGAATCTGGTGGATTGTTATTTTTTTCCCTGTTTGCAGCTGAGAATAATTTTTCAGAAAAGATCATACTCTGAGACGACCAGCACAGGGTTTGAGCTCTGCCTTGCAAGGACCCATGCACAAAGGCTGTGTTCTGCAAAGACTCTTTAAGTCACCCCTAACACCTGGATCTTAAACCCACACAATTTAGATACTTGTAAGCAACGGGATTATCTCACCAGAGAGGTGGGCAGTTTTTCCAGGATCAGTGATTAGAATAATATATCGTTTGAGATAAGGGAAAGAAGTAGTTCCTCTCTTACTGACGATGCACAAAGCAAATTTCTTTTAAAATGTGAATACCTACCACAGTTACTGTGCAGGCTTTGAGGTTGCTGCGCACAGGGAATTATTATTACCACGTTTAGTGGGAGGAAAAGAATAACAAGAAAAGAATAATAATCAATTACTGTTCCTCAGTGCCTTGCTCGCTAAGGCTAAAATGAATCTTGGTTTGAAACTAAAATAAAGCAGAATTCTCGTGCTCATTGTTTCAGGAAAGATCCGCAGAAATCAGGTGCTTTGGGCTCAGGGCCTCTAGAGGTCACCAGAACCTAATTAATGAGCAGTGCTATACCCGTCTGTGAAGTGCAAATTGCTTTGTTTTGATTGGGATTTTCCACCTCTGCGGCTCCGGGTCTCCCCTCTCCCGAGGAACCCAGACTGTCATTAGCCGGCGAATAACAGGAAACGCCTGCGAAGCCATTCCCTGCTGGAGAGCCTGGGCTGCGCAGGAGGCAGCTCCCTTGCAGGGGCGAAGGCAGAGCCACCTAATTGGCTTTTTCCCTCTGCACACTGTTCCGATTTTATCCCGTGCTTCTGTGATAAATCCTGCCCTGGCACAGCCGGGGTCCCTTGTGCCCCCGGGCAATGTCTTTGCCACACCTCTGCAAGCCCAGGGAATTCCGGGGGTATTACCAAAGGCAGGGGGTGCCGGCTCTTTCTCCTGTGCAGATGCATGAAAACAATAACTCAACAGTGAACACAACCTGAGCGTGCAGACTGGGGACTTGGCAAGGCTCTTCTGCCTAAATTCTTGCCTTGCAAATTACGATCTGCAAGCAGAGGAAACCCTGTAAAGAGCATGGTTTCCTTCCAGGTCACCCCGTGCTGTATTTACAGGGAAGGTTTCAAGAAGAGCTGCAATTATGATGGAGTGGTTGTCGTGGTCAGGGACCTCATGTGCTTCATGCAAGAGCAGAAGGGAAAGCTCAAGTAATTTCCCTGGAACTCCCTCTGGGGTTTAGGAATGAGACAGGCTAGGGAACTTGTACAGTCAAAGGAAACTGTTTATTTCAAGGCAGCAAACAGAAGCTGATCCTTTCAGGAGAAATTCCTCTCCTCTGGAGAGAGCAAAGGTATTTATTTTGGGAGCAGTCAGCGGAATGGAGGCCTGTGGTGTCTCTGGAGAGGGATTTTTCTCTCTGGAAAGCCAGGAGTGTCAAATGCAGACAAGTGGCCTTTGCCCTGCCAAGATGCTGAGGGTGGTATGGGGGGGCTGCTGCGAGGGCATCCTCACAAAGGGCTCCTTTGCTTTTAGATACAGGATGCTGCAGGCCCAGGACCTTTCCTTGGAGTCCAAGGAGTTTTTCCGGATGCAGAGCAGGAGACGAGGCTTTGCCCCTTTAGCAGTCTGTACAGTAGCTCCTGTGTATGGCCCTTCCCTTGCCTCAGTGGCAGCAGGTGACTCCCCTGTGCCCTGCTCTGGAGCAGCAGTAATAGGATCTCCCCGAGGGTGTTTGCTGGGATTAGCAGGTGTGTTATTTTTGCAGACTGGAACTCTGATGCTGCAGCTTGGCTGGAGTCCACATGTCAGTTCCTAATCCCAGGCAAAGCCCCTGAGAGGTCAGTAAGACCATAAACAGGGGTAAGTGCCCATCTAAAGGAGGTCAGGATTATTTTTTTTGTAGCATACCATTCCCAGAGAGAAAACATTCGTATGACTCTTATAGCCATCCTTTATTTCCTTCCCTTTCAAAAGATGCACAGAGGTAAGGGCTTCCCTTCTCAGTTCCCTCTCAAGGCAGGGTCCTGGAGAAACCTTGCTGTTTCTTCCCCCTTTCCAAACAGCAGTCTCATCAAAATTTCTTGGTGGCTGCCATCTGTTGCAAGCAGAACACCACCCCTTTTGCTATTTACAGTGCAATTAACCTTCAGCAAATTAGCTTGTGACTGTCACGAAAGGATTAATTAAGGCAACACACCCTTGACTTGTTCCCACCGTGCATTTGCAGCAGTGCACTCACGGCTCTGCCAAAGCCCTTCCAGAATCGGGGGAGTAGTTTTTATCCTTTCTCTATTATCCCAGCAAATTTGCCAGCCAGGGGAGATGTGTGAGGATGGGCTCCAGCAGCCACAGTCCCATGGAAGTAGCTGTGGAGATAGAAGACCTGGCCTTGCCCAGCAGTGCGGGTGCCTCCCCGCTGCTGAGTGTTGATGCCCTGGAATCAGGATGTGGGGCCATGACTCAGCCAGCTCAGCTCAGTGTTGTAGTTGAAGCAGCCAAAGGACGAAGCTGCTGCCAAAATCTCAGGCTGTGATGTGCTGCAGCCATGCTTTGGAAGCACACCCTATTTTGCCTAGCACCATCAGACTTCCATCCGGATCCCTGTGCCTGGGAGGCATGTGAGGCCAAGGCTTCCTGAGAGCCCCAGACCCCTGATCTGTGCACACGTGCAGGATGTGTCTGGGTTATCCAGACAATCCTGTGCTTGCTCCAGGCTTGGAGAACCCTCAGAGAAATAAGCAAATTCCCCCAGCTCCAGTGCAGCCTGAGTACTGGTAGAAAAATAGGCTTTGGCCAGAGAATTCCAGCACAGTGGCCCTGCCTCTGCTCCTCTTCTCACAGGCTGTAACTCCTGGCAGAGAGGCAGCGAGACTGGTAACAGCTGTAATGTCTTACAGCAAAGCAGCTTCTTGTTGTTTAATCCCAGATGGCAACTAAGTACCTGCAGCTGCTCGCTCACTCGCCCACCTCCCGCTTCTGTGGGATGGGGAGGGGAATTGAAAAAAGGTAAAACTCATGGGTTGAGATAAGAACAGTTCCATTGTTGAAATAAAGTAAATAATAATTGTAATAATAATCATAATGATAGGAAAAAGAGATAGAAGTAAACCCCACGACAGACAAGTGACAGTACAGCTCACCACCTGCTGACGGCTGCCCAGCCTGTCCCTGAGCAGTGGTCGGCCCCTCCTGGCCAGCTCCCCCCAGTTCATATACTGGGAATGACACTCTATGGTATGGAATATCCCTTTGGCCAGCTTGGATCAGCTGTCCTGGCCATGCTCCCTCACAGCTCCTCACTGGCCAAGCATGAGGCACTGAAAAGTCCTGGATTTAGAGTAAGCACTACTTAACACACTGATCTTTTAGTTGTTGCTGTCAAAGTTGTTCTCATACTGAATCCAAAACACAGCACTATACCAGCTACTGGGAAGAAAATTAACTCTATTTCTGCCAAAAGCAGGATACAACTGTGAGAGAGGACGTCCTGAAGGCAAAAATCTCAGGGCTCAAAGCTGCACGAGAGCAGCTGCTGCACAGCAGTGCAGATGGTAGGCAGTGCCAGGAAATACCTGTGTTGCTGGGAGATGCTTTTGTTCTGCCATCAGTACCCCATGGCTCACCCAGAATGGGCTTGTCCTGCTCTGGCACTGCCACCTCCTCCTCACACTGAGAAATATCCCACAGATCAGATCTGGGAGACAACATCAGCCCAGGGAATGACAGCCTCTTTTCAAACCACAGCACCACCTCCACTCCTCAATGTTTAAGAGACTAAAGACCACTGGTAGTGTTCAACACTTGTATTTCCTTGTCACTGAGATTCTTAGGGCACAACCCACAGCCACACTGTTCTGACAAACCTGGGCAGTATTTTTAAATTGCCATCCAATGTAAACCACTTGCTTGCATTTCTTTGGATCCATGAATTTTGAAGGCACAGCTAAAGTAAATAATTAACCTTATTTTGAGCTCACTCTGTGCTTGGATGGGCCAGGTAATACAGTGTTGTTATGAAACTGTTAACTAATGTTGTCTCTTAAAAAAGAAGAAATCAATTATAAAATTACATCATCATTAATGAAGTTCTGTTACCTATTTGCATGTCTTCTCTGATTTCTAAATGCCATCAAGTCTAGAATACTTGGAGGCTTTCAGGGTTTTGCATCCATGTGCGTACCCTAAGGAACCTTGAGTGCATAGAGACCTAGATGCATACTATTCCCAGCCTCCTCCTGGTTTTCTCTGATGGAAAAATACTTAAGAGTCAGCTGGGATGATACCAGCACTGGAGCCCTGGGCAGCAGCATGCTCTGATCCTGAGGTGTGCATAAACACAGCCTGTGGTGACACAAATAGGTGACAACCACTCAGCACTGCTGGGAGGAAAGGCTGAAACAGCCTCTGATGTGGTGATGGTGAACTCAGAACTCTTCACACCCTTATGGAACAGACATTTCTAACCATATTTAGGACACCCAAAAAACTGACAGGGATGAACAGCCAAGGATGATCCCAGTTCCAGCCTTACCCTGCTGTGTTGCAGCAGTACCTGGGCAGGGAGGCAGCTGGCCAAGCCTATGACAGAACCAAGAGGCTGCAGCTTCACAGATGATGACAGCAGTGTGAAGACTGCACCATGAATTAAATAACAATAAAATGAAAACAAAGTATAGTTGATACAGGATAATAAAACCAGTGAGTGTAGGAAACCACTACACAACTACTTCTTATGAATTGATTCCTAAGTCCTTACTAAGAACATGAAAGAACATGAAATTACCAATGTAATTTGCTGGGTTTATGGGCATTATTTGGAAATTCAGGTAGTTCCTTAGAGATCTGTCTCTTGACAGATTTAGTAGCAAAAACTAACCAGACTCCTGCTGCCACAGGAACCATAAATCAAAGTCTCGAGATGTTCCCACTCGGTGTGAACATAAACTCAGTGTAAACCAAAGTAAGTGGCAGTTTGCCACCCTGCACTGAGCTGTCACGTGGGGCCCAGGCTGAGCAGCTGTCACACTGTGTGTGTGAGGGACGGTGACCTCCAGCAGATGGGCAGGGTGGACTCCTGGTCGTGCTAATCCCTTTACCTGTGTGGGCTGAATCCGACAAGGATCCCGGCTCAGAGCCCTTGGCATCAAGGGTTGTTGCATCTTACCAGAGGGTGAATTCCACTAGTCCTGGGAAGGCTGTGGTGGGAAAGCTCATCTACCAAGACATGGTGGATGCATAGGTCCTTCAGCTGAAGGTGAGGAGCAATGGCATGTGTGGGTCTGATGAACTTCTCCTCATTTCCAGTGAGTCAAATAAAGTTAAATAGTCCATCTTCAGTGAATTGGGTCATCAGCAGTGACCTGTTCTGGAAGAGTGGCCTCTGATGCAGAAAACCTGGTGCACTGTTAAAGAAGTTAAGGCACTTTTCATTTCCCCTTCCAGGGTGTAGTGCAAGTTGATTAGGAACACTGAGACGATTACCTCTGCTTTGCTGTATTTCTCAATTATGCCCTAATTAATATTGATTAAAATCTGGTAAATGCAGCTTAAAGCAACTGCAGGGGTTTTATCTTCAGTTACTTCTTCACCCAAAAATTACAGCTCTTAAACTGCACAATACAGTCTGATTATTACAGATCCAGCTGTATCTGTGATGGCTGGAGCCTTACCCTGCAAACTGCATCTTTGGTCCAGCTAATTAGGAAGGGATTTGGCATGGCAGTTTTTGGCTCAGGGTCTCTGGTTGTTTATGTGAGATCCCAAAACAACAGGCTGTCAGTCCCCAGGGGGTTTAAAATAAATGCCTCTCCCCCTGTACTGGGCAGTGGTGAGACCACACTCACCTTGAGTGCTGTGTCCAGTTCTGGGCCTCTCAATTCAGGAGGGACACTGAGGGGCAGGACTGAGCCCAGAGAAGGGCAGCAGAGCTGGGGAAGGGTCTGGAGCACGAGTCCTGTGAGGAGAGGCTGAGGGAGTTGGGGGGTTTAGCCTGGAGAAAAGGAGGCTCAGGGGTGACCTTACTGCTCTCCACAACTCCCTGACAGGAGGACATAGTCAGGTGGGGGTTTGTCTCTTCTCCCAGGTAACCAGTGACAGGAGGACAGGACATAAAGCTGCTCCAGGAGAGGTTTAGGTTGGACATTAGGAAGGATTTCTTCACAGAAGGCATGATTAGATATTGGAATGGGATGCCCAGGGAGGTGGTGCAGTCACCGTCCCTGGAGGTGTTTAAGGAAAGCCTGGACATGGCACTCAGTGCCAAGGTCTGGTTGACACAGTGGTGTTTGGTCATAAGATGGACTCGATGATCTCAGAGGTCTTTTCCCAGCATAATCCAATCTGTGATTGTGCAAAGAAAGCCCCGGAGAAGCAGAGCCGTGAACTCGGAGCCCCTCTCTGCCCCACTTCCTCCCTGGCCCCTCGGAGTGTGTCAAGCAGCGTTTGGAGACACAGAGAAGCAGTCCTGGGATACCGGGGGGGCACTGCCCGGGACGGGCACTGCCCAGGGACGGGCACTGCCCCGGCTCCCGCCTGGACCGGGACCTGCGGGTCTGGGGCGAGGGTAAAACAGCCCCGTTCCCCGCGGGGTTTCTCGTGGGATCACGCGGCCACGGAGACAGCAATCACTACTATGTAATATTTATAATTATCTATTTTCTACATATCTATCTATCTATCTATCTATCTATCTATCTATCTAAAATGTATAGGTTTTGTTTCTATTATCCCCTGAACCAGATGCTGGGTGTTTCAGGCTGGGGTTTGTTTGTCGCTGCTTTTAATGTTGCAAAATCAGGCTGTCAGAATCTAGAAAAGCTCGCCAGCGCAGCCTTTGTTTGTTTTTCTTTATGCAGTGAATGTACCGACTTGCATTCCAAGGCACCATCCAAATTCCAGCCCCAGTCACTTGCACAGCCTGACCCTTCCTATCCCAATCTCTGACTACTCCCCCTTGTCCATACCAGCTCCCAGGAACCTGGCTGTGAACGCTGCCCCTCTGCCCCCGTTCCCGGCCGTGCCCCCGCATTCCCGGGGCTCTCGCGGTGTCCCGGGGCTCTCCCGCATTCCCGGGGCACTCCCGGTGTCCCGGGGCTCTCCCGGTGTCCCGGGCCGGGGCCGAAGGAGATGGGCGGGCACCGCGGGGCCCCGCCCCTTCCCGCGTGACGTCACTGTACCGGAAAAAAAAACGCCCGGGCGGCCTGGGGAGGTGGCCGGGCGGGGACGGGGCAGGGCCGGGGTGCCGCGGCTGTCGCTGAGCGTGTCCCCGGTGTCGCTGAGCCGTCCCCGTGTCCCCGCAGGGCGCCATGGGTCGCGTCATCCGCGGGCAGAGGAAAGGCGCGGGCTCCGTGTTCCGCGCCCACGTGAAGCACAGGAAGGGCCCGGCCAAGCTCCGCGCCGTGGACTTCGCCGAGCGGCACGGGTACATCAAGGGCATCGTCAAGGTACGGGCGGCTCCGGGTGCTTGCTCGGGGGGGACGTTCGGCACCTCGTCCCCGGGGTTCCCGACCCTCCTGGGCTCCTCCTGGGCTGCCAGCAGTGCCCAAAGCCCTTCGGCTGTCCCTTATCTCGTCTGTTCCTTATTTGCGTTTCTCTGCTCTTAAATAAATCATATCCCTTGGAAAGTTAAACTTCTTCAGGTTTGTGAGAACATCTCAACAGAGAGGGCACCTTTAGCTAGCAGTTGGATTTTCTGGTGGAGCTCTGCTAAGTGTAGCCGTACCAGCCTGGTTTTATGTTGCCTAAGAATTCCCTGTACTTGGGGAAACGTGGCTGGGCAGTTTCCCATGTAGTTGAGTGCATATTAAAAAAAAAAAAAATCAGATCTTTGAAAATGCCAAGTGATAGCCATCATTTTAGTCTTGAGCAGTGGGGGCAAGGCAGTTCCTGCATTTGGGGTGTGATACGGTGGTTCAGGGGTGCTGCAGGTACTTTTTTGGGTGTCAGGGACTTCAGAATGCAAACAGTGCCAGTGGTTGGATGCTCGGAGCAGCCCTTCAGCATTTTACAGCGTGGTCATGTTCACATTGTAGAGAGGATTTTCTTCACCCTCACCATAGCTGAGTTGATGATAAAAGGTAGGTAGCAAGGTTTGACTTGAACTTGGGTAATACATAGGGGATTTGGCCAACAGGGTTGAAAAACATAAGCAGTGGACACCAACAGCTTATGAGCTGTCCTAGAAAATAGACAGATCTTAGAGATGTGTCACAGTCACTTGTCTGTAGTCTGTAAATACACAGTTGGGTATTTTAGTCTCAGAGTGCTTCAGGAACAGAATGGACATGTTTCTCCAAGTGTAAAAGAAACAACAAGTCTGTGTTCCTTATGTAGGGGCTTCTGTAACTTTGTTGTACCTGATTTCAGAAGGTTAGAAATGCCTCAATCCCGAGGAAACACACAGAGAAGTCACTGCCTGTGCCCAGCTCTGTCTCTGCCCAAAGGTGGTTGGGAAAGTGAAAGAGGATTCCTTTGAATGGAGACATGGATACCTGCAGAATGTCAGGAGTGAGACTGTTCAGACAGGATTAGCTACAAGCAGCACACTTAACCAGGCATTATTTTGTCATCAGTGATTGATTTGGGTTGGAAGGGACCTTAAAGCTCATGCAGTTCAACACCTTCCATGTGACCAGGTTGCTCAAAGCCCTGTTCAGCCTGGCTGTGAACACTTCCAGGGACGGGGCTTCCACAGCTTCTCTGGGTAACCTGTGCCAGTGCCTCACCACCCTCACAGGGAAGACTTTGTTCCCTGATGGGATGTGATGTAGGTAGGAGCTTGTATTCTTACAAATGGGAATCTTCAGCTCGTTCACACTGGGGGAAACCCAGATCCCCCTGAGAAGTGTCCTGGTGAGAATCAGCCCAGAGTAACCATCCCCAGTTCTCCTAGCTCTTGGATTCCTGCAGAACCCCTGGCAGAGGCTGTGTCCCGCCCTAAAGCAGCTCTGCATTCCCGCAGGACATCATCCACGACCCCGGCCGGGGCGCCCCGCTGGCCAAGATCGCCTTCCGTGACCCGTACCGCTTCAAGAAGCGCACGGAGCTGTTCATCGCCGCCGAGGGCATCCACACCGGGCAGTTCGTGTACTGCGGCAAGAAAGGTGGGGCTGGGCTGGGCTGGGGCAGGGGCAGGGCACTGGGTGTCCCAGCACCTGGAGTTTGGGGTGCTGGACTGCAGGACCCTGCTGCCACAGGGTCTGTGGTGCCGCTGTCCCAGGTTCAGTAGGGCTGTAACCCCGGCCCAGGGCCCGAGTGAAGCTGTGGCTGCTCTCCTTGCTCTTTGCAGCTCAGCTGAACATTGGGAATGTCCTGCCCGTGGGCACCATGCCCGAGGGCACCATCGTGTGCTGCCTGGAGGAGAAGCCCGGTGACCGCGGGAAGCTGGCGCGTGCCTCTGGGAACTACGCCACCGTCATCTCCCACAACCCCGAAACCAAGAAAACCAGAGTGAAGCTGCCTTCCGGCTCCAAGAAAGTCATTTCTTCTGCAAACAGGGCTGTTGTGGGTAAGCAGCAATCACTGTGGACTTGTCACTGAATTTTCCAAACAGGGCCCCAGTTTTAATAACCATCTTGAAAGTAGTGTCATGTGCAGGCTGGCCTTGGGGTTACACACCAGGACAGTCTGTGCTCAGGTGCCTGACTTGTATTTCCCACCTGCATTACTTTTAGATGTTGATAACCTAAGTTTGGAGGTGATTTGACCTAGTGAGAGGACAGAAAAGTAGATGCTCCTTGTCCTCAGGCTGTAGTGGAATTGCTCAGCCTGTAAAATCTGCAGTCCTTGGAGAAGGACGTAACATGGAAAATGCCATTTTGATTTCCTGCCTTCAGTACACTGAGGGAGCCTGGTGGTGGTGTCAGGTGGGTGGGGAGGTCTGACAGGGAATGACAAAGCCACTGCCAAGAAGCAGAGGCTGTACCAGGTTTGTTGTGCACCTGACTGGCAGCTGAGGTGGCTGCTGGTGACACTCACCTGCCTCTGCATGGAGGACACCAAAGTGAGTAATCTGGTGTGTTATTCCAGTAAAGTTCACTCGGTAAATCATGAAGCAAGTAGGTCCTCAAAGTTCTTCACACTCCTGTGAGCTCTTTCAATTCATACTTCAGTTGAAAAATCTTGATATTACCCAGGTAATTGTAGTAGTAAAACTGGCAGCGCTTGAGAAAGTGTTAAGCTCAATCCTGTGTGTGTGGATCGAAAGGAAGGCTGTAGCTCAGCTCTGGTCTCACTGTTGGTGTTGGCTTTCCTTTGTACTCCTGTGCTCTGTTTGGGTGTCACCATTCCTGCCATTCCCTGCAGGAATCGTGGCTGGTGGAGGCCGTATTGACAAGCCCATCCTGAAGGCCGGCCGTGCCTACCACAAGTACAAGGCCAAGAGGAACTGCTGGCCACGTGTCCGTGGTGTGGCCATGAACGTGAGTCTCTTTGTGATTGGGGTCACCCCTGTCCCTTCTGACAGTTCAGAAAGGATTTGTGGGATATGGGGACAAGTGTGGCACATATCTGGGAGGAAACCTTCCCAGATAAATGTGCAGTCACAGGGTAAATTAGCAGCACTTGATAGTTGCTGCACCACGTAAAAAGTGAAGCAGTTACTCATTTTTCCTCGCAAATCAGTTTACTCTGTTGAGTATCAGTTCCTGTGGTTACATTGCTGTCTTGCTTTCCTCCTGCCCAGCCTGTGGAGCATCCCTTCGGAGGAGGCAACCACCAGCACATCGGGAAGCCCTCGACCATCCGCAGGGACGCTCCCGCGGGACGCAAGGTCGGGCTCATCGCCGCGCGCCGCACAGGGCGGCTGCGGGGCACAAAGACTGTGCAGGAGAAGGAGAACTGAGCTCCCACCCTGGGCGCCACACAATAAATTTGTACAACAGAGCTCGTGTGAGGGTCGTGGTATCTGCCGCTGCAGTGGGGAGAAAACTGGGATAATGTTCAACACAGGAAGTTGTGAGTGGAGATCGGGATTTTTTCCCCTTGCCTTGAAGAGCAGGGATCCTCTGAGCCAGCACTCGCAGTCTGTAAGCTGGTCCTTCCTGCAGGCTGGGGTAACACTGGTGTGGCTGCTCTTGTGCCCTGGTGTGGTGTTCATGTTGGCCTGGTTGTGTGGAAGCTGAGGCCTGACAAAGCAGGATAAACCTGTCAAGGAATCCCTTGGTCACCTGGTTAATTTGGGAATCAGGCTGAAAGGATGCTCTGTTTTCTAAGTTCATAACCTCTAACAGTGGTTTTCCATTTTTATCTTTTGGGGGATAAGCTTGAAAGTTGTAGAACTTAAGTATTTCAGCTGCTCTCACTGCAGGGTTTGGGCTTCCTTTTGGAAGTGTCAGGTTCCAACCAAATGAAAGGTGCCTCAGAAATTTGAGGTATCACACAGACTGCCCCCTCTACTCATCTGTGTTATGGAAGGGCAAGCAGCTTCAAAAATCTCTGCTTTGTACGTTGGTCATGATGGGATATTCCAGGGTGCTGCAGTAATGTGGGCAGCAGCACTCATGTCCACTAGGAAGCTGTGTTCTCATAGGAACAGCTGTCCTGTGAAAAGCCAACATTTTGTAGAGGGATGAGAGCAAAGTCATGGGGTTTAGTGGAAAATGGCTTTCTTTACAGCTTTTCTGAACTGGCCTTTGGAGGGAAAAATCGATGAAAGCAGATGGGGCTCAGCTTTGCATTTGAGCACTTGCAAAGCCAGGGCTCCTGTGGATCTGCAGCAGCTCTGGCTGTGCTGGAGGAGTCTGTGCCAAGGGCCAGACTTCCATGGATGGGTATGACTTCCATTGATGGGAATCCAGTGGAATGCAAAGCAGGAAAAGTTGTTTCTACACCCACCCACAAAACCAGTACTGCAGCTCGCTGTGTGTGTCTGGGGAGGGAAAGGTGCTTTAAGAAACCCAAATCACACCTTGAGGAAAAGCATCACATCCCATTGGGGAGACACAAAGCAAAGCAGTGGCAAGTTTTGCTTCTGTTCCTATTGCTCGAATTCCAGCAAATTCTGAAGTTCACATCTGTTTTTGCCATGAGGTCAGAAGCTCTTCTGTGCTCTCCTGACAGGGACCAAAGTGTAACACTCCTCCCAAACACCCTCAGAAGAGCAGCTGACGTTCCACAACAGTTTGCACCTAAAAAAGATGGTTTCTGTCACGTATTTCAGTCTCTGACAGTT
Organism: Corvus brachyrhynchos; assembly: GCF_000691975.1. Classification (NCBI taxonomy): domain Eukaryota; kingdom Metazoa; phylum Chordata; class Aves; order Passeriformes; family Corvidae; genus Corvus; species Corvus brachyrhynchos. Next base: position 1,537,686 of record NW_008238126.1, read on the forward strand.
TCCAACCATGTTTGGGTCTGTTGACCCCATCTGTTTTCTCAGGAAGGGGGAGATGGTTACTGACCCTTGGCTGCCTCTGCTGCTGTTCAGGTGCTGACAGTGCCCACAGGTGTTCGCAGTCACAGGGTCAGTGCACCAAGCCTGTGAGTAGGGAATAATTAATACAAATTACTGCAAATAAATAAATGCCATATTACAGTGCTTAATGCAGCTACAAACACATTTAATGCAAACATACAGAATGCAATGCCAGAAGTCTCTAAATTCACACAGTAGTATGAGGCTTTCAAAGATTCTTCTCCCTTCACCAAACTCCAGTTGCAATTACTGTTCCAGTACAGTCTCCTGTTACCAACATGAACACGGAACTTAAAAAGCCACAGTGATACTGGCAAATGACCACAAGACAAACATTCTCCAGGGGAAAAATGCTCCTCCAGCCCCAACACCTCCAGTGCTAAAAATCTGTGAAAAATATGAGGGAAGAGGGAGTAAGATAAAGCAAATAAAAATGAGAGGCTCTAAAGAAACCAACCTTGAATGAAAAATTTAAGTAAACTGAAATACATTTTCCAAACCGAAGGTCTAATTTAAGCTGTAGAATAGAGGTGAACTCCAGCAGTTCACCTGACAGGGGAAGTTAAGACAACTAACAATGCAATAAGAATAAAAAAAAATACCCATAAAAATATACAAGTGTTGTTCCTAACAAGCTTAACTTCAGGCTGGGAGGCTCTGTGAAAGCAGTGAACAGAAAACAAAAATGGGGCTGAAGTTAAGCCAGTCCCTGTCCTCTGTGTGGGCCAAGCATCAAGCAGGAGGTTCAGCTGAGCAGGGCAGAGGCTCCCTCTGAATCTGCACTGAGAAATCAGAAATTAAACAGGACAGGGACACTGCAGAGGAGCAGGAGCTGAGGGGCTGCTGACCACAGGAAAGCACAAACCTGGCTGTGAGGTGGGCGAGTGTCCTGGCTCGACTGAGGCAGCTCCAACACAAAAGCACAAATGTAAATGAAGCAAACCACATTCAATAGAAAGCACGGGGTTCCTTCTGTGGCCTTGCACTTCTGCTGCCCCACAACTCATTGTATGGAAGCATAAAATGGTTTGGGGTTGAAGGGACCTTAAAGATCATCTAGTTCCAACCACCCTGCTGTGGGAGTAATTATGTAATGTGTTGTAATTATGCTTTAATTGTGTATCATAATCAGCAACCTCCTGCTCAAACTGACTGTTTTAGCAGCATGACAGAATACCCAGTTGATTTGCTTATATGGCTCATATCCAGGATGCTTCACTTCATGGAGGAGCATCTCAGTTCCCAAGCTTAATACTGCACAGAAGACATGAGATACTATAGATACAGTCAAACTTTAAAAGCTACAGCCATGCTTGTTAGTAATATAATAATAATTATAATAATTATGATAATAATTATCATTATTGTTATTAAATCCCCTCACATAAAGATTAGCACAGTTACAAGGATGTCAGAAATCTTGAAATGAAGCAAACTCTTTTAAAGAAAGGTGTTAAGTGTTCCTGCAGAATTCTCACAGGTTATTTCCAGTATAAGCCTTTTTTTGCTAAAAGAAAAAAATAAATTAAAAAAATATATACGTACCAGAGAAGCACTAAAGTCTTCCTTTAGAAGGGCTTCAAATTTCCATCTACTGAAAGACCAAACAGCATTTTCTTTATACTTTTTAAAGGGTGTGTTGAGGAGCACCAAGTGCTACAGAAACATCGACAGGCATCACAAATTCCTTCACAGTAACAGAGCCCTCATTAACATCACTATCCCCTTCCAGCACCTCCGTAGCTGCTGCACGGACCAAACAATTCAACCTTGCACTGAGCCAGCCACAGGAGAAGCAGGACTTCACCCAGAGGGGTCACTGCCCCAGGGCTTCCCAGGGCTCCCTCTCCCATCCTGACTGCCCAGCCTTGAGAAAGCAGAACGGGGGAGCAGGAGGATCCACAACGTGCTACACACCGGAGCAGGCAGGGAGGAACTGCAGAGGGAGATGCAAGGAAACAGTGTGAGGTAGAAAGAGGCCAGAGCAAACCCCTCTGGGGAGTTTCCACAAAAAGATGAGAGGGAAATAAACTCCAGGAGCAAGAAAATGATCCTGGCTGTTATGCTGAAGTTACCAGGTAAGTATCTATCAAATCCAAGGGAAATGCTTTGGGCTGTATTTTCAGCTAATGTAAAAACCATAGGAGCCCAAATTCTAAAAGGTTTCAGGGAGTTGGGTGATCAATAAACCATTACAGCCTCCACAGAAGTTAAATTAAAAAATGGCTTTTTTTGTCCTGTGGCATTAACAAATTCTCAGAAATGTGAGAACAGAAACATTCGTGGGAGTTGTTTTACATTTTTGCTGTCTTCTTCGAAAGCTTTCTTCTCCCAGTTTACAGCACCCCCCCACCTGGCAATGATCTGCTGGGATACATCCAAAGTGTATCCTGAAGTCTCATGTTTTGCCAACATGTCGATGTCCAGAGAATTCACACTCATGTCCACTCAGATGGGCGACATCAACTGAACTGACCAAGGATAAACTCAGGTGCTACAGAATTGTCTGGGTTGGAGGGACCTCTGGAGATCACCCAGTCCAACCCCCTGCCAAGGCAGGGTCACCTGGAGCAGTGACACAAGGAGACGTCCAGGTGGGTTTGGAATGTCTCCAGAGAGGGAGACTCCACACCCTCCCTGGGCAGCTGTTCCAGAGCTCTGCCACCTTCACTGTAAAGAAGTTCTTCCTCATGCCAAGGTGGAACCTCTTGTGTCACCTGCTTCCATGATGTCTTCTAAAATTTTTTTAAATTCAATGTTAGTATCACAAATTCCCAGCAATTTGCCACTGTTTTCCACTTTCATTTGTGTATCTTCAAGAGCAAATTTGGGGAACCAGAGGTTTCCAGCAGCTCTCCATTACACCCACCTCACATTCCTTTGGGTGATGGGCCTTGCTGTGGCAGAGCAAAGCAAGGGGCACGTGGCAGGCACAGGGGTCACAGCAGCTTCCCAACAGCTGCAGCAGCTCCTCTTGGCCTGGAATGTGACAGGACACCTGTCCCTGGAGCAGGCAGCCACTCGCTCCGAGAGGCAGCTGCCACTCCCAGAGCCTCTGGCCCTCACAGGCACGAGGTGATGCCAGGAGCAGTCCCAGCCCGTTTCCAGCCACTGCAGCTGCTCTGTGGGTGCTACAGGAGGTGCAAAGGCAGCAGCAAACCTGGCTCAACTGGAGGATGCCCCAGCTTTATTTCCCTGTCTTCACCAGAACGAGTCTCCTCCAACAACTTCATTATATTGTATTTTAATAAATTCAACACAAGAGGCCTCCACTAGCCCGTTCTTCAATTAAGTCCACATTTTATTTATGGTTTGCTGTTGGTACTTCAATCAGATTTATATATACATAATCTAAAACCTACATCAAAACCATGTTGACTGCTCTGAAGACCGAGAGAAGTGACACGATTGAAGTTTTCTTCCACAGCTCTATGGTAAGTCTACATTCCCACAGCAGGTTTTTGGTTCAGGTTGCAGAAATGTTCAGAAAGCCAATGCCAGGTCTCTCTCAGACTCGGAGTGGGAGGGTTACAGTTCTCTTTCATCATTTCAGTCTTACACACAACCACAGTAGCAATCAGTAACATTTCTTTGTTCTAGATAAACACCTGGGTTGATCTGCAGAATCCTGGCTTTTCACATTCCCACATCTCTCCCTTTCTAAACCCTCACTGACACAGCTGGAAAACCAAGTCCCTTCCTGCGGTTGCTGCGTTATTTGAACATTAATTGTGAGAGGATTTGATGCTGCTTCACGCAGGAGGCAGCACGAGAGGCTGAGAAAGTGTTTGTGAGTCCTCGCGGAGCCACCTGAGAAACGCCAGTTCCTTCACTTGGATGCAAACATAGGTACCTCGAACGCTTCCATTTATCCCCAGGGAGGCGGGGACTGCCCACGCCTGCCCAGCAAACAGCCCCACCAGGAATTTGTGCACCTCGGCCTGGCCCAGGGCAGCTCTCACACGGCCGGAGCCGCTCCCGGCGGAGCCGCCGGCAATGAACGACAAGAGGTAGAAAGTATTCACAGAAGCAGCTTGCGAAGGCCCTCGCTCAGCCCACTCCCTGTCTGTATTTGCTCAGAGGATTAGACTCGGTACAGATCTTAGAGAAGAAGAGGAATAGAAAATGCTTTACATGCTACTTAGTCTGAAGTTCCTGCTCGGAACAGTTCCTGGTGCCCAGGGAGGCCCCTGTGGGTCAGGACAGGTCACACCGGGAAGGCTCACGAGCTGCTGCCAGAGGGGTGTGTGGGGCCAGGCAAAGCCCATTTCCAGTTCCCCAGGGATTTCACACAGCATGACCTCTCCCTTCAGCAAAATATTCTCATTTCTGCTATTTCACCAGTCCTTAGTCACTCACAGGGCAGGCAGATAAAATTGGTGAGTTATCAGTAAGTCCTAAGAACTAATCTTCACATTTCTAAGCTTTGGAATTTCCTTCCAGAAGATCTTTCAAGGACTTTAAAGCACCTACCAGATATTTAAATACAATCAAGTATATTAAGTGTCCAAGTTTTCAATCAGCCTTCTTTTCCAGAGTAGATTCCAGCAAAACCTACTGTTTTTATTCACCTGTAGAATAATGGTTCAAGATAGAAAATGAAGGGAAAAAATACCCCAAACAACAAGCAACCAATGAAACCCAATAATCTACAAGCTATTAGAATTCCAGACTGCCATCAGTAGCACAAAACTCTCCTATCCCATGTAAATGATGAGAAGATTTAAGAGATGACGAAGCCCACCCGGTCAAGGCTGTGGCTGCTGCTACTGCACTGTGAAAAGCTCCAGGCTGCCTGGCAAACATGGGGTTTTTTGGGGGGTTTTCTTGCAGTAGCAAACAGCAAGACGGCAGGTGTAGGTAAAAACAGGAGGTAAACAACCATCATGGAAAGTGAAGGGATTTGATTCCAAGAAAATACAAAAATATTCACTATAAAAATGATCCTTGCAATCCAGAGTGAAAAACTCTGTAAGAAAGAATCACAAGAAATGATGGACAGGAATTTAAGAGTGAGGGACAAGAACTGAGCAGCATTTCAATAAATAAAGCTACAAAAAAAGGCCAATACCTTTAAAAGCTGCACCTACAGAGGTATCACTACAGCAAAGGAACAGAACTGCTCACTTAATGGCTCAGGTGAAACCACACTTGGAAAGCATTCATCCAGCCCTGGGCATTGTTTGAAAACATGAACAGCACATCACCACAACAGAAATGTGGATTGGGGAATGGCTTATGGGGGAAAAACAAACATTTAAGGATTTTGCTCTGGTACAGACTAAAGGGGACGTCACTGCAAACCCACACGGAAGCTGCAGACTGTGCAGCTCACACCACTTTGGGCAAAATACACCAACTCCCTGGAATAGCAGTGGCAAATTAAGAAAGAAAATTATCAGACATTTTAAATACTACAGAAACAGAGAAGGGGATGATCTTATTTTCCTGCACTGGATGTTTTTCTATGGTCAGATTGTGGGTGAAGTCATAGAACCTTTTTCCTCTTGTTTTCATTAGTCAAGGTTTTCTCATGGTTAAAAACTAGTAGAAGACATTTTTTGCACATTATTTTGACCAGTGAACAATGAGCCTGTCATTTCAGAATTGTGCTGATGTGATTTAAGGCTATATTAAATTCTTCCAAGGAAACAGCCTGTAGGTCAGTTTTATTATCAAAAAGTGGCTTCAGGAAGTTCTAAAGCTAAAAAATACAGAGTTGGGTATTTAAAAATCTGGTGAGAAGTTAGCCCTTATTCAGGAGTGTTTTCCTCCTTCAGAATCTGGTTCCCCCGTGCTTGTTTTGATTTGTCTGCAAACAAGAGCTGTCTTCTGTGCCACCTGCTGACTGAGCTGGCTTGATCCCCACCACACATCACCAACTTCCACTCTTACAGTGCTGAAATCAACTGAACTCGTGCAAATGCTGCCAAAATCCATGGACCCACCACAACTTGCATTAGAAAATCAGAGCGCAGGACGAGGATGTCTGAATTTAATGGCTGGAATCTCTGTCAACACGCTTCCAGGGACAGCCGACCCTAACAGACACTGCAGGGGTGGGGCTGTGTACTTGCTCTTGTAAAAAAAGACACAGGTATGGTTACTGGACACTTTAAAACAGCCCAGGGCAGACTTTTATACCGTAGAAATAAAAGGAAATTTACGGTACGAACCGTAGGAAGTTCCACAGTGTGAAAAGTGACAGTGCTCGGGTTGGGTTAAAGCCCTTCCTCCAGTCTGGAATGGAGGGCAAGTCTCAGCCAAGTGACTGTGCTGACACGGCAATCCCCAAAGACCACTGGAAGGCAGGGACAGGGACACCCTGGAATGGCACAGAGGGCACACAGAGATTACTCTGATCCCAGCTGCCAGCCCGGAGAAAATGCACTGAGTTCTAAGAGTGGTTTGGTGTCATGTTCCTCAGACCACCTGCAAGAGGAGCAGGAATCCTGCCGCAGGAAGCAGCTGGGATCCTTTCACTTGGCTTTCTGCCACTGCAGCACCACTGTGCAGCACAGAGTTTGTACAAGACACTTCCTACTGCTCCCAGAACGCCTCTTTTGCCTGGCTCTAGGCAAGGCAGGTGCAGACTTTATTCCCAAGACCTCATGGCTGTGAGAAAGTGGTGTCATGAACATGATGGAGAGCATGGAAAGACAGGGAGCCAAAACTACTGGTTGTCCTGATTATGCTGTGCTGGAGCAGAGCCACAAATGGGGAAACTCCCACACCTGCCCTAAGAAATGTGAGGTTAGCATCAGCATCTAACCCTACCAAAAAATAAGGTGTGCCTTTCATCACAGGGGAGAAGAATTTGCTTTCAATGTGGATTTGAAAGTGTGGGCTAACCAGGTTTAACTAAGACATTTAAACGCTTAATTGGTTACTCTGCAAATTTCCTAACATGCCACTTCTTCCTCTAACTCATAAAGTCAGTCTTTAGCTTTCATTTTTAGTTAAATCCATTGCACTGAAAGCTTCCCTGCAATGCCCAGTAACTGGAACTCATGCCAACAAAAACATGGAGCCACTTTGCCCTGACACAGTTTATCAGCCTATTCATTTCTGGCAAAAGACTTAAGAGGTAGACAAAATTTATTGAAACCAAAAATGAAGTAAATTGCTACAGCAGCCAATTTTTGCCCATTTTAGCTTTGGCAGAATGGCTAATCTCATTCTCTCCTGGATCTCAGGAAATATACAGGAAGTTTTGGAACCATAAGTGCTTTTTCATGATACATATGCTAAAACACACAAGCTAGGCACAACAGAGTGGCTGAGAAGGCTTAACAGCAAATACGATAACACAAATCTCTCATGTTGTCTAAAGTTTCACTCAGAAGAAAAAAAAGTCATTGGGGAATTTAATTTCTTTCTGGCTCGATTTCAGCAAGATACGCAAACTTGAAAAACAGAGAACTCAAATTTTCAGAGCTGGTAGTCAGCAGGGAAAATAATGTGAAAAATTCCGAGTCAAGCAGAGTCCTGTTCTGCTTGTCCATCCCCACAAGTTCAGGTCCTGCAGGATAAACAAGCTATGACTGAACCCTGAGCCATCTCCTTCTTGTCAAAGGGGTAACACAGGTGCAGGTGACCAACTCTGTGACCAAAACATAGTACATTTACTGATACACAAACAGTGACTGAAGTCTTTTCATATATGGCTGTACTATTTTTAACACTGACAGTAGCAAGTGTTAAAAGCTTATTTTAGTCACTAAACAACCACAATCCAAATGCACAAGAGGGAGAAATTCTGCTCAGTAAGGTTATGGATTTCCCCCAAGGTCAAACTACACGCTAACCCCGACTCAACATCACCTATGGATTTTCAGTTTCTATGTATTCCACGTTACATCGCCAGGAACATGAGGAATTGCTTTACTATTTATTGGCTCATTTTATGGAAGACCAGAGATTCCTTAGAAACTGTTCTAAACAGAAAACAGGACTGAAATCAGTGATGGGGGAATTAAATCTTTAGGCACTTTGAGGGCTACTGCTTTAAAGTGTGCCATCACCAACGAGGTATTGCCAGGTGCATCGCCTGAAAGTCACCTGCCAAAATGCTGCGACAGAAACGTGCATATCAAACTTTTTGCTTGTACAATATTTGTTAAGAAGTACAATTCAAAATGGTTTTGCCCAGAGTGAAGAAAACATTGCACCTTACACTGGAGCTACCTGTTTAAAAAGCAACAGCTGCAGCAAACAATATGGGTTTATCCTTCTTCATGTCACAAAGATGCACAATATCCTCAATTTGCGGCCTGGAAAACAACTGCCACTGCAGCCATTCCCAGTTCTGGGGCAGGGGTGGGTATGGCTGGAGAAAGCCACAGGTTAAAGTGTCACAGGTTTGACATGTCTCTACAATCATTGCACTATTAAAAGCAAACACATTTGGCAAGGCTGAACTAGCACATTATATATTTTACCTATATAGTACAAAATACGTAGTAATTGCCTCTGAGATAGCTTGTAACAATTACTGGTCCAAATAAATATTTCAACTTGAGAACTCAGGGTAGAATTTTTTTAGTTAAAACCTCCAACAAGCATCCCCAAACATAAATGGGAACACATTATCCAAATTTACTAAATCCAGGTAAAATGGTATTACTAAAAAACTATGAAAAAAATCTGAATTAACTTGAGCACTAGGAAAAACATGGAAGCATAAAAGTGATCATTGCTACACAGCATATTCAAAAATCTTCTGTGTCCCTCCCTTGTTACACTAAATGCCTAAGAATGCACTTGGACTGAATTTTCCATTGTTCATTTCAAAACTACAGACCTTTAATTTGATAAGCAGCTTTGTTTCTATCAACTCATTTGTAAAAAACACCATCAAGCTTGTGCTCTTAAATATATATATGTATATATAAAAACATACAAAAAGTACAAGATAAATCACATTAAGAAACTTTTACAGTGTAATTGTCCTGATTATTTTATTCTTAAGGGCCAATTTTTTTTTTTGTGCACAGAATCTCAATGTGACTGTTGTTCCAGAATTCAGCATAGTGCCACTGCACAGAATTCACCTTCCTGTGCAGTCCATTAAAAAACAAAACCCCAAAAAACAACACACACCACAGGACAAAACATTCTTCTTAAATCAAATTCTATTTGTGAATTCAGCAAAATAATTTCTATAAAATAAAACAGCAAAATATTTAAATAGTATAGGGTGGGCTGTATCTGTTTTGCAGGGGTATTTGGTTTTTAGACAGGTTCCAAAAAAATTACACACATTCAAGTTACCAATTTTCATTTAAATACAGTATTTACTGATGTGTTTCTTTAAGTCTTTAAACAAATGTTTATTCTGGAATAGAGATACCTCAGAATTGTATTTGACTAACCAGTAGTTTCTTTTATATTTAAACCCTGCTTCTAATGTTAAGATTTTCTGTATAATGGATAAAGAGCTAAGACAATTCTCGCTTTCAAGTAGAACTGTGAACGAGCAGAAAACCAGCAAGTTAACTTGGTGCAGTGGCACTCACAAGTACTCTGTGATTTTGTTGACTTCCACTTCACTGGGATGCAGTAGAAGGAAAGTGTTAGAAGTTTATCTAATAAGCTCTACCAAAGAAACAAAACAAGCACACCAAATACAGTCTATTATGCTCCAGGCATCCTGGCATAGCAAATTTTTGCATATTTGTTTTAAATCTTTTAAATTCCTATTACTGAAAACTAAGTGTTCTTTATCCCACCCAGAGAGAGAACTGTCAAACATCAGATGTGAGGAACATATGTGAAACTGAAAACCACTTGTTTGTCACATTTTCCCTCCCCATTTTATAGTCTAGGTGTAAGAAGAAAAAGTTCTGAGCAATACAGTTGTCACATTGGGACAACTGCTGTCATGTTTGTTTTTATTTTTTTTTCCCCTCATTGGCTACACTAACTTGGTGTGAAGCCATGCTAAATGTTACAGCATAACTATAGCTTCAAAGTGATTAACCTAATACCAGAATGAAAAAGGCAATGAAAAAAGATCTAGAAACAATGTTACATCACCAATTTTCCACATCAACCAAATAATTAAAAGGTTACCAGCCATTATGTTGCTCATAGTAAAATCGACTCCAGTGGCAAAGAATTAACATGAAACTATTTTTGTGGTTGACATGGATAGGCTTTTTCGTAAAGGAGTTGATCCAACTGCCATGAGGCAGGCAACACTGGTTGCAGAGCGCAGCAGATATATCAAGAAATTATTTTTTTGTTTTTGTAGATCTGTGAGTCTCATCAAGACAAAAAAAATGCTTCTTGCTCAAGAATTAACAGTCAAACATTAATATACTATATACACCTTTGCCATTTACACATTAGCATCAGGCCATTTATTACAAAACACTATACACTTTCCACTGCAGGCGGGTTATATATTGACAGCAATTTTCTGCAGATAAGACAGTGAATAGACTCTCCACTCCATGTTGATTAGGAATAGTTTTTCTAGTTTTAAATATTAGCCAGACACAGAGAAAGGTTGGACTGTAAGGCCTGGGTGCACAGTCTTGATGGAGCAAGTTAATTGATTATGTGCATTTCACTAATCTTTTGTCTGAGGCGGGGAAACTTCTTCACTGCCTTCGTAGTTTTCTTGTGCTCGTTGGCCAGTTCGCTGAGGGTTGTTCATATGATGTGCTGCCGGGCCCGTATATGGCTGTCCATGCACGTGGTTATTCTGCAACAAAGCACACACATTTCAAAGGGATTTAAACCTGTGGGCTGCCTCCTGACTTCCTGCTTTCCCCCTTTCCACTCAGACCACTGCAAAGTATCCTCAAGGACACCAACTTCTCATGTACCTACATCCCTATAAACACACATCCCAGCTGGTTCTCTGATTCACACCTTTCACTTACTTTGCCAATTTACGCACAAGGGAAACGAACTTTCAACTTGTAAAGATAAAAGGATCAGTTGAAACAGCAGTCTCATCTTTTGAATCACAGTTACATGCAAAGCAAAAGTAGCAAGAAAGGAAAAAAGGGAGACCAAGAGAAGTTGCCTATGTGCTGTCACATTAAACCGTGCACACATTTTATTAACAGATTCAACCAGCTTGATTTTTTTCCCTAAAACAATGGAAAAAGCAAACGTGTGTTTATGCAGCATACTTTAATTTTTAAAGGGGAAACCTCACTGTTACAGAACTGAATGAAATCTAGACCAGCAGTTTTCTGCAAATGCTCTGCCCCAATTAAAAAAGTCACACACAGATCTGGCAAAACGAAAACACCTCATTTATCCACTTTTTTGCAGAATTTGTGGAGAAACTAAGAGTATGAGCATTGTGTGTGTGTTAGTGAGAAATGCCATCTCTTGCAGGAAAGTGAACACATGACAAAGGCAATGGTGAGGTTACGGAATGTGTCTGAGCTCGGGAGTTCAGGAAGGCGTGGGAAAATCTGCATGACTTACCAACTGCTCTGCTGAGAACATCAAGTAAGGAAAGCAAGATGGAGGGGAAAATGGATTTGGGCAGGAAAGGAAATTAAATTAGCAGATTTGGAATATACAAAATGAATTGGAACAAAAAATGGCAACTAAGTGAGGGATCTAATAATTTAGTCAATTCAATAAGAAGATCCTAGTTATGATTTCTTCCAGATCTGGCTTTCCACTAGAAAGCATTAACAAAACAGCCATTTAACATAAAAAAACCCAATCTGGATTTCATATGTACTTAAGACTTAGAGATCAGTGTTTATAGCACGAGTTACATGGCAACAAAGCCATCTGCTTTTTTCCAAAAGCCTTCCAGTTATCCAAATTCAGGCCTTGAGACTTGATCTTATACTTGAAAACAAGAAAGCAACTCACAAAATATTATCAATACCAGTAGATACAACAGAATCCAATTCAGTATGCACTAGGCTGTGATAGCATCAATCTCTCTGCTCTTTCTGTGGATGATTAATCCCTAATCTGTTAAAATTCTCACCTGAAGCTCTGATGGTGAAACTGCTCCTGGTGAAATGGAGGTGTACCTTTATTCCTCCAAATATGGTATTTGACAATAACATGCTTCTGGCTAAATGCTATAATTTAGGTCACCATAAATGCTAGAAAAAGCAAACCTGAAACTCTGAATAAATAGTTTAACTCAGAGCTTTTACCTGTTGATACTGGGAACCAGGTGAATGGGGATACAGAGGGGCATCTTCAGGTGGAGAAGACTCATGTTCATCTGGGGCATCAGGATCATCTGGTTCCTAAAGTTTGAAAAAACCCATTTAATCTACTTCGGTAAAACATATTACAATTACTCTAGCCAGAACCAATCCTATGTGGAAGTGATTGTTTCAGACATGCCAGTCATGTTTTAGACATTTAGAGAAAAAATCTACCCCACTCTGTCACCTACAGCTTGTATTGTACTGAATAAAAATTTCCTCTATCAACGTGTTACTGGAAATATACACCCGTTCAATCTACTTTAAAGGGTCAATTTCAATTCTATACTGCTAATTCTGTAAGTGACAGATGCCTATGGGAACAGTAATAAAAACTGAAAAATAAAAATATAAATCCATATTTATGAAATACTTATGAAATGTTTTATCTCTTTAATGAGTGGAGACTGTTGCTAAGGCTAATTATTTACAGGAGCACTTGACTCAATTTTTAAATTGAAAGTCAAATTAATTCTTTACCTCCTCTGGGCAGAGTTCACAAGCCTTTGCAAGAGTCATTCTAGCACTGTGTGACCTCTCTAGGAAGTAGCCATTTGATGTCTCATTGCTCTGTATTGGTGGAGACCAATTATTGTAGGTGTATTGGGGATTGCCAGTGTATGGTCTACGCTCCAGCTCGTCTCCAAGCCATTCCACTGCCCAGGTCCATTTTCTCTTCAAATCGCCATTGCTCTGCAGATGGAATATGAACAATTCACAGTTATTTCCTCTATTGTTGAAAACAGAAGTATTTTTCCTTTCCTATACATCAGCTGTCAGAGAAAAGACCACCAACCTATCAGCTGCTGTTTAAAAGAACTGCTGTTTCTTTTTTCCCCAAAGAAAACTTTGAATTTGAAATGAAGTCTGCAGAGTTGCAGCTGCATCACAGCTGCAAATGAGTGTGAATTTAACCAAACTACTTTCAATCCCATATAATGACCTTTTGATACAGGAGGTTCAAATGAGTTGTACCTGGAAGGTGTAATTTAATCAAGGTGTTAAAAACTATAGAATGGTGGGGTTTGGTTTTGGTTTTTTTTAAACATAGAACTGGGAGAAAAGCAGCAAGAAACAGAATAAAATGTATCACCTGAAGGATCTGGTAAGCTACAGGGCAGTTGCTGAAGAGAGCTACCATGCACTTTATACACTGGTAAGCTCTTTTCTGATAATGATTCTTCGAGCGCTGAATGGTGTCGAAGAGTCCATCCCTGTCATCCGGGATTCCCTTAAGTGCATTGTGAATCCTAGAAAAAAACAAACCAAAACAACGACAAAACTTTAAGTGTTAAAGAGTTTTAGGATTGAATTAAGGCTCTATATACAATGTAATTATAAAAGGGACAGTTGATGTTCTGACTTCTGGTGCTACTCAAGATGTTTTTTTAAAATCAGAAAATTAACCTGGCATGTCACATATATATAACTTAGTTCAAATATTACCAAACATGCTAAAAATATAACTGAACAAGATATATAAAAAATGCAAGTATGATTAATTCTAGTCACAGTAATCAACTTTAACAGTTTCATTTTTATTACTGAAGTATCTACTGCATTTACAGACCAGCCCTGTTAACCCAGTAGGTCCTTACAGAATTGGAACACTTAAATCCACAACAGAATGATTACTTACACTCGGTTATGCTTCTCAAAGACACCCTTTACAGGCAGCTCCTCTGAAGGGGAATGAATGGTACATACTTGTGCATGGGGATAAGGGAGTTAGTTGGGCATTCCCTACAACTAAGCCCAGTTTCTGTGCTTTCTGCTCTTGAACAGGACAGAGGAATTAATTACTACCCTGAAACTGTGCAAAAACCCAGAACTGACATACTTTTGGCTTTGAGAGAAAGTCAGAGGGGGCACAGAAATTATACTGATGTCTCAAAGAGCTACACTCATGACAGGGAAAGTAACTGCCCTCTTTCCTCATAGCCCTGGCAGCAGTCAGCCCAGGCTCCATCTGTAAAGCAGTGATGAGCTTTACTTCAGTTAATTTAATTTAATGGTACTTGTACCATCCAAACTTGGCACTTGAATTTGTCCAATCAAGAGAAGTTTAAGAGAGTGGGTCTGAAGCCAAGGGCCAGCAGCAGTGATCCTGCAGTACCAGAAGACAAGTTGCCCCAAGGGATGCACACTGCCCAAGGTGAGATCAGGCTTGTTTCCCAGGAGTTATGGGACACCATTTACCATGGACAATTCCACTGTTTGGTGGGGTTTTGTTTGTTTGTTTTTTAAAGACAAAGATCATTAAAACTCTCTGATGATCACAGCAAAACCAAGAACAGGGCAGAGACAAGTACTTCAAGCTACAGCCAGAAGTGGCAGCAAGAAGTCAGCGGATGACTGGAGCTGGCCATTTAATACCCTCTGCAGAAGCCTAACACAATTCCATACAGCAGTGCTACTCCTGACACTGCAATGGAACATGGAGTGATGTACTTCTCCAGGGAAGCCATATCACAACATTCCACCTCCTTCATACCCTGTTATTACAAAGAGAGCATTACCCCCAACAACCACTTCCATGATTTCTCACCTGCAGTTCAACCCTAAAAATCCATTATTTTACTTCATTTCTATTAAACTATGCCCATCCTCCAACATTCTGTGGACTTATTTTATGGAATTATTTGTTTATGCAGAAGAAAATATAAGATAACTGCATTATTTATGCATAGCAATTCCCATAAAGAAAATTAAGAAATCCCTACAACTCAGTCACCATGTTTTGGAGTGTGGTTAAGCCAGACCACCATCTCCTTTGAGTCCCTCCTAAAATAAGGCCAGGCAATTGGTAACATCCTAAAAGAGCAGCCTGCTTCCACAGCTAAGGACAGGACTGCACATACCCAACAAGTGTGCTCTCACTTAAAGTATTTGAAATGTCCTATGAGACACAGTTGGAAATGATTCAGTAAATGCCATACTACCTATAACTGCTTATTATGAAACAGTGACATTCTGGAACACTGACAGGTAGCATATTGGTGACATTTGTGTTATCTCACCTACTACTTCTATAATAAACTTCTGAAAAATTGATAACTTTCAAAAGCTTTATTTTGTAGACATACAAAAATTAGGTTTTAAGCTGAACTAATGTGTAATATGCTGAAGTTACAATTCTCTTGAAATGTGATCATACAGAGAATACTTATGTGTGAAATATACTTTTCTGCCACACTTTATGCATGTCTTGGTACCACTCCTGCAACTGATGTGCTCCTGAGCAAGCCCAGGCTGCCACTGACCCACCTGAAGGGGATGTTTCTAAGAATCAATCTGAGCATCTCACAGGGAGACCACTGAGGTTAACCTAAACAGCACATTCTCTTGTATGTGAGAAGTCCTGGCTTTTTAACGAATTTCTCAATAGTAAGGAAGGTGAAAAATTGTACTTATCTCAGAACTTCAGATAAAACCATGAAAAAATGCTTTATATGTGAATTTTGATTTAATACCTATTTAAAACAAACCTATGTAAAGATCAAAGGATCAGTTGAAAGGATTAGCAACAGAACCACTGGAAAAACAATCTGCACAGAACAATATTGAACTATAAAAAGACACGTAAATACTGACCTGTGCGTTTGCCAGGAGTCCTCAATTAACAGGATTTGCAGAAGCAGATCCAAATAAGGTCGAAGCTCGTATGTATATGAATATGCAACCTAAAAAGTGAAAATGCAGAAAACATAAGAAAGCATTCCTTGAGGCATGCAGCTTACACAGTGAAATACAAGTACACAATTCATTTGAAGTCTACTCTAATTCAAAGGATATTTCAAGCTACAATACTTATTTTCTAGAAAGTGTTGGTTGTGTCAGGAATTTTGCGGGTTGCAGTTTTGTTTTGTTTTGAAATATAGTAGGTTATGTAAAAGCCAAAATGTTTCTTTATGACTTTGTGACACAGGGAAGCCCCACATCTGAAGCCCCAAGCACGACATGCTGAATAAAGTACCTTAAAAAATACCTTCAGAAAAGCAAAATTACAAAATGGCATTATGCACTGGTATTGCTTTTAGGCAGTGTTCACAGGTTATCTTCAAAGGTTATTCTAAAATGTAAAATACATGGCTAGCAAAATATCAGTAAAGTGATTTTTATGATCCTTTCAAGTGTCAAACAAAGGGACATAGAAAAATCTGATGTTACATGAAAATAAATGTGCAAATATAAAGATGGGCTAACAGAAGTAAAAAATTTTATTTGCAGTGGAAAAGTGTAACTGACCTTACAGAGATTACAATGGAACTATAAGACAGTATCAAAGATTATTTGCTGGGTCTGAAGCCAAATATGTTCTGCAGACTTGTAAAAAGAACCTTACGAACATACTTGACATAAATACAAGGGAGTTTTTAGGAAATTATTTCAACTTCCCATGCCATCTACGAATCTCTTTTATGGATAATGACAGAAAGCTTTAACAGATGCTGTTGAAATACACAACCACCACCTCGGTCTACTCTCCACACTTAACACATCATTCCTGACTTGTTAAAGGTTGATTGCTTCCCTAAACTCATAAAGCACTTCCTGCAGTACTCCAATGTGATGCACAGACCCAAGACTGTAAAGACTGACAGAGGATGCCATCTCGAGGAAAGTTTATATATCAAGCACCTGTGCAGTATTTAATACAACATTCTTACATATAAATGCAGAATCATACACATTTTTAATCCCATCTTTCTCGTAGCTTTTTACTTTTACCTGCCAAAGTAGCTCACTGAGGACTGTGGAAGAGAATTGAGGATTCTCCCAACAGCAGAAACGAAGCAACTTGATGGTCTCCTCAGAGTTGCTGCAATCTTCAATAATTTTCTTTACATAACTAGTTCTCACAAACAGAATGTCTGCTACGTTCTGCTGAAGTGCCATTATAGGCTGAGATAAATTAGGATCACCGTAAGGGTTGGCAAGTGGGGGATTACCTGGAACAAACAGTTGTTAGAGATTAAAAAGTGCTGAAGTACTTTTAGTGTAGACACTTCAAAATACAAACTGGTGTAACTTATCAAAAAACATAGGTGGAGAAAAAACACAAACACTCCCTTAACAGCTGACTTTCTTTGAAAAAAAAATGGTATGAAATAACTGATTTTTATGTTTGTGAAGCTTGACACTTGCTACCTGAGAGAGCTACTTCTCCCTCTCTGATAAGATTATGCAGTGACAATCAAAGCAGAACAGCTGGAGACATGTTCATATGCAAGCGGAGAAATCACTGAGATTCCTCAGAGAAATCCTCTTATCTCCCAAATTTATCTATTTCACTGCTTGTGTAACACAGCCCAAGTCATATTTTAAGTGTCTGTTTACTTCACAAGACAATGCAAAAGTGTTCAGAGGAATATCTATGTTAAAACGGTCCCATCTGCATCTCTGGAATGCAGAGAATAAATACACTTTTGTAATTAATATATCTTTTTAGTCAGCTTCATTTTGTGTAGTGAAAGAATGCTGATTTGCTCTTGATGTTTCTAAATTTAGCAGTGTTTTGAGTTATTGTTTGAAGATGCCCAGAAGTCCAAGGGAGAACTTTTCCAGCTTAGTAAGCTGAAGCAAAAAATAACTTTATTATGCAAACACTAATCATAATTAGTAGTCAAAGTAAAGTTCATAAAAGTAATCTTTTTTAGTACAATATTATGACTACAGTGAATATACAACTATTTTTCACAGGTAGAATATCTTTTCAGTTTAAGCTTCAAGTAATGCACTGGAAAAAACCCCAAGCAAAACTGCCACATGATTCTGAAGCTTATTACAGAACAGTAAAATCTTCAGTTCATTAATCTCACTATAGCATAGTCTAGCCTATTGACTTTATAGCCTGACACATCAAGCTGTAATGAGTTTGCCATTAAATAGCTTCTCTACAGATTTCTAATTAGGTTTTCTAAAATATGCTTAGCGGAACGTGTACAGATACAGGCTATAAAGTCCACATGGCCCAATATTCTGTCACCATTTCTCAAAAATAACTCCACTCTATTCAGCTACTGGAAATGTTAATGCTTTACACTCTGGTTAATCAATTTCCAGCTGATTCTTTATCTTTTATAAATTGAAGCGCTGGCTTCTGTTTGCTGTCTTGAGTTTAAATGAGCACCAAATCATAATCAAGAGCTACCTAAAACAATGCAACATCTCTTCAGTGGTAAGCACTATTAGTTATCTCAAAACCTGCTATGGTGGTTTTCCTGTACATATTATTTCTGTAGTCTATTTTTTTATCGCCTACTCAGGATAAAAACATCTTTGGACAACTCTTTATAATGGGCTTAAACTATTCTAAAAGCATTACTACTTTGTAATGAGCAACCTCCTACTTCACAAAATATTTCCCAGTATTTTTAAGGAATAAGCCAAGCAGCATAAAATACAGAACAGATTTCTGTCTTGGTCTTTTTAGTGTAACAGATCAGTTTTGCTTCTGGCAAACAGATTTGTGTCTTTAAATGAAAGATACTGCTACACATAAAAGCAAAACATTTTTCCAGCTAATCCACTTTATAAATAATTGCTAAACATGCACAAAAAGACGTTTACTGATATAGTCAATGGATCTAAAGCAAACTTAAAATTTACTGTACCATTGATAGAAGACTGCATCCGTGATGAGACATTGCAACAGCGGATCAGTTGTGACACAACAGTGTACAGCTTCCCCAGCTCAGCATACTGGTATTTAATTGGAGGGCCTGGACCTTCATCCAGAGCCACCAGCATGAAGGTTGCAGGAACATTTAGTTTCAGAAGTTGTGTCTTCTCTGCTACACCTATATGGGGCAGGGAGGGGAAAAAAAAAAATCTTGTTTCTGGCACTGAAAATACATTATTTTTAGACTTTTTTAAAAGAAAAATAACAAGAGTTTACATGACTTGCAACTTTTTAGTTCTATTAAAGCCTCATTTATACTTTCTGGGGAAAAATAACCAAATCAATAAAGATGCACAACAAAACTATATACAGCTGAAAAATCACACTGAAGGGGAGTTGTATATTACTACAGTTTCTTTTCTTCACAGTGCTCATTAGCACTTAAGCAACCCACAAGTAACATCTGTGTTAATAGCAAAGCCTCAGAGAAGTCTCTTGGACAATGAATTAATCCTTTTGTTGTGAGGCCCAGGATAGGAAAAACACCCCCCCACCCCCCAGTGTATTTTGTTATTTTTCTATCATGTCCTAGATACATCAATTACAAACTTAAGACATTGCTAACTGTGGCATACAATGTAATAAATGCAAATTACATTACAAAATCAGTAAGAAAACCTCCAAAATCCCAACCAACCAAAAAATCCAAACCTACACCTGGTTTTACTGCAAGAATACCTTGCACATAATACACAAGTACTTACCAGGAAATTCACTATGTCCCTTCTTGCATTGTGTTTCTTATTTTGGTTAAAAGTAATAATTTTTCATATATTTCCAAGTCTTTTCTTATTCTGAAACACAACTGGACCTTACCTTCCATCTTTCTGATAAGAAGAAGTGTAAGTGCCTTTTTTATGGCATTTTTTCTGATTATGCTAGATAGTTTTGTAGTGGCATCCTGTGTAGAACTGATCTCTCACTTGCTTTGATGTGAACAGTTTACTATTTGATTTCTCAAAATGTCAGACAATTTAATCTTTTTCACAGAATGCAGGAATGATGCTATTGTGGTTTTTGATGAATGAACTCTACATCCATACAGAAGCCTTCAGGTAACAGTAGTAAGACAAGGACAACAGCTTACTGTATTAGTATTTCCAGGTTTATCTCTGCAGGGTAGATTGTGACAATGATCAGACCCACAAATAAAATTGTATTTTCCTATCTAGTCTCTGAGTGCTCTCCTACTCAGAGGCCTGAACTGCACTGACTATGAAAAGCTAATGAAGAAGAAAAGAGAAGTTGGAGCAGAAGAATTGCATCTCTCTTTTCTGCAATAACATTAATTCTACTCTGGGGGTCATGGCAGAAACCTGCCAGACAGATAATACTTTGGTAGGCAAAGTATATGAAAGCAGCAGACATTACAGGTGTAATTAAATTAACACAATTGTCTAGATTAATTTTAGAGACAGGAAATTAAATTCCTTTAAAATTGTCTACTTCCTGCATGAGCTGATAAACAGCAATGGTCAAATATTTTACAAAATTTCACCCCCACCCTCTATCAGCAGGACACTGTCTTACTGCTTCAAGCTTCTCATGTTTATCTTCCAAGGATGAAAGGGAGACTGAAGCCCCAAACTCCAAAGAGGAGGAACACAGATGCTAGGGAGCATTTATATGACATGTAATGATAACAATCTGCCTAAGGATGGAAAACTGGATTCTCCTGCTGTTACCTCTGCAACTGGATCATTAATAAAGCCTCAGTTTATTATAGTTTCATCAGTTAAAGCAATTTGCTTACCTAGATTGGCATACATCACAAACAGATTGAAATACTGCTGCAAGTGGCGCCCGTGTTCGGATACTTCCCTTCTTAGAAGATTTAGTACCGCCCTCAGTAAGTGATCACTTAAACTTAAGTTATCGTAAGCCTACAGAAAGAAAAAAATTCTACTGTTAGTGACTGAACCTATCATATCTTTATTTAGTTTATACTTTTTACTATGATAGAGAACAGAACTGGTTAAAAGGTATGGGATTCGTACAAGCTCTGAAGCACCAGCAGCTGGTTAGTCTTCTGTGTCTCACACAGAGAAAAAGACAGACAGGGAGTAAGACTCCCATCACTCAATACCATGTAAATCCAAGAAATTAGGCAGCTATAGAAACTTCTAACTGGGCTTTTTTTTCCAATAGCAGACAGGCCTAAATACTCAAGAAACACACATGCAATTCCATTGTTAACTTCATAGACTAAGAAAACCAAATTACCTCTACAGGTGTATCTCAAATACCTTGTGATACAAAACACTTCCTAAGCCTGTGTTAACTTTAATTTTACACAAATTCTTTTGCCAGACACTGTAATGGAAACATTCTGAGAAGGTGAGTGAAACCATGTAAGCAAAAAGTGCCTCACTGCAGACATTAAAAACATGACAAAGCAAAGGCTCGAAAAGGTTACCTTTTTTAATAGAGTCCGAACAAAGCCATTGTTATCACAAGTATTACAGTAACATATAGGCTTTTTTTTTGTCAGTTCTAGGTGTGTAAAATCAGGCAATTCACTGTCTACTCCTACACCAAGTTACAATTTTTGACAATTTCACTGTTGCAAGATACATGGGATTAAAACTTACTGAACTCCTGCAGATTTTCAGGTTAGCGTCAGCCTGTTTGTGGGGGCTTGTTTGTTTGTTTTGAAGTTCTAAAAAAAAAAAAGGGTTCACTTCCCTACACATTACTTCACTAAAATAGCCACTGGTTTTATTTTGCAGGTTTCACACTCCCTACTCAAAGCTCCCACTGAGCCTTCACAGAGATTTACAAATGAGGGGAAACTGAAGCCCTCTGACAGCAACTCTCTCACTAACTGGTTGAGTTATATCCTGCTTTGTAGTGCAAAATGGGCTGTACAGCTTTCCAGCCAACACTGATGCATCTACTCCAGAGCTTACTTTACACTAAATGCTTATGATGAAGAAAGAGTAAGTTTCAAAAGCTTTTTGTTAGAAAATTAAATACCTGACTGGAAGGTCCAGGAGAGGCAAAAGGTGATTGACATGGTCCATCTTGCAATGAAAAATGTGCAATAAATACTATAAGTTTTGCAAATGCACCCCTCACTTCTGCACTGGGGCATTCCAGGAGATACTCAGAGAAGCGGTTTGAAACATTAAAAAGGACGTTGTGTGCAAACCAAAAGCGTACATTCTTGCTGTGACGGAGCAGGATGCACAGGGCATCATACCTGAAACAGGAGATGACACCATTATGACCAAATGCAGACATTAGTGAATTCTGGCAGACATGTTCTTTTGCAGAGTTTGAAGAAAGTATGTGTTACAGGTGATCCGCAAACATTTTTGTTCACAAAATGATTCTGATCAGATAATTTGTAGTTCTTATAGTGATACTCTTATGAGCAATCACAAATGGAAGATAACCCTTAATTAAAAACCTAACACTTAACTGTAGCATTTTACTTCTATCACCTGTAAGAATTAAGACGGCATTACACCCCCTAAACTACTCCTCAAAGCAGGTCCTATTTTGCAGCCACCATTCTCTCTGTACTGCAACTGGGGAAGAGGGTGAGCAGCAGAGAACACAGGTGGATTTCATAAGCTGTGTATACAGCACATCATTAAATATGTAACCTAACAAGAATTTATAGTCCCATTCACAGATCTTAAAAAACCCCACAAAATGAAAAACCAATACCCAAAGACTAAAATATGTTTCAGAGAGGGTCTTGCATTACTCTGTCCTTCCAGCAGGAATATCTCAACTCTTTTTGATCTCTTAAAATAAAAGGAGTAACTTAAACTACTCTGGAAGTTGCTACTGGGGGTACAAATTTGCCATGTATTACACAACTACTTACTAGTAACTAGCTGGTAAACTACCAGCCATGAATACTAGATTTTCTCTCCAATTTGACCAGTAGTAAGGCACACTCCTTTCCCCAGCAGAAAATAACCCAGCTTAAGGTCCTTAAGATAGGACTGTTTGTCACAGTGTGGATTTGAATTACAGGCCCTGTAGCAATGTACATAAAATACCCTGCCAACAGTGTCTCAGACACTATATACATGTTTCACAAACAGAATACAAATATACGCTGCAACAATGGGCTGTAAAGAGATTTGTTAAGAACGATTCAAACAATGTAAAAACCATTCTGAATTTGTCAGAAAACATAACCTGTTAGTTCTGTGCTAGTGACAGCTTCCATTCTTTCATTCTTTTTAAAAGACAGACAAAAAGACACATTTAAGCTCTGTTGGAAGATTAAATTTGAAGCTGTTCAGATCAGCAGGATATTTTAAGGCTCAAATTCTTCCCAGTATCTTCTACTCAAATTTTCCCCCTTTTCATGAGCACCTTCACCATGTATCTAAATGGGATCTTTCAAGAGACATCAAACTTCCAAAATTGTAATTATTGTTAAAAGACAAAATACCAATCACTAGCAGGGCCACGGACTATTTTCTTTGTATGAAATCCTGTGGTGAAGAGAAATCTAGCAGCAAGCTGAATACTAATCATAGTTATTTCTTCTGCTTCAGGCAACAGATGATCTTGTCCTAAAGAAAAATCAGAATACTCACATGTAGACAAAGTAAAAGCAACTTTTAATAATTTAACTGATTTCAGATTACTGTTTTGTCTGACATGGTGTCCCAATTTTAGAAGAAACTGGATCAAAATAGCCTCTAGCTTCTATAATGTATCATTTGAAAATGTAAGCTTTAATACAGGTACCTGGAGGCTAACATATGTCTGACTTTTACAAATTCAGCATCTCACCTTTGAGAACTGTTTTCAACAAAACAGCCCTCAAACTTGAGCATTTTAACTTGATTTAGTACAGCAACTGAGTAATAGCTGATAGTTTATCAAAGTACTTTGTGCTAAATATGCTGGCAAGTTCATCACTGATGAACAACTGAACAGCAGGTGTCCAACTGCAAAAGTCCACAAGGATAAGAGTATTCAAAGCAGGACACACCAAATTTTCACTGGCTAGATAAATCCTCGGCCACACAAACCAAAATTCTTCTTGCAAGAAATGAATCCATAATTATCACACTACCATACTAACCTGGAGGAGGATTTAGGTAGACACTATTACAAGTAAGCAACTTCTTTATGAACTGGAAATATTCCAGGCTGTACTGCATCCGATTGTGCATGAACTGCACGTTCTGCTTCCGCACGCTTCGCTCAATGGCTGAGGGCATTTTAATCTGGTGGGGTTTAGTGGTGATAGCGATTTCTGAAATATATTTTATTAGTTCATTGTCTTTGTCTATCGTGTCCATGCGTTCATAAAAAAGAATGTAAGCATTCCACCACCTCTTCTGGCGCCTGTAGGACATTCGCTTCATCATGTGGTCAAACACTTCGCCCATGTACTCTCCCCCAAAACACTGGTTTTTCATTTCTTCATCATCATCCATTTTACACTCTGTCACATCTCCATCATCAAATTTGTACCACCGATTCTTCTCACCGTCTCCACCATTCCTCTGGATAATGTAAGAGTAGTAATGTCCACCGCTGGCCTGGCCGCTGTGCACAAGTACACCCACAAGTCTGTACTTTGTGCTCCCAGAGTGTTCATTTTCTGACTGCTCATTTTGTATTATCTGATTTTCAGGATTCACATCATCCCCTTCCAATTTTGCTACACCTGCCACCGTGTAAGGTTCCATGTCCAGTTCTCGTGGAAATTCAAAATAATCATTGAATTTGATTGCACATTCCCTTTCCCAGTCATAATCAAATCGTTTCAACTGGATTGCAAGAACTGGAGGCAACTTCTTAATCAACAAGCGTTTCACTGTGTCCACCTAAAAAAGGACGTGAACAGTTACCAGCTCTCAAATTTCCATTCATTTACTCTCACCAAATACCAAACTGAGTAATGAAAAGATGACTTTTCTTCCCTGAACATGAACTAAGGCTGAACATAGTACAGCTGTAACATCACAGTTGCACACAAATTTAATATATAAGGAAGCATTACCTTTTTGTTGCATTTTTCACAATGATATGCATTTGCACCTTCCAATAAATCTCCTTTGACATACTGTTCCAAAGAATCGAGAAGGTTTTGGTGATTCCTTATATCTACATTCAGAGTTGTGAAGGATTCCTCACATTCATACCTAGGAATGAATAGGTAAATGTATGAGAAAGGTAGGAACGTGTTCAACTGCTTATGTTTTACAGGTGCTACAGTGCGTAAGCAGTACAAGAACTGAACTCTTTTTTATTGCAGTTTTCCTACAGTTACATTACAGTAGCTGCACACCACATTTTTATGGTCAGGAATTAGACTGATAAACACAAATACTGTATCACACCTAAAGACAACAGTTCAAAACAGATGCCAATTCAGCAAAAAACCAAAAAAAAAGTCTTTTTATTTTCTATGTAAAAATCTCTGAACCGCCATCTTTATAAAATCTTTTTGCATGTTTATGACTGGCTTTCACACTGTGTTCTAAATATAATCCACAAACAAATCTCTAGCAATGAACCAGCAATGCTTGAGAGACAACCAGTTGATACATCCTGGAAACAACTTTTTGTTTTTAAAGATAAAGAAGTGATGAATAAATTTAAAAAGCTGCATCTATTCCAGTGTAACCCTGAAGGGCTTGCTTTCCTGATATGCAATCAAGCCTTCAAAGACTGAATAAATAAATATTTAGAAACACTTCAACCAACAGCAATATTCATTCATCCATTAAATAACTTATAAAATATAGAAAGGCTGTTAATTTGCCATATACAAATCCACAGTTTAGTTACCATGAGTTTTCTCCTCCCTAAACTACAATCAGGGTAACATTTTTATTAATAAGCACAACTACGCAAATCCAGTAGAGCTCCAAAAACACAGAAAATACTTCAGGATAGTACATAATATCAGGAATGAATGGTAATTCATGTTGCTTCTCCTCTGCATCTGCCATTTAATTACCCATTGCATATAAAGTAAAATCAGTGCTATCATTTTACCTTGCAGTATTCCAACGCACTTCTAGTCACTCATTGTAACCCACGAAACTTAAGATGTTCACTTTACAAATTCTTCTTATTCATACATTAGCTCAATTGAAGTTGAAAGATTACCTCAATAAAATCCTTTTGTATCATTTTTCCCTGTCTTTTAATTGCTAACTGAAGGCTAAAGGAAATGGTCAGCTTTCAAAATAAAGAGTATTTGCAATGGCAACATACAGAGATCTGTATTGTTAAAGAATCACGCATGATCTGAACAGTAGGAAGGCCAACTGATAGTGACAGAAATTAAATACAATAATAAAACAAAGCCAGATGTAAAAAAGCATAAGTTGATCATTAGGCCATCCTGAATTTTGCATGCAATTTTAACCATCCATCTCAAAAAGAGAGATAGATTAAAAAGTCTAGGGAATTACAACTTTACAATGCCTAGTTCTATTCCTTCATTAATAACCATCATCAAAACAGTGAGCTACAGACCTGCAGTCTGATTTGGCATGGGTGGTTTCTTACACACCTTCTACAAAGCTGAGTTTCAGTATTCACATTTAAAGCTAACTACAAATACAGCAGGAACCTTAAGACAAAGATGAACCTCCTATACCACTGTCCTTAATTAGAGGTTAAGTAAGTGAGTATGTGAGTATGTTCATAGTGAGTATGAACAGTTTTACTCACTGGAACTCAAGATTCCTACTTGGCTCAGCTCTAAACACACACTATGGAAAACCAAAGACAGAAACAATTTTTGGCCAGGTATTAAAATTTTCTACATTGCATTTGGCCCCTATAATTGTTTTCACTTTTAACATGAAAAAGCTTTTTCTTTCCTGCCTTGATCAATACACAATGCTTCACATACAATCTGTAAGTAGAAGCAATAATGATTAAGTGCCTGTAGACAAACGAATGTTCATCTGCAGAAAAAAATAAGGTAGCAAAATCTATTCGCTTAAAAAACCCACTCTTTGACTCTAATTACTTTTATAGGGATACAAACACGGGTTGTTTTTCTGTAAAAAGGATTAAAATCTTCAACACTTACCGATGTGGGCATCCTTGACAAATCTTCTGATCAGCAAAGGACCCTCCTAAAACTTTACTTAACATTGCTGGATGGCCCAAAGCTTTTAAAGCTTCATCTAAGCTGTCCACCAAGGAATTAAAAAATTCTAAAGCATCGTGTTGTTCACGTAGATTTACAGGTTCACCCCAAAGTCTGAAAATGAAAGCACATTTCGTCAAATATTTTTTGTTTTGTTCACCAATAGTTTCTTTTAGAAAAAAAAAAATTATTCAAGCTACTAATCCCTCCTCCTTAAAGAGCCAAACTACTCGTTTTTGATGTACTATGCGCCCTGTTGTTCTTTCCCCGACACTTATCTGGTAAGTATAAAAACATGGTCTTGTGTATAACTTCATACTTAATTCAGTGTTTCACTATCAAAAACTGCTAAAATTCAAAATAACCATCCTGCTGTAAACCTAAATGTATTAATAGACTTCTACAGAATGGTGAAAAAGCATATAAAGTTGCACAGCTTCTGCTGATTTACACTTTACATCATTGCCATTCTACTATGATTAGTTTTGTTGTACTTAGTGGTCCAGTGAACAAACATCAATTCTCCATTTTCTACTTACCTAAACTGTTTCCAAAATCCTCTTGGTACATAGTACTGTAGCCTGGAAGCTGCTAAATGACCAAAAATTACTTGGAGATGCCTCAAAACACCAATATTGTACTCTTTTCTGTCTTCAGTTTTGCTCAGTGCTGGTTTGTCCTCATACTGATGTGGATAACCAAACACATCATCTCGTGGGTCAACATTGCTCTGAAAAGCGGAAGAAAATTTGTGCAATTCACTTTCATATGTAGCTGTCCCATAGTTGCATCCTTTGTTTAATTTGACAATCTAAGGCGTTTCACACTCTCAGCTGAAAACCCAAATACTGTCTTTGTTTGCATTAACAGAGTCGTGGTGGCAGAAATAAGGTGCAGTGCTCTCCACTACAAAACCACAAGGAGGAATTCTGGAAACACTGCCACCTGGATCTTCTCAAGTGCCCCTCTGACAGTGAACCTATTCAAGTATGAAAGATTATCCTATTTTCCCCATGGATATCAGTGGAAATCAAAGTAATTGATTGGCAACAGAAATTTATTATGACCTTTTCATAAAAAAAAAAAATTACAATTTAAAGATTAGGTAATTCTATCTAATTAAATTTACCTCGTTGTCCTGCTTTTCATCCCCAGACATATCATCATCTACATCACTGCCCGTGCCTTCAATTGCAAGAATCCCATTCCTGATGGCTGGAATCATGTACAGCTGCTGAATGACAGAATTCATGTAACAAGTGGCACCAGCATTTTTCAGTCCCACAAATCCCTTTGGCGGTCGAGGCCCAACAGGTGGCAGATATTCCCATTCTGTGAGCGCTTCACAGGCTAAGAGAAAACAGCAGAATGTGGTCAAAGAACTGTTTTGTTACAAAATAAAGAGGACATTCATACAGTACAAAGGGCAGTTGCATAAAATTATTATTAGTCTGTATCACACTGCAATTTAATAAAAAACAATGTTCCATCAGAAAACTTAATTGCTAAAATTAACCCAACTTCTATGAAGGACAGTTCTATCTGTAGTCTTAATGTTGTAACATTTTCTTCTACTGCATAACTAAAGAGGTGGCCAGACAAAAATTTAGTCTATTTATATGTGAAACAGAAGTCTTTCCTCAATACCAGCAAGTTTCTTAGCTGAACAATTCAGCTGAATGAATACAGAATATATAACCACTTTATAAGCCTTTCAAAAATTATAATACCCTCAAAAATTTATAATCCTTAAAAAATTTACATTATTTCACTTAAGCCCCACTTCTACTTGCCAGGATGGGAAACAATTTTAGCAAATGCTATCTATATAACTTGATATATATTTTTTCCTTCTGAGTCTTCTCTCTCAGGTTTCCTGACATCTCTTCAAGAACATTTACAATCACAGGTTTCCTATGCTAAGCTGCTGTTCTGCAGTTTTAACACAAAAAGTTCTGATATAAGAGAGCATGCATATTTACAAGCAGACTTGGTGTATGAATCACAGAGCATGCACAGTTCATACATGTGTTCTCTCTTCTGTCTGACATACCACAGAGATCTGGTGTTCTACTGTGCTTATCAAATACTTGAGTGGAATGAAACGCCATGAAATCCTTCTAAATGTGAGGTGATAAGAAATACACTACTTCCCAGTAGAAAAAAAGTGAAGAAGAAAGGATGAGGCAGAGGGGAAAACCATAAAGCTATCCTTTTAATTTATTCATCTGTGATGGAACCAAACAGAAGAAGATTGAAAAACCTCAAACGACTCATTGATAGCACCATTCAAGCAAGTAGCACTGCCATTTGGAGAGGTAGTGGACAACTCCCACCTTGGGATACTATTTTTAATTGCTTATGGTTTTGGTAAATGCTATGAGTTTAAACCTTCTGTTAAATCACACAATGGTTTGGGTTGGAAGGACCTTTAAAGATCATCCAGTCCAACCCCCTCCCATGGGTCAGGACATCTTCCACTAGACCAGATTGCTCAGGGCCCCATCCAACCTGGCCTTGAACACTTCCAGGGACGGGGAATCCACAATGGGGCAACCTGTTCAGCATTCTCATAGTGAAGAACTTCTTCCTTGTGTCCAGTCTAAATCTACTCTCAGTTTAAAATCATTGCCTCTTGTCCTCTATAACTACAGACCCTGGTACAAAAGTTTTCCTCCATCTTTTTTATAAGCCATGTTTAAGTAATGAAGGTCACAATAAGGTACCCCCAGAGGCTTCTCTTCTCCAGGCTGAACAACTCCAACTCTCCCTGCCTTTCTCAC
Source organism: Corvus brachyrhynchos (assembly GCF_000691975.1). Classification (NCBI taxonomy): domain Eukaryota; kingdom Metazoa; phylum Chordata; class Aves; order Passeriformes; family Corvidae; genus Corvus; species Corvus brachyrhynchos. Next base: position 1,567,536 of record NW_008238126.1, read on the forward strand.
CATATGAGCTTGGGTTTTCTTGGTTTGATGGTGTTTGGATTTTGTTTGGTTGTTGGTGGTGGTTTTTTTCTGTTTTCCCTTTCCCTGCTAGTATTACAGCAAAACATTTTTGCTATACCATATAGAGCTGGAGAAAATATGCTCCTGCTTGTTCATTTTTAAAAAAGTCTTACAAGATTTTAGTGATAACAACAATCTATGCTAAAGGTGAGCCTTTTGCCATCCTTTTGAAAATTAGCCCAAGTTTCACTTGACTATTGGGTTTTGAAGCACTAACAGACTGCAATCACTACAATCTTCCTCCACTGAGAGGGAGAAAGTTCTTTCAGTGCAGAGCTGTGCAGAGTCAAGGCCAAAATGGAGCCTGAAAAAGGACTATGACAAGCAGAGAATGAGTTCAGAACTAAAAAGAGAAACAGAACAGTGGACCTGTGCCTGTGTGTGGACAATGATGACAAATCAGGTGAGCAATCAAGAGACTGGCACTAAAACTAAGCTGAAGATACCTGGTGAGGCTCTGGGATTGGTTAGGAAGAGCCTGAAATGATGAGACAGAAGTAGAAGATACAGATAGAATGAGGTTCCTGGGAGCTGGTATGGACAAAGGGGAGTAGTCAGAGACTGAGATAGGAAGGGTCAGGCTGTGCAAGTGACTGGGGCTGGAATTTGGATGGTGCCTTGGAATGCAAGTCGGTACATTCACTGCATAAAGAAAAACAAAGGCTACACTGGCAAACTCTTCTAGATTCTGACAGCCTGATTTTCCAACATTAAAAGCAGCCACAAACAAACCATGAACTAAAAAACCCAGCATTTGGTTCACTGGATAATATAAACAAAACCTATACATGACATATACATTAAAGAGTAGAAAATAGATAATTAAAAGTATTACATACTAGTGATTGCTGTACCTATGTAATACATTTCAGTCAACGTGTCTACTATCTGTTTGAGATTTCGCACACATCCAACTGCTAGTGCAACTAGGAGCTCAAAGCCAGCATTAATAGTAGCTGGTGAACTACAGACTGGTATGGCCTGCTCAGCAGGCAATTCTCCATTTCTCATGTATTGTAGATAAACATTGGATGCTGGAAAGATGAAATCATCTATCAACTCCTGAAAAAAAAAGACAATAAATCACCTGTTACCATGGAAATTATTTTACAACAGAGTAAGGGCTATTACATAAATGAATGTCTGAGAACCAGAGGGGTACTTAAAAACAAAGTAAGAGTAAAAATTGAGACCAACACCACAATGAGCTTTTAAATTTAGAACAGAAGAACTCCATTCTAAAGTGGTTCCCTGCAAACCACCTCCCCACTTAAAGTTAAAAATAAATCTGTACTGTTCTTGATTGATAAAAAATTTCTTTTGCAAAACCAGTATTATCTACAAAGGTCTTTATCAATTAGTGCTGAAAAACCAACACTCCTGTTCTATAATATCAGAAGTACAAACAAAACAAGTCTGATTAAAGAGATGCTCAGATGTGATGCATTTGTTCAAACCTGCCCTAAGCATTAACAGCACTAATTAAGAACGTGTGCGGGAAAGACATTACAGGGGTAATGAAGGAAAGCAGTCCTGTACAGGACTACCCTGTATCTAGCTCACTATCTCTGTGTGATGTTTGTCAAATACTGGAATACAGTAAAATGAGAATGTTAAATACACTTCATGAATGAAACATGGAATTTTAAAAATTATTTTTGAAGAAAACATTAAACTCCAATTAAAAGTATTTTTATGGATACAGACCACAAGATGTGAAACTTCTTTTGACTTATTTACAGGTAAAAACAAACAACAAAAACCCCCCAAACATCCACCCCCCAAAAAAACCCCTAAAACCTCACAAAGACAAAAATTCCCCTCCATAGGTCAAAAAACTTGAACTTACTTTAATGAGATTAGCACCTCCTTTTTCACAACCAATATGGTATTTCTTCTCAGGTGTCTGGAATGCTAACAACTCTTTTGTTACTCCAAGGTGACCCTCTAAGATAGTTTCTTCAACACCTGTCTCCCCTGTTCTTTTTACTTCATCCTGCCATTTAAGAGAAAGTTAGGATACTCCAAACAGCAAATATTTACCAAGCTCAGAACTGTACTTTACAATAAAGCAGCAAAAACCTAATTATCAGGAATAAACTGATCCTAAAACTTACCCTAATCCTCTTAAGCCAGTCAATTTCATTATTGAGAAGAACTTCAGCATTGGGTACATTAATATTACTGTTGTAAGCATAGTTAAGAAGATGTCTTAAGAGGGTGAAGTAGTCTCCAGAATGCTTAGCTCTCTCTCTTGCAGTGCTCTGTGTAAACCAAAAGCAAATGAGAATTTATACACGCTTCTACTTACAGTGCAACACCAACATATTTCCCCTAAATCTGGCAATAAACATAAAAGAAAACAAGTGTAAGGTGATTTTTAACCTTTTAGAAGTTTACAATAGTATTTAGCTGTTAATGAATGGCTTCTCAACTATTTTAGTAGCAATTTCTATACCTGAATAGGAGAAAGAAAACCAAATCAAAACTTACAATCAAACATTCAAGAGAGGCATGAGCATGGGGAACTGAAAAGCCCTGGCAGGACCAGTAGAAGAAGGCAGTAACTGTAGGTATCACTCTAAGCTGCTAATGTTTTTACTTAAAGGTTAGCAATCACCAAAGATCAAATGCAGACATTAAAGCCTCTTGCTCATGTTCTTATCAGAAAATACAAGAGTCCCTCTTCCCCTGATCTAGCTCAAATGGAAATCATCTGTGCTGCTTGCCTGTAGGTCAGAAGGAATCTATATTTTAGTGACTGTTGTTAATAGCAATTCGTCTTTTCTTGCAGGTATTTTGCCCTATTACTTTTTACAGACACTCCCATATTGAAGACTTTATCTCTGAAAACTTACCCCTAGAACAGTAAACAGCAGGGTAATGAAGAAAAGGAGAGGTCTCTGTCCCATGCAACACCTGGTAGCCATTAAAAAGAATTGCTCCTGTGCCATCTGACGAACGGTTCTGGAAATAATTTAATAGAAACATTAAATTCAATCTCCCTATCCAAACAGGACATTAATTAAATTTGTGTTTATCTGCTTAATGCCATTTTCTAAAACTGAAAGTAATGTAAGAAACGAGAATAGTTTAATTATTCACTACCCATCATATTGTTTCTCCTTGCAGTGAAATTTCAGATGCATTAATTATATTACAAAACCTGTTCCACAAATCAAATATTTAAAGAAAAAGAAACTTAGAAACACCTAACACCACTACACCTTCGCAACTGCCAGCAAATATTGCATAACACAACCATTTGCAATCCCAAATCATTTTTTTTTTTCTAATCAAGCACCAGTTGTACCTCGTAAGACAAACCAGAACTATTCCAGTAAAACTGCTTTTATGTGTCGCTGCAGCAGTTTGCTGAGTATCTTTGAAGTGATCAAAATTTATCATTAGTAAGATGTGAGAGATGATGACCCTCCTGAAAATTCAAGTGGCTATAATTAAAGGAAATTTTCCACCTCAGAATCTAATCTAATCACTGGAGCAATGCGGGAATGGATAAGGTTCAGTAAAAAAAAATACTTAAGGCAAATCCCAAATCCTGTTCTTTTAAGTAGTAGGATTGTCTGAGCAGTATGCCTTGTAAAAACTGTTAGGAACAACTCTGTTTGTGTGGGAAGAGACTACAAATGAATGCTGAATGAACGATTTTATCAAAGTATCTCAGCATATGAAAAACTGAGTTTTGCAGAGTCTGCTTGGTGTGGTTGTCTTTGTTTTGTGTCCATGGAGTCAGGGTGGAAAGCACACCAAAGAATCCTATTCCTTTCAGAGTTTTTTCATGTGTGGTTAACTGTGGTTTCAAAGCCACATAAGGATGACCTTGAGGTCAGAGCAAAGATGCACCTGGCTGAGCACCCCATCTCTGCTACCATGCACAAAGGAAAGTGCACAAGAAGAAGGAATCATGCAGTGACACTTCTCCAGAATGTTCTCTCAGCTTCTAACAATCCGTGGTTCAGGAAGACTACCAAGAGCAGTATTTCATAGCCCTCACTGGACAAGTTCACAAAAGAACCCCTCAAACCATTTCCAAACTGAAGGGTTGCACTGCTTAAGTGTTATGTTCAAGAAGGTCTTACACAAAGAAACACAGTTCTTCCTTTGTTCTCCCTTTGCTACTTCTGATTTTAAGGGTCTCTGTGGTATTCTCCTCCCACCATTCATCTCTCCTCCAATATGAAGTGCCCCCAGCTATTCAGCTGTTCCTCAGATGGAAGTCATTGCAGAGCTTTGATCTCCCTTGTCACCCTTCTCTGATCTTTCCAAGTTCTCCTACTCTGCTCTGAGTTGCAGCAGACCGTGCGGCGGGGCTGGTCTGTTTTGTTCTTAACAATAATTGACATTTTATGGGGTCTGACTGCTGAGCTGACATTTTTGTAGAACATCTCACAGAAAGTTATTTTAAGATACAATCCATCAGATGCTTGGGACACATCACACAGACACTCCTCAAGTCTGTGCATTTAAAGGCAGAATGAAATAGATACAGGTGATATTTTCCTAATGTGAGAAATGTAACCAAGCGAACACATGCCTTACACTGTTATGTTTCTGAGGAGCATGCAATGTTTGAACACAAGTATTACATTTTTGTGAAGCTGTAACAATCTAAGAGCTCTTAAGGAATCATGAGAGGGATGCAGCTGCCTAAGCACAGGCATCTTGTGCTGTTTTAGACACATGATGACAGCACAGAGCTGGCACACAGGACATGAGCTGCATGATGAACTTGCACTCAGCAGGTGGAACAGCTGGAGGTCAAGCACCTCCCTTAGAGCTGCCAACCTGAATCCTGCCCTATTGAGTGCTCCAGGACACAGGCTTCTGTATAGTTAACAGACAACAGTCTCTTCAGTGGGTATAAGTGCCATTGCTTTACACCAGCACAAAAATTTTTATTTATTTGGGCCACATACATGTGGCCACCAAACACTTTGCAGAAATCAGCAAACTACTTCTGGGTTCCACGATTATTTAGGATTAGCTGTTCAGCTATCTCCTCTTAACTAAGGAGACACCACTACAAAATCAATTATCTTGCACTCAGGGGACACCACTACAAAATCAATTATCTTGGAGGGGAAAAAAACTGCCCTAGCATTTAGTATTAATTTTGCATTCTGTTTCTCAATTTAGAGGTAGCATGGTTATGCTCTGAGGAACAGAAGTCCCAATCTCAAACTCTGAAAAACAAACAATCCATCTGATCTTTTCTAGAAAGATCCTATTTGTGAGATCTGAACTTGATCATCTTCCTTGTCTTTTATGGTGCACCAAAAATATTTTCTCACATGCATATTTTTGCTCACATTGTTCTCTGATTGAATGTAGGAGATTAGAGAACAATTGTCATGGAAGGATATTCAGTTCTGTCTGGTATTTGCTAAACCTTCTCTGCATTACAAACACTGATTTGTTTCCACATTAATCCAGAAGAGGAACTTTTTAGCACCTTAGTTCAACTTCACCATCTTCATTTACAAAGCAGTCTTCTGTTTCTACTTATGTTTATGCTATTCTATCATGTAACAATGAACAGCTGCACCATTCTAAGTGACATTATCATACATATCACAAGTTTTACAGGCATGTGAGAGAAAAGAGCTCAGAGCTAGTTTCTTGTACTGACAATCTAAATTATTTTTCCATACAATGCGTGATACAAGCAAGCTTTAGTGAAACTGAAAATTCAATACCCTATTCCACAGGCTGCAAACTAATAAAGCTTGAGGTATTTCTGGTAACCTTCCACAGTTTCACCAGTGTGTGCAAAGAGTTCACCGTAACGAGATGCTCTGACGATACCATTGATGCTTTCGGTATGGCAAATATTCCTAAATGTAAGACTTTTCAACCTGTTTATCTAGAAAAGTCAAAAACTCCAAAACACAGTGCTCAAATTCTGACCACATTCATCTGAGAGCACCACATTCTGAATCCCTTTAAAACGTACCAAAAGGCTGAAGACACTACTAATTTCTGATCTCTCGCAATGAAAAGTTGGAATATTCATGAAACAACAGTAAATTAAAATTAACTCTTTAGTCACAGATAAAGCACTGGCAACCAAGTTTAATAACATATAACAACTTTCCACCTGGATGGTTTCTGAAAACATCCACCCCAATGCTTCACGTGACAACTTCAGACAGGCTGAAGCCACTGCTCTGCATTTAGGCTTTATACTCATTTTGAATTGTCAAATAATAGATGTGATACAAAAAAGAAAATAAAAAAACAACACCAAAACTTACTTGCTGTGACAGTGCAATAGTAAATCAATGATAAACGTCTGCCATGCCTTCTCTTTACTGAGTGCATCCAGTGCCGTTGGAATCAAAGCAAAACACAGGGTCATCACCTCCAGTGCTTCACAGCAAACTTGTTCATCTTCCATGTCTGGTTCATTTCCTGCATTTGTCTGTGAAAACAAACAAGAGCGCACAAAGTGGGTACAGCAAACAATCCCAAGAAACCCAACTGGCTCCAAGGTATATCGCTAAAAACAAACACAAACCACAGCTTTGTGATTAGTGACTTAGTGATACTAAGTGATTATCAGTGCCAAGTATTTACGCACTCCACTCAGATCCAAGCCAAAGCACTATGTGGGATGACTCGAACTTCCAGAACTGTGCTTCTCAAAGCAGGATTCCAAGCGTGAACTTACGGAGACAGAAGTTAAATAGGAAGCTTATAGGCAACAATTACATCAGTTAGTACTGTTGGGAGTTTTTTCTTGGTTTGCATCTGGGGTTTTTTTTGTTTGGGATTTTTTTTTGTTTTTCTTTACTAGTCAAAACATGGAGTTTAAAGCTTGGAAAACTCTTACTACTCAAACAGAGAAAGGCACAGTGCTGTATAATTCATCAATCCAGTTTTACAAGGCTTTGACACTCACAATTTATTTGACCAAAAAGCTTTTTAATACTGCTAGAATTTATTAATCACTTTGCTATTTTTCAGAAACATGAAAGAGCTGTTTAAGTTTTAAACACAGCTGCTGTGGTGATTTTTGAAACAGAAAATAATATTACTGCTAATTGGTGCTTAGGTTACTTCTTCAACTAAACACCTGAATCAATTGAGTTGATTTTGGTACATTTTTTCAAAATAAAAGGAGAGGCAAGCCCTCTCCTCCATCTAGAAGTAATTACCTTCATGAAGTTCTGAAGAAACTGAATGCGAGCAGGTCTCAATTCATCATTTATAAATCATGAGTGCAGGTTTGCAACATTAACTAGAGGCATTTAATATTTGTTTTATATGTGGAAAGGTATCAAGATTAATTAGGCAGAAAGAAGGGATTACAACGCAGAGGAGAGAATTAATTGTCAACAGGCCAAAATATGCCTCACTCTGGCAACAAACACTATTTTGTCCATGCACAACAACTGAAAAATCAGAGGCAGTCACTGCACTGCAGCAGGAGGATGTGGCAGTTCTGACACAACTCAAGATCAGAAAGTAAATGCAGAATGTCTTCAACAAGTCCAGAACTGCACCTGCTCTGCACTGAAGCCCTGGTTAGAAAGGGAAGTTATTTCTGCCCAGCTGCAGGGATCCAGGAGAAAGGCAAAGTACATTTTATACTCAATGAAGTACTTCCCTGCACTCAGGCACCCAGAGCTGGGGGGTCTGTACATCATTATATTTAATCTTTATAAAGCCATCATAAAATTATTTCCTCTCATCTATAACCAGATACAGTTCTCTTAAACTGTGTCTTTTCTTCCACGATATTCCTCTATTTCTAGGATACTTTCCTCTCTTTTAATGTTATATTAACAAAGAGTACTTTATTTTCCCTGCTTATTTCTGCAATTCCTTCCTCTTTTGAATTTCCAATTTTTCCCCTTCAAATTTTATTTTCCTTTTGCACAGTATAAACCAAATGCAGCTGCCATTTATTACAAATGTCCATACAGGTGTCAGTAAGAATAAAAAGAAAAACAACAAAAAACCCACAGAATTCTTTGAAGGATGACTGATAATGCACAGCTTAAATTTCATCTTTTTTAAAACTCCAATTATTTTAAAGTATTTTTACAGAACTAAGATGTACAATTATTACCCAGAAAAAAGTTTAAAAAGTACATTTAGGCATGCTCTCTTTTAGGTATATTTTCTCTAGTGCACTACTGCTCTTAAAGCATCCTATGTATAGATACAAGCACTTATCTTTGTGTGCCTGGACTGTCACATGAACTAAACCATGTTTTATATGCAAGTATCAGCTAAAAAAACCCCCAATCCCAACTTTATTTCATGAAGAAGTCATGCTCACAGCAATAGAAGCAGATGCCATTAAAACACTATGAAAGCTAATGGAGAGGTGTTGCATTTTGCTGAAGTAAATATCCTTTCAATTGATCATTCAAGCACAACAGCGAATACACCAAGAATTAAGCCTCCCTACATATTCCTTTTCCTTTTTTCTGTCAGGCAAGTATTGATGAGTACTAAACCTGATTTTGTAAGACAAAAAAAGGAAGATGCTTTTTTAAAATCACTGTCAAAATACAGATTATTATTTCCTGTAACTGTAAGCAACACTACTTAAACACAAGGTGTGTGATAATGTACTGATATAAAACTCCCAACTCCAAACTATTTGTGTAAACCACATGTGAAACCATTATTAAAAGAAAAAAAGCTATACAGAACTAGCAATTATATGGTTTTTTTCCAATGCTTCTCACATCACTTTGCTCTTCTTTCTCATTCTAGACTGCACATATGCCTTGAATCACTTCTGTAGAACAGACCTTTTAAGTTTAAAGACTGGACAAATTAGCATTGCAGGAAATGCTTATTCCTTATTTAAATGCAGAACTAACTGGGCTGAAAACATGTTACAGCAGTTACAGAACTGGTGCATTTTTGAACTGACACCAGATTCAAGTCACAATTCAACAGTTACCGAGAAAAGGAATTTGGAATAGAAAATTAAGCTGTGTTATGAAAATGACATGTACTAGATTCTGAAATACATCACTGTATCCACCTAAAAGCTCATCACACTGTAAGCCTGACCAGGTCAACATTCCCTTTGGTACACAAACAAACAGTTATACAAGGAAAGTAGTTGTTCAGGAATTCTTACCTTTTCGTAGATTTTACTAATTTCCTCATTTGAGCTGAAAACCAGCTGAACTGACCCACAACCTGATGCCCAAACAATTTTTTGTACTGCCCTGATAACACAGATGTCAGGGATGTATTTTGAAGCCTGAAAAAAAAAGAGAAATTAACTAAAGCAACATTAAAATGCAGCTGCAAATAACACTACAATGGATTCTAATTTCCCACAAATGTATTTCATATAAAATTTAGGATTTAAAATGTTAAAACAAAGAATTTTTCCTTAAATAGAAAACAGGTGACATATCTTGAAGAGTAATTATACTTCACTCATGTAAAATCTCGTTTTTTAAAGTAGGATGTATGCAACTCTGATTCTAAGGCTTAGCAGAAACTACCAACTTCATGCTAAAACCTTCTTTATTTAGGAAAAAAACCAAGAAACTGCGAAGCATTCATCTGGAAGGCAGCCAGCCTCTTAAGCAATGTAAACTCTGATTCTAAGGCTTAGCAGAAACTACCAACTTCAATGCTAAACTTTCTTTATTTAGGAAAAAAACCCAAGAAACCGCCAAGCATTCACCTGGAAGGCAGCCAGCCTCCTAAGCAATGTAAAAAGTTGAACTTATTTTAGGGTTTCTCCCCATGCTGTGCTAGCTGATAGCCAGCTTGACAAACGGATGCTTATCAAGTATGTGATCATTATATAAAGGGATTGCTTCATGTCCAAGATACAGAGGTTTGAACATGAGTAAGAACACAGCTCATGTATCTTATGAATGCAGAGTCCCTCTTCAGTGTTTTGTGCATGGTCTGAGTTAACATCCAATGGTTTCTACTGATAAACACACATTACAAAACATAGTACACCTGCTATTCTTTATAGTTCACATCAACTTTCAAAAAAAATACAAAACTTATCTGAAGTCTATATTCAAAATAGAATGTCCAAAAAATAGGCAATCTCTAAAAGCAGATGGCAGACAGTTCCCAAGGATTTCAAGTTTCATTTTTCTAAAGCTCAGACAATAAAAAAACGGGACTTTAAGAAGCTGAGCCAGTGAGGTATCTGCATCAGGAAACCTGAACAATGTGCATTCTTGTACTGATATGGACTTCAACAGTAGTTGGAAGAAAAATAAAAGACATTTTATCTTTATTACAAGCAAAGCAACCTTACAGCAACAGTGCCACAAGAAAAATAATGGGGTTTTTTTTATCTCATTGTAGTTTCAAACTTTAAGTACCAACATTTTTTAAAAAGGTGTAAGATTCCTCTGTGTGCTAAAGTCTTCTCTCTGGCTTATGGAAACTATGTCAGAGTAATTTTTTTAAAATTGTGAGATCTGTTGAAAAGTGTTTTTGACCATCAAAACATGAAAAGGAAAAAAAAAAAACCTTTCAAAGGCAAACTACAATATGTAAGAAATTTAGATCTACAGCAGTATTCATAATTTCAGAAAACTACAGACAAAACTTCCACAGCAATATTGTTAAAGACATTCAGATTTTGTTTGCTTTGATGTGCTTGGTGAAAGAAAAATAGTATGTATTTATTAGCAGGCCTCTAAGAAAGACAAAGGCAGAATTCAAAAACCTTTCCTCACATCTCACCTCAAAAGACATTTCTTCTATGGAAGAAATTTAATTAAATCAGAGTTCAATTTTACACCTATGGATGCAAAACCACCACTGACAGAAGGCAGATGGCTCAGTCCTGCAGTGCAGCACATTGTGCTTTCTTTAGACATTGCCCTTGGTTCTCAAGAGACAGTGCACTTGTCAACACCAGGATGATAATACAATAATATCTTCTATCTAGACACCTCAGAAACATTTTGGAGATAGTTTTGCAGATATGCTATATGGTACAGAAAACCTGTATTTATGGCTCCCACTCTGGAAACTGAGGGATCCTGATGCACATGGAAGAGGAAGTTCAAGCAGTTGTGATTTTAGCTCCTGCTGCATTCAGCCGAATTCACTAATGTGTTCACTAACACGACTCATGATTCCAGATCCAAATGAGCTTTGGCCACACCACACAGATAAGACCACTACGTTTGCAAAGCACATTCTTTAGCCTTACTGAGGTTTTCATTTGAATCATTAATGTACCTTCAATATATAAAGATACACTGGCAATGATTTGAGACTTTTCTCTTTCATATGAAGATTACCTAAAACATTTCACGACATTTTAAAAGGAAAAATCCATGTCTTACAGAGCATTAAATTTAAGGATTAAAAATATAGAAAAGATGCTATAAGGAAAAAAAGGTGATACAGAAAGGAATTCACCAACCTCATCAGATATTTGCTGTGCAAGACGTATTGCTACATTTCTCAGCATGCATTCTGAAGTTGGATTAGGAATGTTTTGTAGGGCATTTTGTAGCACCACTGCCTGGTCATGCGTAGCCTGGTTTATCTGGAAGAAAGTATTTCTCATACTTACTTTTACATGAGAAAAAAAAGCAAGAAGATATGAAGATCTAAAGTAGCTAGGAAAGATTTGGTAGAAGTAGGTAAGATGCTGGAAAGAAAACTACTTAGTGCAAATGCCAACAGAAATAAACCTTCTCATTTTCAAACAGATACCACCACATCTGAAGACACTATGCTGCAGTGTAGGATCACAGAGTATAAGCAGTTAAGAGGAAAGGCACTTGCACCAAACTTATTAGGTCTGGGGGCCTGTTTATTGATCAGATTATTTCAAGTAAACAGAATTTTTTTCTGTTACAATGCCTCCTTCCCTTTCAGTTGATGTGGGAAAGAAAGGGTTTGGCAATACACTGGGCCTCCCTCTGGATTAGACAATAGTGTCCAGACAGAACACGGCTGAAGTTTTTATTATACTGAAGTACATTTTAAGCATTTGAGTTAGTTTACTCTTGAAGAATTCTGTTCGGAATTATCCCTCCTGTTTTCGATAACAGTTTCAAAACAGAAACAGCAAGACAAGTTTTTATCTTTTCTGTATTGGTTTGAGCATAGATCCCTCTCTCCTTAGTCTGCCAGAGCTTCGTAGTTTTGACAGTTCAAATCTGAAATGGTTGTTTCCTTGTCACAGACAAACAAAAGATGGTTTGCTGTGGTTTCAAGTTAAAACAAAAGAGTTTCTTCATTTTCCTGTACCAGTTCATTCAAAAAGCCCATCTCAAATGCTGCCCAAAAGACACTGTGAGGTTGCTGTGTAAGGTCTGGTGCTGGGCAAACCCCTTGTTTTGTCAGCTTCACTATGACACTTGATTCAGGGTGTTGCAGTGGGGATCCTGCAACACGCATATATCAAACCAGGAGTCCCGTGGAAAGGAAATATATATGGACAGACAGATTCTTGCTAGATGTTTCAGAGATGTTTATTTCTCCAGCCGCATGGCCGGGGCTCTGCCCAGGAACTGTTCCAGTCACGGGACCAAGGGTCCTTCTGCCCGCGCAGGGAACACAAACCAACCAATGGGAACGAGGCTGAGCAGGGGCAGGGAAACCCCGTGTCTGTGCCCTCAGGGCCCCTCTCCCAGGGCTACACGGCGGGGGAGGGACCCCAACATCAGGGAGCAAAGTTACAGAAGCTCCACTAAAAACTAACAGAGCTTCCACAGTCAATCAGCTATTGGACGCTACTGGAGCTGATCGACAGCAATATATGAGGCAAATCAGGTTCTGTGTACCATAACACTGTATTTAACAACATTATTAATTAAACCTTCTATGAAAACAAGGAAGAAAGTAAAAATTGTAAAGGTATTACTGACAGCAAAAGACCAATAACTGAAAGATACAGACACATAACCTTGGCTGCCTCCTCTTCTTAAATACTGATGGAAAGCCAAGAGAGAAAGTTACGCTTTGGGGCTTATGCTTTAGGTGAGAGAAATGAAAGGTTTTAACAAATCTCACCTGCATCCCAGAGGAATAAAAAATACTGAAGTCCTTCAAAGAGGATGATGGTGACAACAAGAATAACCATGTTTTTTCCAACAAATCCGTTATTATTAAATCAGATGTTTGCAATTCTAAATAATGAAAGTCAGCAATTGTGGACAAATGTTGCCTCTTCTGAAGAGGTCAGCCTAAGTCTGTTTCAAACAATACTTCAAGACTCAAGTGATGTCACGTCTGATGCACTTTACGTAAGTGTTGTAAGAAAGCAGGGCAGTAAAATTTATTCATTTAAAATAGATGAAATACAGGGTGGCAAACATGTCTGCCTTAATATACTCCTATTATACTGTAACATGAGACATAAAAAGGGATCTTCACTTCTTTGTAATCATTAAGAGTTATGATTTACTTGAAAAAGAATTAATTATATATCTTCCAATAGATGCAGCTAACCAGCACAGGTATTTATTTTTGATGTTTAAGGGGAATGTACTTCTCTGTTTCAGAGATGGATCTTAGTCAATATTGTGGAACAAAGGGCTCTGAAGTGGGGCACTCTGTGTATTATTGAGTACAGGTTGATAGATCAAGAAACTACTTGGGATGGAAACTCACAAATGGGGGATTCACATTTATCACAGAATATGCTGAGCTGGAAGGGACTCACAAGGATCATCCAGTCCAACTCCAGGCCCTGCACAGAACCATCCCCAGGAGTCACACCATGTGCCTGAGAGTATTGTCCAAACACTTCCTGGTGCTGTGACCACTGCCCTGGGGAGCCTGTTCCATGTCCAGCAACCCTCTGGGGGAAGAACTTTTTTCTAACCTCCCCCGACACAACCTCAGGCCATTCCCTTGGGTCCTGTCACTGTCACCACAGAGAAGAGATCAGTGCCTGCCCTTCCTCTTCCCCTCACCAGGAAATTGTTAACTGCAGTGAGGTCTCCCCTCAGCCTCCTCCAGGCTGAACACACCAAGAGCCCTCAGCTGGTCCTCACACAGCTTCCCCTCAAGGCCCTTCACCATCTTCGTTGCCCTCCCTTACATGCTCTCTAAGAGCTTCATATCTTTCTTATATTGTGGTGTTCAAAACTGCCCCCAGCACTCGAGGTGAGCCCCCCCCCCAGTACAGAGCACAGCAGAGCAGAGCAGGACAATCCCCTCCCTTGCCCAGCTGGCGATGCTGTGCCTGATGTCCCTCAGGACACGGATGTCCCTCCTGGCTGCCAGGGCACTGCTGACTCATATTCAACTGGGCATCAAGCAGGACACCCAGGTCCCTTTCTGTGTCACTGTTTTCCAGCACCGAATTCCTCAGTCTGTCCACATATCCAGGGTTGCCCCATCCCAGGTGCAGAATCTGGCACTAGCCCTTGTTGAACCTCATATGGTTGGTAATTGCCCAATCCTCTCATTTGTTGATGTTTCTCTTCAGGGCCTCCCTGCCCTTCACTATAACCCCTTGTGCCTGACCTGTGAACCAGCTGCTCACCCACCACATGATGCGTTTATCCTGCTGTGTGCTGGACATTTCGTCCAAAAGGATAAATATAATTAAAAATGAGAAGTTACCTGTACTAACAATCATGCAAACCATTGAAAATCATATACAGAGCAAGTACATCTCACACCTAACGTTTTACAGTCACCAAGAAATAGGCTTTGTTTAGTAAGTTGATCTCTTTTTTAGAATTGCAAGACAACATTATCTGAAAGTACTTTGAGTTCTTGACATGCAACGCACTCAAAGAATAGACTGTCAATGAAAAGTAAAGAGATGTTACTGCACACATTATAAAACACGGAGCACATTGCTATTTGCTGCAAGGAAGACTTATATTACCGGTGAAATTGTACTTGTGCCTTCCACAACTGGCTGACAAGCTTCTGCCACAGCTCGAACATGGCCATATCCAATTGCTGTTAGCAATAATTTGGCTATTTTTAGAGCATTAAGGTAGGCACCCCTTCGAGTTTCCATATCTGCATTTGGCAGGAAGTTATTTCTGGTCAGCATGCTCAACACAAGAGGCAAACCACCACTTTTCAAGAAGTTGTATTGGAAATCACTGGCATCTTCTCCCAGAGGTGCACTGGCAGGCATTAACAAGGCATAAACTACCTGTAGAACAAAATACAGAGTTAACTAATGGAAATGCACCAACTTGGATATAGATGACTAAACACGAGAATTTGTAGCAATACTACATATGCAATGCTTTGACAGCACTGGCCATACATATGTTTATTCCAGTAAATTGTTAAGTATTTTCAATTGTTCATTTCAAACCAGAATTTGATCTTAGGCTTCCATAATGTTACAGAGAGGATTGCCACAGAGAGAATTGACGATTTTTAAAGAACAGGCAAAGCATCACAAACCTCTGTTAGGTACAGCACTTGTGAGGCAGAAGGACCAAAGAATAGAGAATCTAGGGATGGACTAAGGCTGCTTTCCCCAAGCTTTGCATGATCTAAACAAATTGCTCTTAGTTTCTCGACTGTAGTGTTATCTGCAATAAAAACACAACTTATAAGCATTTTGCAGCAAAACTACTCCACCACAAGTCAGTACTATTTACAATTATATATCTGAAAAATTTTAAGTGTATCAGAATAGTTGCAAAAAGTTACAGACAAAATCGACTATGAAGTGTTCTGCAATGACTACTACCGTCAAAACTGATCCCATTAAAGCAGTGCTACAAAACCACTTTAAAATACAATGCTTCTCCCCATTTTCACTGCACTGTGGCACTGAACCCCGGTACCAACTGCAAACTACGCAACTTTATAGAGCAGACAAGAAATAATTACTTGGGAAATCTTTTACAGTCCTAATCAGGATAACAGTAATGAATTACAGTACCAATAAATTACCATAAAGTAGAAAATACTCCCCTATCTTCATTTTTATATATCAGGTGAGAAATTATTATACAGGATATTACAAGATAAAGAACAGGATAAAGTTTTACCTGGTGGCATGAGCTTCATAAGAACACGAGCTCCATCTCTAAGAGGTGGCATATTTAGACTACTGCCCAAGTCTGCAACTTGCCAAAGAAAAGAGATGTATCGAGGATGCAGTGACATGATCTTAAAATAAGCAAATTTAAAAAAACCATAAAAATTGTCAGCCAAATACAAAGTGTAAGAAAAAACATGCTTGAACTGTTAATTTCAGAAAATGCTTACCACTCCAGGCAAACAGCTTTCAACTTCTGGATTTGGACCATCACTATAGTGATTGCCATGGTTGCCCGGAGAACCAGTTGAAGAGTCAGAAGAACTATCTGGACTTGAGGGCATATTAGAATTTATCTGTGTAAGCTTAGCTGTAATTAGCTGAAAAACACAATCATAGTTTTAATACTCTGCAAAAATTAAGATTCTTTACCAAATAAGCATCTGATACAATGTTAATGGCATAATATAAGGAGGAAAAATGGAACTATTTCATAAAAATAAATGATCCCATGCATGGTATTTTTCAAGCATTTACAAAAAGGAAACAGTATCTGAATTGACGTAAATACCCAGCCTGCAACACTTACCGTTTTATCTTTGAGATTCAGCTGCCCAATTAATTTTCTGTCATCTGCAGGGTCTACCAGCTCACCCCCAATGAACAGCTCTACTTTTGTGTGTGCACTGTTGGCTTTAATGCGATTGAGGATGCAACGCCGCACTTGGCCAATTGTGTCGTTTGTGTGAGACCAAATATCCAAATCTTCCACCTGCCGGCCTTGGTTTGGAAAACGAACTACAAGTGTGATATGTTTACCACGGAAAGCTCTGAAAATAAACAAACCAGCAAAAGTTACTTTTGGCCTCATGAAATAAATTCTTTTCCCTGCTGCAATTTTTGTTGCAGGTATTTCAACATCAAATCTTTACATGGTATTTTCCAGTGTTAAGATTTGTGAAAGCTCCAGCAACTATGGCAACGATATCCATAGAATCTTTCAAGAAGACACACTCAGAACAAATGCATTACTCATATCGTCAAATTTACAGTCTGCTTAGGAACTCTTATAAAATTTTAGATCTTTTCTCTGTCTTGTAACTTCCTGATAAAAATGTGCACACAAAGCTTAATCAGACTGGCAATGCTTTGCTCTTTTAGCAAAGCAACTCAGCTTTAAATACACCAAAATCAGGAAAAGCCATCAGGTCACCGAGCCTTAATACCCTCTGTCAAAAGCTGTTACGAGTTTTATATCAGAATTCCAGGTTTTAAAATCACAACCCTTTAAAAAAAATTTTTAAGTGGTCAAAAAAGGAAGAAACGGTTTCACATTAGCAGTGATCACACTCCCCACAATGGCAGGAAGCTCATTAGGAAAGATGTGCCCAGATAAGCCCAACAAACTAATCCCATGCAACAAAAGGCAAAAACTCCTCATAAAGCTCCTTGCTAACAAGGCCTGTGAAAGATTAGTCTAATCAAATAAGCAGCCCATATAAAAAAAGATGTACCCACAATCAACAAGAGAACTTCATTAGGACTAATCAATCAATATATACAATAAAAAAAGCTGTAGGAACACTGCAAATTACTGACACACCATAAAAAACCCACAATTGCTTAATTTTTTTTGACAAAAAGTGCATTTAAAATAAGTGGAGCACAATTGCTTAAATTTTTTGACAAAAAGTGCATTTAAAATAAGTGGACGAGAAACATCCACCATGTTTAAAATATGTTAGCTGCATCATAAATCCATAGAGAGAGATAGGATTTAAGTTTTCACTCAAGGACAAGTATAAGAGTAGTGAAGGTATACAGAAAATAAATATATTTCAAAGCATAGTTCTCTTCTTCACTTTATTATGAGGAACTTACAGAATATTTCACTTAGAGATAATTAAAAATTTAATCTTGCAAAGTATGATTATGATCTCTGTAAACAATTCTGGAAGGTGAATATATACATTTACAACATGTTTTTGTATAGTAAGACCATGAAAAACAAAAAAGTTTTGCCCACGCTAATGTAAAGAACAGTACTGCTTTTAAGTAATTATCTGAGATAAAGAACTATATCCAAAACAATTGAACCTCAAGGTACGTTGTGCTTGTTATAGAAAAAAACACCAAGTTTATTCCTAGGTCTGCTGTCCCTATACCTGTATTTGCCTGATCTTTCAAAATATTTTTTTTTAAAATAGGGTTTCACATATTAGCAAAGAAAATGGAATTCTGAAACACAGTGAAACCATTTCCTGCATAGAAACCGTTTAGAATGTAAAAATCCCGAGGATACTAATACTACTTTAGTTTAACAGAAATCAAAATCACAATACTGCTTTTCCACACATACCTTGACATAGGTAGAATAGTTCTCTCTTCGTGGTAATCACTGTCACATTCATTTATATACTCTCTTAAAACAGTCAACACTCTCACCATCCTTATTGCTTCTTGTCTTGCACAATTGATACTGTCTTTATCTCCATCCAACACACATAAAGTATCATAGGAGGCTTTTAGACGATCGAAACAGGACTGAATGAAGTCTTCATGAATCACTACCTAATTACATTAAGAAAGTGGTGCAATTACAAGACATATTAAAATCCAGTTTTTCAGAAGGATAACTGAATGGTAGAAGAAAAAAAAACCCCCAAACCAAAATAGGTAAGTTAAAAAAAGCTCAATAAAGCTGTTTTATTCCAGCAACTCCTACCAATAAATAGTTGTAATTTAGTGTGCACTTCAATCTCACATCAGCAGCTGTAACCATATTGTAAGTAAATGGAAAAAGAGGAAGTTTGGACAGAGAACACTAAACTGGACTTTCACTTTCTCTTTTTCTCAGACTATGTTAAAGAATTCTTGTGTGCCTGTAAATCCAACACTTCTGCAAGTGTCAGAGCTAAGCATGGGCAGATGGACAGATCGAAGTGTGCTTAGTAAGCCCAGACCTACAGCAAGACAGAAGCCTCCAGCCATCTGCCACTGCAGTAAGATACAGCTTGAATGGCTGTAAATTCACCACCTAGAGCAGCTGTGCTGGATCTGGCAGGCTGGCAGCTCTGAAGATTAGGAAAGTGTTTTTGAAGACAAGTAGAATATCGGAATTTTAAGAAATACATCTGGCAAGTTATCAACTGGAGATCGTCCAAAGGACAATATTCCTCCACTAAATTTGTGCAGTCACATAATTACAGAATGGTTTGGGTTGGAAGGGGCCTTAAAGATCATCCAGTTCCAACCTCCATGACATGGGCAAGGACACCTTCCACTAGACCAGGCTGCTCAGAGTCCCATCCAACCTGGCCTTGAACACTTCCAGCGGTGGGACATCCACAGCTTCTCTGGCAACCTGCGCCAGTGACACAACACCCTCATAGGAATAATTTCTTCCTAATACCCAATTGAAATCTACCCTCTTTCAGTTTAAAGCTTTCCCCTTGTCCTGTCACTACATGCCTTTGCCAAAAGTCCCTCTCCAGCTTTCTTGCAGCCCCCTTTAAGTACTGGAAGACTGCTCTATGGTCTTCTCAAAGTCTTCTCCATGTCTACACAGCAGAAGTGCTTCAGCCTCTTGATTATTTTCATGGCCTCCTCTGGACTCGCTCCAGTAGGTCCATATCCTTCCTGTGTTGGGGACCCCAAAGTTGGATGCAGCACTGCAGGTGGGGTCTCACCAGAGCAGAGAAGAGGGGCAGAATCCCCTTCCTGGACCTGCTGTCCACGCTGCTGATGGAGCCCAGGAAACAGGTGGCTTTCTGGGCTGCCAGTAGTGCATGTTGGGCTTCATGTCAACCAATAACCTTAAGTCTTTCTCTGCAGGGCTGCTCTCAATCTGTTAATTTCCCAGCCTGTATTTGTGCCAGGGATTGTCCCAACCCAGCTGCAGGACCTTGCACTGGGCTTTGTTGAACTTCACAAGGTTCTCAAGGGCCCACTTCTCAGCCTGTCAAGGACCCTGTGGATGACATCCCTTCCCCATACCTTACAGAAACCCAGTATCTCTTCTCTGTCCACTGAACCACAGCTCCCAGCAAATATTAATGCAGGGAGATAACATCTGATTTGCTAAGACTTCAGCTTGACCATTACATGGAAACTCAGTGACCCTTTTTAAGGGACACGACAGAAAAAAGAGATGATGTTAGCTTGTGACAACACCCCACAGACCCAGCCACTGAACATACCAGTATGAGTAAGTGCCACAATTCAAAGTGCAACAAATGGCTTTCCTCACATGGCATTAACTGTTTTCTGAGCAGAAAGAGCAAATACAGCAGATGAACTTACTATGAAAAATTAATGAGAGTTCAGTCTGCAAATATGAGAAAAAACTTTAGTTCTGCATCTGCCCAGAATCTGATGGCTGTACTCACCCTCCAAAACATGGAAACTATTTTCTGTTTTCAAATCTTTCAATGATAAAAATATCACCAAACTGATTTTTAAGACTATTTTTCTATTATATTCCAGATTTCTTGTTGCTTTTTCTTACCTGATTAACTTGTAACCTTGGGCCAAGATTAGTATAGATCTCTTTAAGAAGGTCTATTGCTCTGTTTGCAATGTCATCATTTCCCTGAATCACAACCTAGCAAAATTTAAAAAAAAGCATTAGCTTATCTTAAAACTTGCTGGTATAAAAATGAAAACCAAAACTACTACATAAGTATCTCAACACAATAGTATGTCTAATTATCTTATGAGGTAAAAGGGACTAAAATGCTTAGTAACAAAATAGAATCAATATAACTTACACTTAAGGTGATTAAATGAGCAAAAATTAACTAATTTTGAAGTTCAGAATTGGCAAAAAAGATGCTTTATAAATAGTAAGAGTAGTTTTTATATATTCATGTTCACATAATATTCCAAATTTTCTCTTGTTTCAGAGAGTAAGAAAACAACTTCTTCAGATGCTTCAACAATTTGCATCACCAGACAGAATTTTCAAGTATTTAAATGGCTGTGAAGAGGTGGAAGGGAGACAAGCAAATGAATTCTGCTTCTAATCTGAGAATCTAAATTTTAATTACTAGTCACCAGGTCTGACAGCAGGTTTTACAGACAACCCTTGCAGGGTACTGAGCTGAAGCTTCCTGAGTTTTGTCATGCTGATTAGAGTAAGTTGATTCCCAAAACTAGAACATGCTAACATTCTGCAGGGACTCTGTTCACAACACTGTGTGAACTTATTTGTATAAAAACTAGGGTCTACTTTGGTTTTAACTATTATCACCAGGATTAAAATACCTAACCCTTCAACAAGCCACAACCAAAATTACTGAAGACTGCTGCTCTATACATTTTACAAACACACAGCCATTATAATCATGTCACAGTGCACCACTGTGGGCTTAATGCACCTCTTGAGAACTAGAAAAGGTCTGAAAAAATTAAGCTACAGTTTAGATACTGATGTTTTTCACCAATAGATCTGGCAAACTTCAGAAAGCTTCAACCTTCCGACTGAAAAGGAAGATTTCATATATAAAGAATCGGTGGTTATATGGAATCCACAGATCCTAGAAAACCACCATGTTTAGCCAAAAGGTTGTGGTTATAAGAAGAAGAATCAGACCAGCAATCACTTGGTCTGATCTAGAATCACTTCAGTTTACCACATTGGAAGGAATGCCCTGAAATATCTTATGAAGTGCATGAAACAAAGTTTAATTATAATGTGCGTGTGGACAAAAAGATAAATCTACAGATAATTCACCTGGAAGGACCTTTTCTTCTTCAACAGTAAAGGCAAATTTTTAATTTCATGTGCATACATAAATAATACTTATGTTTCAAATAACTTTCCGTTAAACATCAGTCTGCAAAGTTACCAACTTGCACACTTGCTGGGAAGACAGTGGAATCAAAAGCCATGCATTTAGTTTGAAGCAGTAGATTTTTGTAATTTCAGTCCATTACTAATAAATTACACATTCCTAAAAACAGACTTAGCAGTTAACCTTTCAGATGCTTCCTTCAATTAACTCACCCTCCAAAGGTAGTCTAGTCCTATTAATTCCAGATCATCCATCATATAGGCTCGTCTCTTTGCTACTAGCTTTCCTTCTCGACAGTTCACAGCTTTGAAGAAACGTTCAAAACATTTCATTCCATTTTCTGTTAATAGGGAAGGATCCAGCTGAAGCACATTATTTTCAAAGAAGTCCTTATTAATGTCAGGGTCTAAGTCTGGTTCATCCCCCATTAGTTTGGAATACCATTTAAAACAGGCTTCGCGATCACAAAGATAAACCGCATTTTCAGCTAAACACTTCCATATTTGCTTCGCCTGAGGGGCACAGAGCCACAGCTGACCATCCTTCAATAAAAATCTTGAGCAAAACAAAGAGACAATTAACAGCACTGTCTAATAGAAATCCAGAGTTACAATTCAGTAAAAAGTACAGGCACAAAGGTGGATATGCACATTATACATGTATATATCATAAGCATGAAAACTTTATTTATATCATCAGTCCACTCATAATTAGCACCATGATTTCTTAGTAAGTTTGAATGGATCAAGAACTTGTATTCTAAACAAAAAAAGAACACAATTCAGTAAAAAAGTGCCTTATACAAAACTACCAAGCATTGTTTACATTTTATATACAAAGAAATGTACATTTCCTAGTGCAAACTATTTAGTTTAAAAGTCAAGTGACAACATATGAGAATAAATTAATTTTGCAATCATTCACTATGGTTTAGCACTTGCTTTAGCAAAATTGCAAAAAAGGTATCAATGCCATGGAGCACAGCCAGAAGCAGAAGTCAATGAACTGGAAATTTTTCCTTTTATTTAAGCACGTTTTTCATTTGTGTTCAATTATTATGAAACAATTATTAAGAACTTCAATTCTGAGAGCTAACACTAAGAATGTTTCAGGAGGAACAAATGATAATCAAAGTTCTTTAAAATAATTTTTCTGATTCCAAATGTTTTTTATGTGAAAGAAATCAGGGACTAAGTTACGGCACTGCTTTTCAGAAATTGCTACATACATATTCTACATTAGACATCTGTGGGACTTCATGAATTTCTGTACATTAACAAATAGTGAACTTAAGTCTAAAGAAGTTACAATTCTTAACATGCAGGAGTGATAAATTAAGTGTGCTATCCATATGTATTGTGTAATTTCATTAAACAGTTAACACTTTAGTTTAATTAATGAAAATTCTTGTTAAATTTTAAAAAGTAAAATAACATCTCCCTTAGCAAACAAGGAAAAAATAGTTCAGAACTTGATGGTTCAAGTATTTTTACTCCTCTAAAAAAAGGTTAAAACCAAGCAGGAAAAAGCTGAGACTTATCCTAAAAAGCACCAACATTCTGCAGCTCTATGCTGAGCAGAGATCCTTTGTTTTCTTACTTTATTCAAACAGGAGCTGGCCAAAATAATCCAAATAATTTTTTTATTGCACTTTCTTTCTAGGGCTCAGTTGCTGCCAACAAAACGTCAGTGACTGACAAAAGTATATGTCAGTTTCTGATCATGGATTTAAATCTGGTGTGATACAAGCAAGGACACATGGCCACATCCCCACTTGAAATACTTTAAATTTTAAACTAAGTTACCCAAATAGGAATGTAACTGTATCCAGTGCACACTGTATTCAAGTCAGTAGGGCTCTGCACACAGAGAGGAAAAAAGCCATACAAATCTAAGTGCAGAATCAGAACCTTGAATTCCAAAGGCCCTAATAAACTTTTTTTGAATATTCCAACAGTAGCGTAAAAGCCCTCCAGAAAAAAAACCAAACCAGAACAAAAACATTCAGTGTGTATTTGCATCTGAGTTTTGGAAGAGTTAACAAAACAAATTACAGCTATAGAAGAGAAAGAAATGCAAAGGGTTTCTTGTTTTAAAAAGTATGAGAAGTATTCTTACAGAAGTTAAACGATGTTCAAGCTCAAACTCACCGTAAGAAGTTAAGTCGCTCCTGTACTTCCTGCACGTGACTGTATCGGCTTCCTGGTCTCACAGTTTGAGGATCATATTCACCATGCTCTGCAAATCAAAAGTTTTATTAGACAAGACATTCAGAAAAGTGATGCTAACTCCAGAAGACAGGATGTACTTGAAGACTTGTTACTCTGAATATAATCCAAACCCAGTACATTTTCAGTGAGGTATATGAGTCAGCTACCAGTTAATGCCTCCTCCTAAGCTGAGCATAGGCAAAGACTACTGAAGTCTATAATCAAATCAACAAACAATTATGTGCAGATACATGTGCTTATTGTTCAGTATAATCAAAGTGTTACTGAACAATTAAGAACCTGCACTCTACTAAATCAAATCAATTTTTCTTAATTTCAAGTCGTCAGTTCAAAGTCAGAAGTCAGTTGAAAACAGAAGCATACCACGCATATAACTCAATTATCCAGTGCTTTTTGCTGACGATGCTTCAGTTTTGTCACACAGCATCTTTTCCCGAATTTCGTTTTTCTATTTTTTAGGCTTTTTTCCTCTCCAGAGGAAATCATGACTCCATTTCCCTACCACCTTTATACACAGTTATGTACACAACAACACTCAGATCAAGAAAGTATAAGACAACTTTATATACTGCAAGTTTCCAAATATAAGCCCCAAATGCCTGTAATAGTGAAAAGCTTGAAATGGAAGAAGTAACTTGAAAGCAAGGCAAGAAGTCAAACTTTTACCTGCATTTTGTCAAACCTCAGTATTTTCTTAAAAACTGGCAATTTTGTTTATAGGAACGTGGTTTTGCTTGGGGTTTGGTTGGCTGTTTTGTTGTTTAGATTTAATTAAAAAGATACAATCTAGATCTGCACTTGCATTACCTTCATCTGTACTAGCAGTATTTCATCATCACACATATTCATTATGACAGTTCCATTATGAACTAATTAATGCTGTATTTCTAATTTGCAAAGGCATACAGATTGCCTTTAACTAAGGTGACCCAGCCATGGTAGACTATCTCATGACAGGACTAATACTAAAATCTATCTTCAGAGCTGAAAATCAGTACCCCCTATTACATCAGGGAGAGGGGAACATAAAAGTGCATCAGTGTTTCAAAATAAAGAGAAAAATAATTGTCATAAATCCTGCTCTCTATATCCAAGTGTAAAAGGTACATTAACTTAAAAATCAAGTAACAGGGGAAACAGCAGACCAGTAGTTAACTGATGTCTGCAAAACTGGAGACATTATGTTCATCAGAAATCCTTAAAAATTTTGAATTATAACCTTCATGAAGTAATCGTAAATGGGCAATTAGCGAAAGGAGAAATGTGAAAAAAAAATCTGAAGAAATAATATAAAAGTATCTGAACAAAAATTCTTTAAGAATTAGAAGTAGAAAACCAGTAAAATATGCTGTGGCTCCAGCAGAAAATACCAATTAGGGTAGATAAGCATATTGCAGAGAAAATAAAACTTGAAGTGTTGGGTGTTCTGGGTGGGTTTTTTGTTTGATTTTGATTTGTTGAGGGGGAGGTGGTGGTGTTCATTTATTTTCACTGTGGGGACCATCTCTGCTTTTTCTTCCTGACTGGAGTTTAATTCACAGACACAACATCAATAGAGGCAATGACAGGCGAACTCAAGTATTCAAAGCCAGGCAGCTGCACAAAGGCAGTGTGGATGTACTTCAGAAATCTGAAAAACTCTGAACTCCAGAAAAATTCCACTTTCCTAAATATTTTCTAGATCACATTCTTTCTACATCTCCCAGATTTATTTTCTACTCTGTGCATCCCACATCAAGTCAAAGCATGACCTCCTTAAAAATTCTTTTTACATACTGGAGCAGAGAACAACTGGTTGAACATATAAGTATAATTAGTGATAAACACACATAGACTATTATATGGCACTATTTCTACAAATAACTACATTTCATTAACACTTTGGATTTTTTAAGGCTTCAGAAAAACAGAAGATAAAGAAGAATTGATAGCAATCTTTTAAAATTTTCAAATGGTCTTTGATTAATCATCAAAAATATGAAACTGTGACCTCCTTCAGAACTACAAAATGCAAGAGCAGTTGTCTCATGTCATGGAGGATTTTGCAGAGCTGGAGGAAAGGATGAGTTTAGTAGAAGGCCAAATCATAGAGCATGGGAAAAAATTCAGAAACATCGATTAGGCTTCTCTTCAACCTCAAGAAGGCAAATATATAAAGGGGAGTATCCCAGAAAACACTATGCATTAGTGAGTAATGCAGTAATGCAGGAGAATAGGAACACTGCTCTCCATCACTGAACGCAACTAGGGAAGACTTCAAGGGAAACAAAAATATGGCAAATTCAATAATAATTTAAAAATACCCAAATTACATCGTAATTGCAAGGTTAACTGCCAAGAATATCTGTGGATAACAGGATTTTTTATTTCTATGGCATTTGTTTGACCTGTGCTGTTTGGATATTTGCCTTGAAATTTCTCCCTCTGTCTCATTCACCTTCTCCAGCCAAGCTTAATTCTACAGCTTCCAGATCTTTCTGTCCTCACATGCATAATCTTCTTTCTTCTCCTTTCATTTATCCCCTTTCACTTATATGGCCCCTTGGCATATTTTCTCCCCCTCCATGAAGGCATAGAAGACAAAATTTCACAGTACCCTATGTTCTGCTCTATTTAGTATATAAAACTGAAAATTAAAGAGCTGGTGCATAAGAACTGTGGATTATAGTCTTAGCACAATATCTGGAACATGAGGAATATTTCCTGGTTGCCCTTAATAATGTAATAAAGCACCTAATAAAAAACCCCACACTATTATTAATCTGTTTTTGTACTCTGACACAAATGAGAAGTTCTGCAGTAGCTTCATATGAAGAAAGAGCAATTTAATTGCTTTGTAATTAGATTAAATTTAAAACCCTTTACACACTTGTAATTCCTTTGCACTGAAGATGTTTGTATTAATGCTTAACTGAGTTACTAGAGTTGGGGAGGGGCAGGGCAATGGGATGTGGGTTTTTGGCAAAAGAAAAGAATCATTCAAGACATCAGCCTAATTCTTCTGCCCTCAACAATTTGATAGGTAAACAATGTTTTCAAAAACGACCTTTTGGCTTGAGAGTCAAAAAATAATCAAAATTAAGGACAAACAGTTCCTATACTGATAGTATGTGTATGCTAAGACAGCATTGCATTAGAATACAGCTGTTGATTCTGTTTCCTTCCTAACCCTGAGGTCAAACCCCAGATTTCACAGCTGGCCAAAGCCCGAGAGAAAGAAGAATAGAATCATAGATTATACACCATCAATATAGTTAAAAAGTAATGTTCAGTACAATTAAAATTTCATTTCTGCATCATTTTAGCAAACTTAAAGAGCACTCCAAGAGATTACAGAAGTTACATGACGTAAGACTTGTTCTATTCCATCTTTCAGTGAAGACAAAGCCTAAGACAGTATAGTTTGAGAACAGACCAACAATTTGGTATTATTTTAACATTAATTAGTGCAACACTATCACTAGTTAAGGAACTTACATTCGGGTAACCCCCCACCATGTATTCCTGAACAGAGAAATACAGCTGCAGTATCTGAATTTAACTGAATATTGTCACTGACCTACACCTTGCTGAAATGACCATCTTCACAGAGCAGCACTATTCACACGAGTCCTCAAGGACGTATTTTGGATATCTTTTATGTAGAATACATATATTTAATACTCCAACACACACAAATTCCAAAAGGCAACTTTCCCATGCACTGGCCGATACAAGCTTTCCAACATGCAAATATCCTGCTCTC
The DNA here is from genome assembly GCF_000691975.1 of Corvus brachyrhynchos. Classification (NCBI taxonomy): domain Eukaryota; kingdom Metazoa; phylum Chordata; class Aves; order Passeriformes; family Corvidae; genus Corvus; species Corvus brachyrhynchos. The sequence goes on from NW_008238126.1 coordinate 1,595,334, forward strand.
TCTGAGCGACCTACATTGAATCCCTCCAGAACACAGTGTCATTTTTGAGATGCAACAGAGAGGTTGGCAGGCTGTTATGAGGCCAGGGTAGAACAGTCCCTAGTTCCAGTCAGTAAAGTCAGTGGTGGGAAAGCAGGTGTGTCAATCTCCTCCTTTCACTTCTGTAGGCTAAATTTTGTATTTAAAGAACTGTGGTCCAGTGTAAGGATGGTCCAGCATTCTCCTTCACTTACCATGTTTCTATCCCAGTAGTTTAAAGTTAATCCAGAGTGAGAGGGTAAAGTCATCAGCAAAGGGCTGGATTTAGCCTAAACATATAAAAATACTAACACAATGTGCTGCCCAAGTTTTGCTAATAACAAACGCAGTGAGAAAGCCTGAACAGAAGTGGGAGTCACATGGGAAAAAGAAATGGTATCCCTGTGGTTTGAAGTCCTTCTCCCTGACAAATTCCAAATACTGGCTGCAAACTGAGGTGATAAAAAAACTTCTCTAAAAAGCCTTCAAAATTCAAAACTAGAAGTTTTACTACCAGGACTCTCCACAGAAATAACTACCCTAGTCTAAGTAGGGCAAGATAATTTTTATCAATCCACAGATAAACAATGGCTGCCATGTTCTCATATTCTGCTGCAAAACACACATTTTCAATTATAAAAAAGAAAAAATAAGTATTTTAAGCTTTTCTTACCCAATCAGTCACCACAAAGGCTATTAACCCCACAGATGCTTGAAAATTAAACAAATAAACTTAATAGTTATTTTATTATGGAAATTTGCTTCTAGCTCCATTTTTGACTGGAGTTCTCATACACTCTATGAAGCAACTTTGATGTTAAAACTCACCTTTAGCATACTGCCTCATGCTTTCCATATAGGCAGAGAGGTTTTCTGCAACCAGTGTAACTAGGGCGTGATTGTGCTGAAGTTGATTGATTAAGTCATGTCGGTAAAACACGTGGGGACTTCGCTGAGTTTGACTGAAATTAAAATAAAAGTGTTAGAGGAAAAGAAAGAAGCTCTGCACCAAATAGCTCAGAAATCAATTTCAGAAACCCATCTTTGATGCAAGATCCAAATTTTCCTACAACATCTCGAACAGAACACAGATTAAGTTTCTGACAATATTTTTCTATCTTCTGACATATCAACAGTTCCTACCAGTTACTAAAAGCAGCTAATTTATGAGGATTACACAGTTACAATATGTATGGAAAACATCAAAGCAATGTGAGCAGCTCAGTGTGCTGGAGGGAGAGTATCTGCAGCAAGACAGAAGACAAATAAATACCTGCCCAAAATGAACAGCAGAGACCCTCAACTACAGTGTAACTACAATACACATAACCGTGGTTTCTTCCACAGCCATCTGATATTCTTTTCTATATTTAACATTAAAACACCAAGTAAAACTCAAGACCATAGTGAAAGTACACTAGCCAATAATCACACTAATTATTTCAGTACTTAAAAAAACTAAAAACAGAATTGATTTTTTTCTAACAATAACTATGTGAAAAAATGTTGGTACAAGCAAAAAAAGCTGTTACACACAGCATACAACCTAAAAAACCCCAGAGAAGTTCAAGAAAGGAAATATCACAAATAAATAATCAGACTAAGTTATTATCAAGACCCGACCAAAAATGCTGCTCTTAAACAACACTAGAAATATTCAGATGACAAAAGTAAACTGCAAAAGAAAACACAGAACTTGTGTCCAAGACCCACATGCCAAGAACACTATCAAATTCTAGAGCTTGGGGACTTATCACCTCTGCAGAACACTCTCAAAATGTCTCAACTGCTGTAGCTGTGGATCAGAGCAATGATCTTGACTGCATAAACCAGGCAAACAAGTGCTGCTCTTCTATGGTAAAGTGAGAAAAAAAGAAAACAAGTGGGTGTCAGGGGGAAGAGCAGCATTCCTCATTGCCACTCAGCTGATCCCATAGCCTGCCCTAAAGAAAGAAAAATTTAATTTCAGGATTGTTCTCCTTTCCTCCAATACTTAAAAAAGTAGACCTCAGAATTAGCTGAATGGATTACAAGCAGGAATTCCCATCCTTCCTGGGAAGCAGGGACTCCATACCACATGGCCTACAGCACTCCGCAGCACTGCCACAGCTTTAGAGAACAGTGGGGAAGGCAAGAAATCCCAGTTCCAGCATCAGCTGACAGTGATCTGCAGCTGATAACCTCATTTCACTGTAGATGTAACAGCAACAGATAAATTGATTCATTGGCCAAAGATCAGTGTCCATCTGGGTTTAAAAGACAGAACCCATCAACACTCTGCAATAACTTTGTTATCTGCAACCAACAGAATTTGGCCTGCTAAGCACTGTGGGTTTCAGAAGATTAAATTTCATAACATGCAGAATTTTCTAAAATGGTCTGAAAGGGGCACTTCAAACACAAATAGTGTTAAAAACACCCAAATACCCAGACATTTGTCAGAGAGAAAACAAAATGGATGGAAGCATGAAAAAAGAAAACATATAGGACTTCATATATTCAGAACATTCTCTGTTTTCACTTTAAGAAACTTTCTAATTATGTTTCATTCCATCTCCACCAACCTCCTTACTCAGAATAAAACTGCAGCAAATCTAGCAAAAGACTGGATGTCTATTTTAGTGGCTACCCGAGATGTTACCTGTAGACAGAGAACTGCATTCACAAAGGGTAACGGTAAATAAGAACACTGATTATTTGGGAAATACGTATTATCAAACAACTAAAGGCACAAACAGAACCAAGATGGAGTGTTTTGTGGAATCAAAGACACTGGAGCATGTATTTATATTCACAATATTATGCATTTGTATCAATCTCACACAGTACAGCAAAACCAAAGCTTTATCAGCAGAAGGCTACAATGTTTTGTGCTAGGTATTTTTTACTTCTCTCCTTTCTCAATCATGTGCACAAACAGTACATTTGCACACAGATTCACCTTGGTTAGCAACAACTTCTAAAAGCTTAATAATTGAAATAACTAGAGTTATGAGCTATGAGTTATAACAGTGATCGTGAGCAACGCTTCCGATGTTGTTTTGATCCACTGCTAGGATGGGCTTAAAGGCAAAATGATTGTCTTTAAGCACAGGAAAAAAAAGCTGATCTGATGTTTTCTAGTATTAAGGCAAAGTCTACATGAAACTGAAATTTTCTTTAAGCATCTAAGGTTAGACTAATATGATGTTGCCATTGGGACACAATCATTTAACTGTTAAAATTATTACACATTGGTTATTAGACACTCACTAATGTGCAGCAACTGAGGAGCTTGAAAAATTAAGTTAACACCAAAACTCATATTTTCATTGTGTTTATTCTAAACGGATACCAAAAGTCAATGTATAAAAAGAAAAAATAGCATTTTGAAAGGGATAACAAAGTATTCTGGATTATGAAAAAGGACATAGCTAGAATGCTTATTTGTTAGAAAAATACTGGTAAACTGGCAAAGGCAAAATTCCAAACAATTTAAATGGATTAAAAAGAATTATTTATCTGCACATATAACTCACCCAATATAATACTACACATGTAACTCAGCTTTTGAAGATGACAGTTGTGCTACCTGAATAAATGCTATGTACCACTAAAAGAGTGCAGATTATTTGGATTAACAATCCAAATCGCAGCAACCAATCCCCACAAATTCTACTACTTCAGCTAAAAAGCAACTTGAAGCATCGTTGTTGCCTTAAAGCACTAATGAAACCCCTGAACTCTCAGTGATCAGTTAATTTTTCTGGGCAAGTAATTTAAGAGACTGATCTTGTCCTACTCAGGTAGGTACAGGCCAAACTTAAGCATTTGATATTGGTCTACAGGAGGCTCTACCATCCAACATAGACAGAATTAAGATGATTCATTATCTGTAAACTAAAGGTCAGTATTTTGAGTAATGAAGTTGACTATTCCTAAGTATTAATAACCATCCTTGCACCCATAAGAGTCCTCGTACTTACATAAATATTATTGTCTGTTGCAATTCTGGTTAGGCTGAAGTTCCTGACATGTAGCATTTCTTTGTGGTCAGGGAGCTAAATTTTGCCACAGCAATTGTATAACCAATTCATCACTTTGTTCAACTGCATGAATAACTAGCAACAATTAAAACCTCCCCCTCAAAAGAATTTCTACAGTGCCAATGGCAGAAGATAATTTATACATATTTTTGCCAAGAATCAGCAGCGTTTGCTGATCTGGACTGAACTTTCCATTGCCAGTGCCAATCAGCTGACCCACCTCAGAAGAGTAGAGTAAAGAATATGTGCTCTGTGACATGTTTTTGAGGCAATTGTCACAAACATCGGTTTGGACCTATTTTCACTCCAAATTCTAGAAGGATGGTAGAAATTAAAGTTTTTAGTCAGATAAGGTAAGCTGACAGTAAGAGGTATTGTATGCATGCATTGCAGTTTCCAAATTGTATCAATATTAAGAGTTATGAGAAAATTCAGAGACTGGAAAGTCACTAATTTCAAAATTACGTTTTCACTCAGCAGGTTTCCCAGTCACCTGGGCAGTAATACCACCTGACTAAAACAACTCCCTCAACAGTTATCTTGCTAACAAAGGGTTCTCCACAGGAGGAAGTCTTTTTAAGTTACTTGATTAAAACTTCCAATTCCAAGTTTACTTTCCTGCCATACTTGTTTTCAAATTCTGCATAAAAAATGAGGTGCTATTACATACTGCAATGCAGACTGCCCTGAAATCTGAAGAAGAGATGGTCAGACAAAAAAAGAGGAGAGACATTCAAGCCATCTAACTGTATACAGACCATATGGGAAACCTACACTTCCACAATCAAAAGAAGTTTGGTTCCTCCCAAGATTACTTCAGAGCAGAAACCTAAATCAGTGCCTTGAATGAGCTCTGCTTCAGTAATTACTTAAAGCAAAGCATCTTTGTTAAGGCACTGTGCTAAAAGCATTCAACTTGAATAACCAGGTAGCTTGATTTACCTGGATCTTACAGCATGAAAAAGGTTAAGGATTCCAAGACACAGAAAACAGATTTTTCTGCGAATTAGCAAGTAACTTTGTGACCTTTTTGGATAAACCTCAATCAATCATTAATGTAAAACTGTAAAGGATTAAAATATACTGAAATTTTGAGAAGTATGTTGCAAACTAAATGAATAAAGGAAACTCCAAAAGCCAGGAATGTTTTATCACAGCTCCTGAAAATGGTATCAGTAAGAAGACAGTGTTGTGCAAACTGTGGCTTCTTTTCCTCAGCTTTCCCTGATTTGATCCTTCTTGTGAGCTGACTGTAACAGCAACACTGATTTGAATACTTTATCTGCTTACAAGAATTAAAACAAAGCAATTGTGCAACACTGATAAGCCAACAATATTTTTCAGGAGTTTGTAAAAATTCTGACATGGATACAAATACTGTTAGGGGCTCAGTCTCAGCTATTTCTTACTAAGAAGACATTTAAAATAATTAAAATAATCATGTATACTTTAACAAGTCCAAACTGATAATGACTTCTCATTATTTCTTCCTTTTAAAAACAAACATCAAATGAACCCCCCACAAAACAAACAAAACCCTTCACCCCAATAAAAGAAATTCCACACACTTCTAATCTATTCCGTTCAGGAGAGAAAATCACTAGAGAAATTCTCCCAGACTATAAAGTCACCTTTGATTTCAAGCATATGAACTAGATGACCTGCAAGAATTTATCATCAAAGAACAAGGATGGGTGGGTGTGTTTGTGTGCATACGTGCATGCATACAGCCATATATGCACGTAAAACATATTTATGCTTTGTAAGCTAATTCCACTGTTAGGCAGGGAAGTCCATGAATAACTGAAAAAGAAACTCAGATTTTCTACTAGACTACTGTTATAAAAATTATTAAAAGCATGTTCAAAGAAGTAGTTAACACTCTCTTACTGAACTTAGGTGTCTGAATTTTTGGAGATCATTTAAACACACTAAAAGAAACTAAAGAACATCTTCCAACGCAGGTTACGATTTTACCCAGAGTTTCCTGACCTCTTGTAAAAAAAAACTTACATTTGCATCATTTCAACCCATCCAACTTTTAACAGACAAAATTTTATCTGAATTCCATTCTTACCTCAAGTTCTGTGGTGCTTCACCAAACAAACTGCAAATTTCTCTAATTTGTTTCAGTGCAGGAATGACCCATTTGTCATTTGTGCGAAGTTCTTCTATAAAACGATCTATCCACTGGATCTTTTGTGTATCTCGATCCTTAAAGAACAGCAGTTTATAATCAAAATCAAGTATACTGCAGTGCTATCAGAATTCCCTTTCTTTGTTTCCAACACAGAACATACAAAGTCAAACAAATACTGGATCACCTGAGTTCTGAAGCATAAAAGCATAACAAGCATCTGAGCAGCAGCACTACATGCTGAAAGAAGCTACCAGGGTGTTAAAAACTCCCTGCACTCAAGCACTCAGTACTTATTTAAGAAGTGTTTAAATAATTTGCTCTCTCTTCTTTCATTTATTTCTATTCTCTGTTATAAAATATCAAGAAACAATGAGAAACTGTTTCTTGACTTAACAAGATGGAAAATGGATTCATTTCATACCATAACAAATTACTACTCTGGCAGCCTTCCACAGAAGTTTGGGTGGGGAAGGAGAGTCCAATATCTGAAAAGGATCTTGCTAGGTCCTTTCTAAAATTGTACAAGATAGATAAGGACTTACTGGCACAAAAAAACTCAACAAAACCCACTGAAACAAACTAACATGATTGAGTTTGGGAAAAAGCAAAGGGCGGGAGGCGCTGCTTTTCCTTTCTCCCTGTTTATTTTGGTAGGGTTCTTTTCCAATTCTTCCGGTGTGCTAGTTACAGTATGTCACTGTGTCCTGTAACATTTCAAAAGTACCAGGATGTTGGTAGAACCATACAAATTTATGTAAGTAACACTTTTGTTAAATTACCTAATACCTTGAAGTTTTCGTGGGGAATGGAAGGAAACTCAGTGACTGATTTCATACTGGATTACTCACCTGTGAACAGCTGTAATCTAAGATTTTAATATGGGCACTAAGAGCCTGGTCCATGATATCAACTGGCACATCATCACTGTGAGCCAAATTCCATAGAAGATTCAGCACTTTGTGTGCCATCACACCATCCTTGTCATCCTCTGCAAGGCGACGAATTAACTCAAGCAGTTTCTCACGCTGTTTCTTGCTTGCATTCGTCCAACTTGCCTACAACAATATTTTAAAAAATATTATAGAAGTCTTTTTTTAAAAATTCCACACATAACCTGCACTGTTAACAAACAATGCAACAATGAAGTGATGCAACTACATAAAGAACTTCCACATTAATTCCTGTCATTAATAATAAAGAGCAAATTAGAGCAATACATAAGCCAGACACAACTGAAGAGCTCTTCTAGTATTTACAACTACAGCTTATTCAACTTGAGGCTTAAAAAAGATGGCTCTTTGTTTTAAAGATCACAGACGGGCTTGTAAAAGTTAACATTATTACCACTGACAATTTCACCAACAATCAGACTGGACTCAGCTGTTTCTTTCAAATGCTTTCACAAAACTCTGGTGCTTACACTTAAAATTATTTCTTAAGTAACTTATAACCACTACGTAAATAAAACTTTAGTATCACTCATGCCTCTGAATCTGACTGAAACAAGTCACCTGCATTAAATTAACCTTTTCCTATATAGCAATATAGGAAATATATGTTCAAGATAACATCACTTCATATTCAACTCTCAAGGTCAGACACAGCAGTTTAAACACAGAATTTATGAGCACTACGCTCAGTATCTGAACTACAGAACGTTAGACCCACGTTCACCAAACTGCAGGACCACACAAAACAAAGCACAAGTTGCATGTAAACCAAAATATGACTATAATGCATTTATCTAGAAAAAGAAAACAAGAGTCTACAAAGCTGGCTTGCATTTTCTAGTAGAGCAGACCATGTCCTAAAAGTGAAACAGTGAAACAAGCCAGAGAGCACCACTATTGGAAGCTGCAAATGTTAAATGCTATACATAAAAGCCAGTGAGTAACATAAACTTTCAGAAACTAGTTGTTTTGTCATTTCAAACAAATCACTATGTGTTTATAAACATTCAACTTTATCTTCCTGAGACTGTTTCATTTCATATGTAAGCTAAACAGAGAGAAGTTATTACATGATAAAGAGGAAGTTGGGGGAGCAGGGAACGGAAATCCTTGATCTCCTCTACTTAAAACATCAAAAGTAGCACTGCCCAGTAAACCTGACAAAACCTACTCTAGTGCCAGGAGAAAAAACATAATTTACTAAATCACCAACACTTCTTAATTTGGAACAAACACAAAAAGGTACTTAAGATAAATAACTTATTTTATTTGGAAAATTCTATATTCCTGGCATTGCTAAATGTAACTTTAATACTACAGGCTTCAACAGACCTGCATTATCCTGAAGTGTTCAAACCAGAAAACAAAACTGTCTACTACTAAACAAAAGCAGCCCTTGTTTTAGACAGAAAGTAAACAGAAAATCTCGCAAGGAGCGCTCATTAAAGAACAGCCTTTCTAGAACTAAGTATTACAGACTGCTGCTACACATTAAGAAGTCTTTTAACACAGAGAAACTGAGCAAATCTAAAAGAAGTAGAAAGTAAGACTGAAAAAGCCACAGATTTACACACTTCCTCACAGCCCATTTCCTGAATACAGTCAAAACACATAATTACCTTAAAACAATCAAACAGGTGATCAAGCTGTTCAGGAGAGAAATCCCAAGCTAATTTTGCGAGGAGATCATGTACATTTTTTACAATGGCTTCATGTTTTCCTGCCTGTCAGGAAGAAAAAATAAGAATCCCACAACAATTCATATTAAGTCAAGCAGCAAGACATTCTACATCATTTTTACAGGAAGACTGTTAGAGGTGGCCAGCTGAAAATCTGATGCTGTGGGAGCAGCACAGCACACTGAATACTTCACTGGAAATTCAAAATATTTAGATTATCTTTTTAAGTGTAAGTATTTAAGTGTGCTTTGTGTGTGTCAGCACACAAGTATTTATTTAGAACATAAATACTGCAGCATCAAAATATTTATTTTTTTGTTCCTGCTACAAAATCAAGCTGGGATACCTGACAATAAAATCTAAAAGGATATTGTAACTTACAAACTGGTATTTTAATGTTTCGTGTGGGTTTTTATGGTTTGGGGTTTTTTTAATAAGAAATTACTCAAAATCCACTTCTGAATTTCACTGAGGTGTTTTAAGGTGTAAACCAATTTTTAGTATTTCCACAATTTCTCAGGCTGAAGTACTTCCTTTGTGTTAGTGGATTCACAGACAACTAAAGCCTTCTATTACAAACAACTTGTTACCAGACAACGTTTTGAAGTCCAGCAGCTTTTAAACTTACAAACCCACCAATGAAACAACTAAGAACAAGATGCTGAGTTTTATATTAGACACAGTTTTAACTGAGAGTTTGTGTACATCCCAATTTTGACATTTAGGGAGGAAGACAATAAGGGAGGAAAAGTTAGTTCCATTTAACTCTGAGCTTGAAGAAAATTTTCTGCCCAGGCTGGAAAACACATCCTGTACTTTACATCTGCACTCAAAACCAAAAAATTGGGACTATGCATATCAATAGCTGATTTACTGCAGAAAACTTTTCTCTAAGTGAGGAACAAAAAAAGCAAAACATATACCTAGAATACATATTCTGATGTAATTAATCTTGTATACTATTAAAAATACATGTATAAGCACTTTTGAAATTCAATTCCTACTAAAAACTTCCATAAGTAATTTAAAACCAAAACTAAAAACCAAAATCAGACTAATAGCTTTGTTACATGCTGTGCCTTAAATTCTTTATAGGGTGCCATAAATTTTTGTTTAAAAAAAAGTCATTTTAAGTAGTAATGTTTGTTTTCACATTATGGGTCAGACTGCAAGAGGAGGAATTACTAAACCCCTTTTCCACTTGACTTTGGAAAACATAATGTAATTTTTTTCCTCTTACCAGACCATTTCCTGGATAGAAAGAAAAACTGAGAGCATGCAGGGCAGAAAGAGTATCTATAATATAACAAATAAAAGGAGAAGTATGGCCAGCTCCTGGGGAGAGCAAGAAGAGCAAGAATAAAGTATATAACAACCTTGGTTTGGGAGGTTTTTAACAGATATAGGGAAGCCCTTAAGCACTGAAGAGTCTGGGGAAGCAGAACCAGACAGTGGGAGGAGGTAAGGAACCTGGTGTGTGACCTGCCAGCTTGCTGTGTGGAAACAGGGAAATGCCTGTAAAGTACCAATTAAATACCCCAGAACGTAAGTCATGAGACCTCAACCTCTGCCATTTTGTGTCTTGTACAGCTGGATCTTTCCCTGCAACTCCAGAGGCTGCAACTTAATGCTTGCATTTAGAGACTTCCAACATTATTCTTTGAATCAAATACACCCCTAAATTGTGAGCACTGGCTTTGTAAGACATGAAAACACTTCAGAAAATTAAAACTTAGGTCATCTTCTAAAGGCAAAAGCAGAATGATTACATTACCTTTAGTAATACTAAGAGTCTTAGGTGCATGCTCACCCTCTAAACCCAGGCAGAAACACAAGTGCTCGAGCCTGAAAGCAAAACCTCCCCACTGCTGCACTGAGGCTGAGCTAAAATAGCCTGTTATATAAAACTACACAGTAAATCAACTCCTCACTACTGAATTTCATGCCCCAGCTGCTCTTAGGAGCAGTCATTTAATAAGAACTTCTAAAAACTACTATACACAGGGAGTAGTGAAGTAGGTGAAAATCATTCTGTATTAGCAGATCTTGGTTTTTTCAATTTTTAGTCCATTATAGTCCCATGGTTAAAGCCACAGTGAAACCATCTACCTGAGTAAGTTACTTTCACACAAAAAAAGTACAGGACAAAACTACAGCAGGAGCAGTGCAGTAGCCACCTACTTGAAAGCTTAAGAAGTGAGCAGAGCAAGTTGGGTATTTAAGAACATGGAACATTTCTTCTGAAATTACTCCTATTTATGCCTAATTTTTTTTTTCAACTGTTGGGGTGGACCCATTTTTTAAGGGTTGCATCACATATTCACATTTTTCTGGAAGGGTAGAAAGTTTGACTTACTCTAGCTTATCCATATATCCTATTTCCAAGCACTAGGAGCAAGGTAATTGCTTGGAATACTTTTTTCCCCCAAATTTCAGATTTTTTTATCCTCCTATTAAAAGTGAGGCTCTGAAATAGGTCAAATAAGCCTACTAACAGAAAATTGACCTCTCAAGATCTTCCCCCCCCCC